>NC_071423.1:6048214-6350625 GCF_017976375.1 Cuculus canorus
AGTATGAGCACCTTTGAAGAGAAGAGATGATATAGCAGGACAGGATCCATCTCCTCAGAGAAGATAAGAAGCAGAAGACGGTCCCACACACAAGCAACAATTTGCAAACTTTAGGTCTGTTCTACTTTTAGTGGAAAGTACTTTGCTTGCATTTAAGCCTCTTTCTTTCCTGACGTACGCAGGATCCTATAGGTAAAGGTACTTCCATTCCTGCGCAATCCCATCTCTCACCCTACTCGTATCATCTCCTGCACCTTAGTACAGGAAGGGGAGGATTAGCCCACTTACCCTGCAAGCTTAGCAAGGCAAGGTGTTCTAAGGGCAAAGCTGTGTCCCTGGTACAATGGCAGCTTGCAATGCTCACTAGGAGGACTGCAGAGGGTGTTCTTTGGCGAAAGATTGCTGTTGGAAATTTGCCACAGGCTCTGGAATCGAGCGAGTTGAAGTGGCACTAAAACACTAAACAGAATGTGCCTCTCCCAGCTAAACCTCACACAGACTTGCACTTTTGTTGTTGCTGCTCCAAGGGGTCATCTTCTAAGGACAATATGGCTTCAGAACAGGTCTAGCAGACTTTCTCATACCTCCATTTAAAGCTAACCACAAATTCCCCGAGAAAATCTCAAAACATATCTTATTTCTCAGAAACTTTCTTACGTGGCATCTCAAAGCGTGACATGAAGCGCCCAAAGACACTCTTGCATGGGTCTGGCATTGCCAGCGTCCCAAACTCTGAGGCCACAATGCGGTTGTGCTGGCTGTTGGTCAGGTAGGAATTGCTCTGCAGAAACTTGCTCCGATATGTCACCTCGCCATTCTTCAACTGAAACTGATGCAACAGGGCCATGCCATCAAACCAATGGTTAAATCTTCGAGAGATAGAGGAGAGAACAAGAATTAGGCACTATGTCATGTTCTTCTTTATTGGTTCCCCCACCTCGGGGTTTATTACTGTTTGTAAAGAGTTAATGCCCAGACCTCGTGCAGTTAAACATGCACAGCCCTGTGATGAGTCTAGGAAAACATTTGAGTTGGGTGAAACAAATCAAGCATATTTGCACCTGTGGGACCTAAAATTAGATGTTGGCTTTCAGTGAGATTTAGGCTCCCTACACTACTTTTGGAAGTCAAAGTCAGGAACTTCTGGAAATGCTGTGTGTAGGCTTTTGGGGCAAACAATCTCTACTGGTAACTAATCACTTTGCAGACTTCTGCATAGGGAAAAACAATTGTAGTTTACTGTACAATAAGAATAGAAATTATTTCTGAAAGCCCAACACACAAGAAAGAGCTTTTACCTCTCAGCTCTTTGCAGGATACGGTTCTCTCCAAAATGAGAAATCTCAAACTTAGAGAAAACTTTATGGTCTGTCTCTGGACCATAAGTTGATCACCTTTGACCAGTTGCTGCTATCAGCTTTGTTGAAGGAAGAGCTAGGTTTGCCCATTAGCTACAACAGCAGATTCCTAGCCAAAGGCAGGGGCTACCTACTTGAAATAGTTCAATATACTATTTTTAAAATGAGATGGATTTTCTTCTAAAGCAACTCACAGAATTCAGTGCAATTAACTTTACAAATCCTGCCCTGGATTTCAGAGTGCTCGTGGGATGGACTTTCGTTAATGACAAAGGACTAGGAGTGTGGATGTTTTAATCCCCGGCTCTGTTCCCTCATTATAACATTCTGAGTAGGTCACAGCCTCTCTGTGACTCAGCTCCTCCAACTGTAATAAGTTCGCTATGCTCCTATTTTCAGAGAGCCCACTGGGAGTTTCCAGATGAGAAAGCAACTGTTCTTGAAAAAATTTCTTCCTTAACTTACTTAAAAAGAAATTAAAAGTTGCTCTGAAGAGTGGTGAGACACTCAGGAGGGTCCCTTTAGCTTTAGGCAGAGCTCAGGCCAGAATCGTTTGAGAAACTCACCAAACCTAGACTTACTTCTCCTCACCAAACTCGAATTTCCCAGGACCATTCCTCAGAAAATTGCCATTAATCCATTTGGGAATATGTCCTTTGATCTTCGCTGGGATGGGCTGAGGGGTCTCCTTTGCTGTCTGCGTTAAGGGTGAGATGCATTGCAAACCCCTGGAATGGGTGAAGGTGATTTCCTCTTTTGATATGCTGGGCAGGAAATTCTTTAAACCTGCAAAGAAAGTGGCAAGAACAGAAAGCAGGTGATGAAGATTTTCACTTGAATAAACAGCCGATTGCTACAGCCTGAGTTTGGATGTCTGGGAGAATAGAATTCTGCAACCAGCCCAGCTGCAGTGGATGTTCAAACTAAAGCTGTATTCCCATAATACCCCACACATCCACAGAGAGCAGAAAATCCAGTGGATTTAACTGCACTGTAGTTAATCCATTAGAAACACCTGTTCTGCAGTACAAAGGAGGTAATAAAATGTGTGGTGCTAGGAAAGAAGAGAACTTTTCATTATGCAATGTTATAGTTGGAATTTATTTCGATAATTAACTGAAAGCAAGTGGTGTGCGGATATTTGTTATGAGAGCCTGTGAGGCTGCAAAAAGAAATCTCTTCTAAGAGTGGTGGCAAGGGGGAGCCCTGAAAATAATCTCCCAGTGATTTCTGCTGAAGGAAGTGACAGAAGGGAGCTGGTCTTACTGTTACAGACCAGAGCCACAAGAAGAAAGGGGTAATGACACCTTGTAAGGCAGCACACTTTGCCTTTATAGGACACCTTTGCCAAAAGCAAGGCAGAACTGGGCACACCTCGGATAGAAAACCTGCATTCTAAACCACCTTCTAACTCCTCCTTAAGTATCATATCATGACTGAGTTAAAGAGACAGAAGAGGCTACCTACAGGGACATTTTCCCAGGACTAATCAGCCATCACTCAAGGAGCTTCCAAATAGAAAGTACAGTGCAGAAAACCAACACGGAACACATCAGAGAGAAATCACAGTCCTTAAGCAGGATATGCTGCTGGCTTTTTTACTTTTGCTGCTTTCAAAACCTTCCTCAGGTCTTTCTACTGTTCAGTCCCCAGTGTCTGGCCTTTAATCTTTATGGCTACGTTCATTATTGATTCCTCTGTAGACCCTTATTTTCTCCCTTTCTGTATGGAACGTAAAAAAAGGTTTTCGTAAAGTCCTTGGCTGCAAAAGCTTTTGCAGTAAAGCATATACACAGGAGAGAAAAATCAATCCAGCTCAGAGCAAGCTGAACACAGAGGACAGGGATGAGCACTTCCCATAGCTTTAGAGTTTGGAGCATTGCAATTAAAGATAAGGTTCATTTCAGCTCCATTATATCAGGTTGGATGCAAGGATCGCTGTGCATGGCCTCTAGCCTGCTCTATACCACCACAGCCCTCGCTGGGCTGATGCTCACTGCTGCTTGTGGATGAAGTCACCAACACAGCGACACAAAATTTAACATGAAGCGGTATCCATGCCAGTGATGGTCAGTGCTGCCTCAGGCACCTCTGGCTGGGACTTAACCTGAACTGGGTTTAACTGAAACAGTGTCGAAAAATTGTGCTGTAAGGTTGCTTATGGTAAGAAGGAGAATTTTTTGCAGCTAAAGCTGTTTTTCCATTTCACATTTTTTACTATTAGTATTCATTTCAACTGGAATCGTCAGCCAAAACTCAGGATCTCCCAGCTCGGGTGTTTAGGGGTGCATTGTGGCACCAGGTTCCTTCAAAACACTGCTATTTTTAATAAAATTGTACAACATCCTCTACTGGATTAAAAAAAACCAAACCCAGTTTTTCTGCCCATGGAACAAAAGCTCTTCCAGAAAAGTAAAACCAAAAGCAGCTTACTAAGAAGAACATCCCAGAGGAGTCCCAGCTCCAAATCCAGAGAAGCCATAGCTTGTTACACAAAAAACATTACCAACACGATTTTACAGAACCCAGACTCTTGGAATACAGGTTGTCAGATATCGTCTGCTGCGTTCTCTCTGCAGCGCACACAGAGGGCTTGGCTAAACTGGCATTATTTGAAATGCAGTAAGGCAGAAGCTCATAGGCTCTGGGCTACCGAAACGGGTACAGGGCAGTTCTCAAACTCACCAGTTACTGTCTGATTTCAGAAGCTCAAAAAGGCAACAGCTGGCTTTTCCCCTTGCACAAAAATACCCCAATCAAAACCAAAAACAACCACAATCCCGCCCCCCAAAAATGGAAGAACACAGATGAAACTGAGCTGAAATACATTTACAAGACATGACAAAAGAGATTAAACAGATTTACCCAATAAGCAATAGCAGAAAAGGATAGAGCTTCTGACAGAGCTCCTTGTTGAATGCAATATCCCCTGTATTAGGCATTGTTATAGGACAAAAGGATCAAGAAGGCATGAACTGATGGGCACGCCAGCGCTAACAGAGCCGTTACTGGCTCCAGTAGCCTGGCTTGCAAAGCCTCATCAACACAAGGATTGTTTTAGCAATCCATTTAGCTGCAGAGGTAGATTTACCTGGAAAGTACACAGGCTGCTGCCTTCCCTCCGAGTGCTGTCACCTCCTCAGCTATCACAGGCCTCATGTCTCAGGTTAGTGGAGCTGCTTTTCTGCACCGCTCAGTCCCCACCATTAGACCATTAAGCCCTGAACTAAACTAGAACTGGTGAAGATTTAGGTATAAGCTGAACACTGATAAAAAAGAACAGCAAAGAACACAGAAATCCATTCCAGAACCAGGTCTGGTACAGACAAGACCGCGCATTAATCAGAATTCAGATACTGAACTTCACTCTGACTTTTTCATGTAGTAATTTGTAGGCACTTTCACCACTACTCCTTCTAACCCACGTTCTTTAATCCAGGTGATTAAGTGAAACTGCTGCCCAATTTACCTGTGAGCCTCAGAAACCATGTGTTTGCATCTACAGAGGAAACATGCCGTTTCAGACAGGAGAATTACCTGCAAAGGAACTGAGCTGGCAGACAGCGTTTTTCTAGGCTTGCTTCTGTAGCCCCAGCCAGAATAAGTGATAGGCATGGAGGATGGTAAACTGCAAGATCCCTTCAATGGCTCTCTGGCTTGCCAATCCTCAAATCCTTCTTTAGATCTCTAATATGGTAAGTCAGCCTGATAAAGAATTCAGGATGTGAGGCTAAAGCAATTAACCACAAACCACCAACATCCGCTCCTCTTTAAAATTCGATTAAGTTCTCATCAAATCCTATATGAAGCACTCAATCTGATTCCAAGAGGAGTGCTTCAGAGTACTTTCTTAGACGTAAAGAAGGAGGGGCTTTTCATATCAATCAGCAGGTTTAGTGTCTGGCACCAGAACTGGCAGAAATGCAGTGTTAGTAGGAGAAGCTGAAGGTTGTAAAGATGTAAAATATGCAGAAAAAATAAGAGCTATGTGTTCCTAAGGAGACATTTTTTGCATCCAAGCAGAAACAAAGATGCCATAACCAAGGACAGGACTACACAGAAATTTCCAGAAGAGCAGCATAATTGCAACTGGAAATCTAGAAAGATAAATTTCACAAAAGAGCCTAAACTGGACTGGAAAAGATCTCCTGGGTCATCTCCTCCCGAGTGCTGTCCCAGAAAGTCATATTTACGAACTGTCTTAAAGGCTACAGTGCTTCCCGGCACTTACCCCTCTTTAGAAGTCTGTTCATTGCCCAGGTGATTATAAAAGTCCTTTGAATTTATGGAAGGACTTAATTCATGGGTCAGTTAGTCCCCCTGGTTCTCCTGCTAGAACTATCACGTGGCTTTGGTGTTTACCACACATTGTATTTAGAGTGAGCAATCATATCACTTCCTAAGCTAAGCAAGCCAAGTTCTTTTCATTTTCCTTCTCCTGTGATAAGCTTGCCATTCACGTGATCATCTTAGTAATCCTTCCTGAAATCCGATCTAGTTAGAATTCATTTCCAACTAGATATGACAGCAAGGTGTAAGTTAATACCTTGTCCTGTCAGAGCAGAGAGAAAGAAACAAGCAGAGCAAGTAAACAACGTACTGTCTTTCCTCCTGGGAACAAGTCACATGAGCTAAAGATCCTGACAGTAATGCAGGCAAAATGTAATCGAATCATGTTGAGTCCACAGAGAGGGTTTTGGAAACATGACAAGTCGTTCTAGGACAGTCCTGAAAGGCCAGGGTGAGAAGAAGGGTGCAAGGGAGGGAAAAACAGCAATTTTGCTCCTGTGAGCTTGTTCTGAAGAGATTCAGGACTGGAAATAAACCAAAAATAAGTAACGATCTCTTCTAAACTTGGCACAACACTCAAAAAAAAGTTTCACTTGCATTCTGTGAACTGCCTCAGCATTGCAGATCACTCCTCCAATCTGGAAACAAGACGTCGTCAGGGCATTCTTTAGTGGCCATCATCTACAAAGCTACAGAGCATTTGTGCAGCACGAGGGTGGTTGCACAGGTGTGGCCAGGCCAGACTTTGCAGGAACTTTATGCAACTTGACACTTTGCTTTCCTTTTCTAAAGAATCGTTATCCATGCAGCGACCCAGACTTAATCAGCCCCGCGGCAGCAAACACCACAGGTGAATGAGCACATGGAGCTCAGGCCAGAGGGCCTCATGCAACTCACTCCTCCCTGCCAGCACCCTAACGGCTGGCATTCATTCCAAAAGAATCAGGCTGCTGCAAGAGATACGCAGGACAGAACAATACTAAATAAATGCACCAGAGGAAATAGTTTGGTTGCTGGTTTGTGAGTCACCAACCACTGTGTTTAAAAAAAGCCCCATCACAGCTGCACATTTTATGCTTCTTACCTATTAAAAAAATAATAAATCTCAATAAAGTCTATCCTCTAAATTTAATCATAGTTTAATACTAAAACCTGCTACCTTTATCTGCACCTACTCTGAAATACACTGAGCAGACAGAACACAAACACCTTCCACTGGAATGCGCCGATCATGAGCAATTCTGGTAAAGCTGTATCCCCTTCGGATATGAGCTCAGTTCTAAAGCTTAACTTATTATCTCATCCAGCTACCCAAGAAGATACCGATCTCTTGCAAAGACAGAAGACAGACTGGTTTGTAATGTTCAACAATATGTAAAAAAAACTAAATACTATCTCTGCTCTACTGTTCTGGCTACAGTCCAAGACAGCAGCCAATGGCAAATCAAAGGCATCACATCCCAATGAGGGTTATTGTATTTACTTGAATGTAACACCTGAAAATCAGCACCAGATTACAGCCTGACATCTCAAAAATCCCATTTCTGAACTATAATTTCCATTTTACTTTAAACTCTTAAAAACAGTCATAGGAACTGAACCTCTCTTCAGCACATGAGAGCAGAGACAGTGCCAAAACCAGCATTGAAATGTCTCCTCAAATATTTTCTAAAGCCAGTAAGCAGAGACTACAGAATTATCATTGCCTGGTATTGTTTTTTCATGCACTGTTTCCACTGAAAGAGCGGTGTGCCATGATTTCTCTGCCTGCCACAAACTGACATCCTAGCATTGATTATTTATAAGCAGAAACAGTGGAAACAAGGACAATGATCTTGAAGAACATTCTATCCAGAAGCAGTAATGAATCAGACAGTGAATTGCACTTAATTAACCATGGGTGGAACAGATAATTGTGGCAGTGGATGAGGGAAACACAGAAGCCATTTGGTAACACTGAAATTAAAATCTCATTGGATATAGCAAAACCACTTTGATTTTAACGTATGTATTCAAGCTCAAGGCATAGGGACCACCAACATTTGTTTCCACATGCAACTACACAGTCAATTGTACCCCAGGACATCCAGGACCAGACTTAAGGGCTGAGTTTATCAAACAGAATGCCCACAGTTGGTATTCTTCAAGCAAGGAATGTGAATCAAGAATTCTGTTTTCTCTGAGGATTCGTGCAAATTCAGAATAATCATACAGCTGATTTGGAACTTCCCTGGCACAAGATTTGGGCCGTTTTATGGTCCCTGTAAATCAGAGATTGGAACAACCAGCTTTCCCCACTCCCCCACCCTACCCGAGCTGAAGCTGCTGTAGCTATCGCTTTCTGCCATCCGGATTCCATTCTTCAGCCTCTGCCTTCAGCAGAGTTGGACCCCTCAGCTCACCTGGGTGTCCCCACACTGATTTCTGAGCTGGAGTTGTTGCACTTGCCTTGTGTCTGATGGGAAGTCCCCGTACTTGACTCCTTGTTCCATCTAGCTTGTTGACTTCCCATTGCCGGGGGCTCAGCCACCCACTTCCTTGCTAACAGGCAAAGAAGCAAAGAACATCATAAAAGTGACAGAAAACACAGGGGAAAGGAAATGGAGAAAAAGAGGGGAGAAAAGCTTGGCAAAGAGAGGTAAGACAGAAAAGCGGCTGCCAACCGTGCATACTTGTGCGTATGAATTATCTGCAAGTTTCCAACGACTCCTGTAAAAACATATTCTACACTTTGGAGCTGGGTTTTTTTTCCTGATATGAAGAAAGTATAATTCCTCTCTTCCATAGATTTACACAACCAACTCCTTGGAACGCTTAGCCTAGAAAAGCGCTAGGAAAAACTGGGGACCTAGGAAAAACTTGCCGGTGTCTCAAGAAATGTATCAGAGGGACAAATTTTATTCATGCTTTTATTATCACTATTTCACTCAAATGCCTGAACAAATAATAAAAGGATTTCTTATTCGTGGTTCACCTGCCTCACTTTTGAGCTAAATTCAGAAAATGCTACTCCAGGAATCTTTTTCATGGCTTTAGTAAAAGTCAGGGAAAATCCATGATTTTCAAAAAAAGTACAGACAACAAAGCAAAGGAATTTGCAGCCTTTTCATGTCATTCAGGTAATCGAGAAAAGAAACACAGCTCTTAATGTTCCTACACAGTTCAGGTTCAAATCGTAACAAAGTGGAGTGCAAGAGAATCTAAATTAGCAGAGAGCCCTGCTCAGCCAGTATTCCACAGCTGTGTGATCTGTTAGCAGATCAGAAGAACGTCGTAAAATTTAATGTATGCGGGATTTTTTCCCCTAACAGAAATGTGCTTCACCATGCCCTGAAATGCAAATTCAATACGTTGCTTTGTAAAACATTCCCAACGCTAGACTTAATGTTTGGTCATTTAGTTTGTATTAATTACCCAATCTCTGAATTTTCTGTCTTCCACCTCGCAGATGTAGCTGATGGGACATGCCTGACGACAATTTTGTAACACATGCAGTGAAAAGAAACCTTTTGGGCTGTTCCTAAATTCGTATCCATTCATGTGCTCTGGTAGCACAAGGAAGCAGTTTGAGAATCTTTCAGATCTTTTGATACCCCAGAAGCAATCCTTTAATTCTAATGGGAACAAAAACACCACCACCACCATCAAAAAGCAGAGATTCTGGTTAATTAAGCCGTGATCTTTATTAGTTTCTCTTTTGTGATAACAGATCCCAGACTTTTAGACAAAAAAAAAAAGAAAATAAGACAGACCAAGTTGTGCAGTGATGCCACAAATTGCATAGTTCAGTAGTGATAAAAAATCCTTTGGAGCAGTTTCCTACTCGTGTGTTCAGATCACAGCATCAGTAATGTTGCTGCTCCGAACAATTCTCTCCCTTTCACAGCCCACTTACACTCTCACAGCAGGAGAATCTCCTGCCTGCTGGTGTTTTAGCTCTAAACCATCAGTACCTGCTAGTAATCCGAGGGAAGCCATGCACTGCACTTGCCGCTCCCGACTGTCTTTTCAACAAATAACACAGCATTGCTGGCTTCTAACGAATACTTCAAATAGCTTAGTTCCTAATATCTGATCAATAGAGATAAAAGCGCACGACCAACCTGTGTCAGCAGCAACAGAAGCCTGCTTTGCAAGAGGATGGGATAGAAGCATTTGTTTGTTTACGCATTTTACCTGGAATGAATTGCATCAAAGAGCAGAGGAACTGCGGCAAATCAGCAAGCAGGAGGCTGATGGCAGACAAAAGGATTCTGAAAATCATATTCCGCTTGGAAGAAGGCATCGGATCAGAGATGGTCACCAAAGGTACCGTTGCCAGGATGGTAGCGTGCAGCCAGCACTGATGGATCAGTTGGAAAGCACTGCCTGACATCATCGCTTCAGAATAAGAGCCAGGAACGTCTGCCCTCGCAGGGCAGGCTCAACGATCAGCCTGCTGCCAGCCAACCACGGCCACAGCCCGCGCAGATCCACAGCCCTTGGACCGGGCCAGGTGAGTTGCTACAATGGCAAGACAATCACGGCACATGTTACTACTGGTGGAAAAAAAAAATGCTTTGTTACTATTTGCTGTTGTAGCTGGAGAGATTGGGAGAATGGGGAGAAGAGGAGATGTATCCATGTACGGAGGTAGACAGGCTTCGAAGTAATTCTCTTGTCACCTCATCTTGTCTTTTTCACCTGTCAAAAATATTTCATTTTCTTTCAAACTCTGAGTAGGCATTTCCCACTTCAAAGGATCTCAAGGCTTTAGAAATACTGGTTGAGACCATTAAATCAGATAGGGAAGGACCAGGGATAGGTGTGCTCTGCTGTTTGAAACTCAAGTGGACCGTACATGCGCCCTTTCCTTCGGATGCCGAGAGGGACCTGCTGGCACTTTGCAAATGCACTGCAATAGCTGTGTTTGGTTCACATTATTAAGCAGCAATCAAAAACTGTCCTGCTCCTTGAGAGAGCACAGCAGCATACACAGCGCCCACTCCACTGTCCTTGAGATGGGACAGATTATTCCTCACCCTAAATCTTCTGCTGCAAATTAAGCTGATTTCATCGTGTCCTTCCTACAAGACACGGTGAGCACCTGACTGCTGTCCTCTCTGTAACTGATCTTATTGTGCTTTCGCTTGATTTCTGCTTTCTCTAAATTAAACAAACAGCTGCTTCAACCTTTCCTACAGACAATGCTTTCTTTGACTTTTATTACTCCTGTTTCCCACTTTAATAAGCAGACCCCTCCTCCAGCTAAGAGGCAAGGGGAACAACTATGTTTTTATCTCCTATCTGCTATTCTAAGCTAACACACCTCAGCTGGTTTTTCAATACACAGTAACATCACACCAACCCCAGGGGCTGTTGTGGTTTGTAACTAACACGCATTATATTTCCCTGGCACAGCGCACTGCTTTTCCTTGGCTTTTTTAATTTTACTGTGATTTCAGATTGGCTGTTCATTTTATTAAGATTACAGCAAACTGATACTTATTTTAATTTATGCGTATGTTCTTGATAACATTTGCAACCCCTCATAGCTTGCTGCTATTCGAAAAAAGGAACTGTGTCCTCTAAGGTCCTCCTTCTAAATCATTCGGGATAATATGGAATAAGCAAGGCTTGAAGCAGATCACTACCAGATGCCTCCTAGGCTGACCTGTCCTTTCATTGACTTTTTAACTCACTCACTTAGCCCCTACTTCCTGATCGCTCTCATTTTTACATAATGTCATACAGGACAGGGACAGTTTTCTCACATCAAGATATATCCCATTTGCCATTTTTCCATATTAAGGCAGCTGCTCTGATAAAGGAATTTCTTTTAAAAACATAATTATTGTTCCACAAGTGATGATAAAGTCATCGTTCAGAAGGTGACTTGGGACTCTCATTGGGATGGGAGGTAGGCTGATTGATCCTTTGCCCTACTTTTTTCTGGCTGTTGTTTCCCAGTGCTGCTCTCGTCACTGGGTTTTCAAAGACAAAACTGCAATTCAGCAAAATCGAGTTCTAGACAGAATGTAACAAGCCTTAAAAACCCACTCCATTTGGTCTTTTTCTATTACGATCCACCTTGCTCCACCTATGCCAGGAGGCAGTTTCACATTAAGTAAACAGCCACAGTCAGCCTTTTCTCAGGGAAGAGGTGAATAGACTAAGGACCATCAGGGAATGTGAGAGGGAGATAGATCACTGGAGCAGTGCCCTCTCACAAAATCAGCACGCTGCTGGAGTTAGTGCGGCTGAGCAACATCCTCACACAACTGGTGAGTGAGCCGACAAGGGAGGGTGCCCTCCTGGACCTACTGTTTGTGAACAGAGAAGGCTTTGTGGGGGATGTGACGGTTGGAGGACAACTGGGACAAAGCGATCATGAGATGATAAGCTTTTCAGTTCTAGGTGAGATGAAGAAGGGGATTAGCAAAACAGTCACATTAAACTTCCAGAGGGCAGACTTTGGACTGTTCAGAAGGCTGATTGGCAAAGTCCCATGGGAGACAGTCTTTAAGGGCAAGGGAGCCCACGAGGGCTGGGCGCTCTTCAAAAATGAAATCCTAGCAGCTCAGGAGCAAGCCATCCCCATGTTCCAGAAAAGGAGCTGGTGGGGAAAAAAACCCAGCTTGGTTGAGTAGGGAGATCTTGAGAGATATCAAAAAGAAGAGGAACGTCTATGAGCTTTGGAAGAAGGGCCAGGCATCTTGGGTAGACTACAGGGAAGAAGTGAGATCGTGCAGGGAAAAAATCAGGAGGGCTGAGGCCCAACTAGAAATCAAACTGGCTAAGTCTGTGAAAGATAATAAAAACAATCTTTCTACAAATACATTAACAAGAAAAGGAGGACTGGGGAGAATATTCAGTCTCTATTGGATGCAGAAGGAACAACAGTGACAAGGGGTGAAGACAAGGCTGAGGTACTTAAAGCCTTCTTTGCCTCAGTCTTTAATAGTAAGGGAAGTTGTTCCCTCTGTGTACAAACCCAGGAGTTAGAGGAGCAGAATGAGGCTCCCATGATCCAAGAGGAGGTGCTGAGGGGTATGGTTTAGGGAGTGTTAGGAATGGTTGGGCTCGATGACCCAGTGGGTCCCTTCCAACCTAGTGATCCTGTGATTCTATGATTCTAAATCTCTTCACAGAATAAGTCAGCTGCCTCTACATAGTCTGTTATTTCCCAGTTTTAGCTTTTAGATAAGTGCAATGAGAGTAACCAAGTATTAGTTTTTCATCACTTCCACTTTCCAGACCGTGCAGGTACTTACAGTGAGTTCAGAAATGCATGACTCTCTTTGAAACTTCATCTAAGGTGCTTCCATATTTGTTTTAAAATATCCATTTATTTTCTGTTACTGATCTGTCATCTTATACGTTCTTGTTCACTTATTAAGGCACTGCAGCTTAAAGAACAGGAGGGGAAGCTTAATGAAAACGTAGTTACCAGCTGAGCTTTACTGATCAGATTTGCCAGCTTTAAAGCCAATTAATTTTCTGTTCAAACCTCCTTCAGTAAAACTGGAAAGCGGATAGGGATGGGATAGGTGCCAGTTGGTTTTCAAGTGTAGCTCATTCCCCAGAGACGGAATGAATGAGCTTTTAGTTTCATGTCAGAAGAGAGTAAAAAAGTTGGTTTGTTTCTCCCGATAAATACTGAAATACCTGAGAGAGGCAATCAGCACAGAAAGATCATTAGTAGGGCAGACAAGTTGTAAACAAACAGGAGAACAGTGCAATTTTATCGTTTAATGGTTCAGAAGGAAAACAATGTGTAATGCTTATTCCCCTATAGACAGATATTGAGGCAGCCAGCAGAAAAATGCTCTGGATTTTTAGCCAGCACAGTAATTATAGAAGGCT
Source organism: Cuculus canorus (assembly GCF_017976375.1). Taxonomy (NCBI): domain Eukaryota; kingdom Metazoa; phylum Chordata; class Aves; order Cuculiformes; family Cuculidae; genus Cuculus; species Cuculus canorus. The sequence continues at coordinate 6,061,708 of NC_071423.1, forward strand.
ATACAGAAAGAAATTCTGGTAGGAAAGCAACCAGTAAGTGGGTGCTTCCATTGCTAAAGTATTTTTTAATTTCAGAAGAGAACAGACTAGGTTATTTTCCATGAATGTTTTAAACTTTCTGAACTTATCATTTCAAGCTGGAATGTTATAAAACTACATATTTTATTCATTTTACCTTGTCAGAGTTTATTTTTATATATATCCTCACATAGGTTTGTTCAGCAAAAACAGGAGCTCTGTTGCTCTTAGCGATTTAAAAATGATTTTTTAAAACACGTATTTCAAAATCTTAAAGTTTTGTGTGATTTCCCTTTAACAAGCACAACCACAGTGTCCTGAATCCCAGAGAGGTTACTTTGGCCATATTGACTGATGTTACTTTCAGCGCCTCTTCAAATACTAAAATCCCCTTTCTACCACAGAGCTCACTCTCCATTATAATGACAGCCAACTGTGTAAGAAATCACTGTAGAAAACCACAAGTCACCATTTAGAGAAGTATGTTTGAAGTTAACTGCACCTGAATGCCAGAGAAAGCATTCTTCCAAGTAGTATAATTTTTACTGGATTTTATGAAGTTTTAAATTGGAGCAGACTGCCACAACAGTAACGCTGGGTCTGTGCCCTCCTGATCCCCTGCAGGAAGAAACACAGAGTGTATGATCCCATAGTTCTTTCAAGTTCTGCTTCTTAATAGCACTTAATACTAAAGCCAAAGGGTTGCAGCTTGGATATATTAGGCACATAAACTAAATCTGGATGCTCTAAATCCAGGTGATCTAAAAAGGTTGCATCATTTTCCCAAGCACAAACAGAGAAAATGCAGCAAGTTTCTGACTCGGATAGCAGGCAGACATTTAACAGTAATGACTTTCCTGTAATTTTTCTTTAAAGGCTTACATAAAGAACTAAAGGTGAATTTCTAAGTTCAGACACTTCGTAGGTGACAATTTAAAATACCGTGTTTTGTCATCGTTACTGATGACCATAGATTTTAGCATAACACTGTAGAAATTTAACTACTTCTCTTTTTCTCCTACTTCTGCTTAATCAGTGTTACCGAGACTGATTACAAAATGAGATGTGGTTGTTAGGAAAAAGCAAGAGACTGGTAAAATATGATGTAGCCTAGTGGAGAGATTTTTCAAAGCTTTGAGATGCTAAAGATGCAGATAGGCACCTTATGGGATTTTCAAAAATTCCTAAGCATGTAAGGCGCTTACACACTTAGGCACTTGGAAAATCCTACTAAGTACATATCTGCATCTTTAGGTATCTAAATACCTCAGAACATCTCACCCGAGATGTCCAGTTTGTCTCTGTATTTGTTTTAAATAGTATTCAGTAGCACGTTTGCTTGTGACTTTTATCTAATAAAGGCGGAAAGTAGGATTGATTAAGTCTGAAACGATTTAAAGGGAAAATTAATACAGGGAACCAGGGTAAAGATTTAAATGTCTTATGCTGGCAACATGACTCTTTAGCACTTTTCTTTATTACATTAGCCTCACAATTTGTACAAATGATGCTTTTTACGTTTTATGGTTTATCTTCTTTTAACAGAGTCAAGTTACAAGAAAGAAAAAGTGCTCAAAAAACTCAATAAGCCTTAAATAAACGGCATAAGCAGCAACCAATAATGATGCATCTAAATAACAAAATAAAAGAGCAGTGTAATTCCAGATTATAGTAACATTATCTATTTATTGTCATTACCAGCCAAGTTTTGATGAAGTCTTTTTTTATGTTTATATCAAAATGGCCCTGGTTTCATTTGTAAAGCTGTAGAAACATTAAAATACATTTTCAAATTAAGACTTTATAACCCTATACATTTTGCGAAGCAGTATTCTTAAAAGAACTCCTAAGGAAATTGTTAACGTTAAGTCATCTGAGGTCATTTTCCAGTTACATTGCGAAATCTGATGTTCCACAGAAATGTTTCTATACTGTGCCTGTTTGTGGCAGTGAAAGCAAAAACCATCCTTAGCAGTGACATTAAATATACCATGACTGCTTCTGATTCAACTGTATAGAACTTCTGTAGCCTTAAAGCCAAACAAAGCAAAATTCATCCTACTTTCTTTTTCAAATGCTTCCAATATCTTCGAGGGATGGAAGCAGAGGGAAAGCCTAAGTGATGGGTCAACAAGTAAAGAAAGTTTTTTTAATGTGTTAGAACCCCTTGAAGCATAGGATTTTAAATGGATATTTAGTTTTTTACTAACTTCTGCCTGTGTTGTATCTACACACTAAAAAGAAAAAATAAGTTGCTGCTTACCTTATTGAAAGTTTCCTGAACTGCTAGAAATATTTACATAAGATATTTATGAAACATTCACCATAGCACTCATTACAGTTTATTTTTCAACACATAAAATATACTACAAGCTTTGCTCTACATTTCTGCAATCTGACAAATGCTATTTAGCTTTGCAGTGTATTTGCAATCACATTCAGTCTCTGTTTCAGACTCTCCCTTTTCTGTTTTAAGTGGTTTTCTATGGTCTTCGCTTCTTTTAAGATTCCATCAAGTTCCTGGACATAAGAAGCATCCATCGCTGCTCTCTCACTTAATTGAAAAAATCTTTAGTTAAAATCAATCCTAATGCCATTACCTTGCTCACTACTTAGAACTGCTTTTACACTTTTTTTTTTTAAAATGTGTTGTTTAACAACACTCAGATTCTGACCAAACTGGTATATCTGTTGTAACAGAAAACAACATTTTTATTTCAAAATCTGTTTGATAGTTTTCAGTGCTAATTTCTCTGAACTACCACCACAGTAATCCACCTTACCTAGAGAAGTTAGAAAAGTGCTGTATGAGTAGGGTAAGTTTAACTTACCTTAAAATATGAGCGTATTTTGAAAGCAGGTTCATAATTTCTTTGTTCATCTCTGTTAAAAGAAAAAAAGAAATCTTATTTAAACATTTGAATGAATTGTCATCTCAACATCGGATTAGGTAATTACATAAATTGCTTTCAGTATATTTAATACATCACCATTTATAACTTTTTCCAGTGGTTCAGGTTTGTAAAGGGACTGCAAGCCCTCAGAAGAAGCCAAATCCGTTTTGTCAATGGAGATCAACTGAGGATTTTCTGAAGCTTCATTCTAATAACAAAGCACATTAAAAAAAATAAAATTACAGGTTCTAGGACTTAAAACAAGCTTAGAGACAGAGTTACAAAACAAGCACGGGTAGTGTTTGGCTGAAAAAGAAAGGTTTTAAAAAGATCTTGAGAGGCTATTTTCAGAGAAAGCAGAAGTGCTGTTGGCTTCACAGCACCAACACCATCCATGTCATCTAGGAAGGGGGTGGGAAGCAGGCAAACAAGGGAGCAGATGGGAAGCACATGAACTAGGGGAGTGGGTAGAAAACACACAAGCAAAAGGGTGTAGGTGGGAAGCACGTGAACCAGGGCAGCAGGTGAGAAACACGCAAACGGTAAGAGTGGGTGGGAAGCACCAGCTTAATGTCTTTGCTTCTATCAGTTGAAGCTGGTGTATTTCAGAAGCTCACTCTCAAGATGTCGTACATAGGATCATAAAATCATAGAAGAGTTTGGGTGGGAAGGGACCTTAGAGATCATCTAGTTTAAGACCCTCTGCGATGGGCAGGGACACGTCCCGTGAGAACATAGGTGTGGCGCAGCTCATACCCAGGTCCGTTGGTCTTCAAACACTAATAAAAACCTTGGAGCGTCATACAATGAAAGCATTTGTGCTTCTCCCAGCCTGCATAAACTGGGAGAGATCTCACTGCCCTCTCTCCTCAACAGGGACACAACGGTGCCAGAGAAGGACATTGAATCTCCTGGCCCTTTCCACACATAGCCCTGCTCACCTCTGTCTCTCTTTTACGTTTACTCCAATTTTCATGAGATTTTTCTGTGTTGCTGGTCATCGTTGCCTGATAAAAAAAAAAGTACGTGGTATTTGGTAAGAGGGTACCTTGTGCAACTGGAAAATATAACTCTATACAGATGTGTACAACCTGTACCAGCACCTCTGCAGCCTTGGAAAGGCGCTCTCCTCCTCAATGGGGAGAGGCAGAGCCTCCCAGCACGGCTGGAACACAAATCGGGAGCTGGAGACCTCGGTTCCCAGGGCCAACCCAGGGCTGATACAAAAAGTAGTTAGCTATTACAAAAAGTGGAATATTTTGATTGAAGCTAAAGAAGAGTTAAGTTCATCCAAGTAACTGTATTTTTTTGAAAGTTAGACAGAATGTCCCTCGGACAGCATGGTTGTTTTTTTTAACACGTTTTTTTTCAAGTAGTGTTTTTCCAGACACTGTTACATCTTGTGTTCTGTGTGATCTGTGCTGAACAGAGGTGTCTTTTCCTATAATCACCTCTGTTTGCAGCCTTTCCCTATCTCAAGTGCAAGGTCAGATACAGAGACGGCTCCAAAGCTCCAAATTAGCGAGAGATTTGACTGCTGTGAAGCTCATATTAACATCAAAAACAGTCCTTGGAAAGTCAAAGAACATGCATAAGATTTCTGGGAGAATTTATACATTTGCAGGTGGGAAATACATTTTGTAACCAGCTCTTGTCTGGCTGCACACGATGGCTGGAGATCGCTCCCTCATGTTGCCCTGATAAAGGGCTTTCTAAAAGGAGTTCTAAGAGAGTTTATTTGCTGGCATTTTCGGTGTCAGGCCATGCTGGGGTTCTCAGAAGGGGTGTAGGGTGCTTTAAAGCCAGACTCGGGGATCTAAAGCCAGTGCTAAAGGGATTTGTGCTTCCCACTCACCCAGGACTTCTCCCCTCCTTGCAGCCTGTAATGGCTGCCTTACAGCCTGTAATGGCGGGGGCGGGGGGGGGGGGCACCTCCTCACGGCCCAGGATGGGGAGCCCAGGATGGAGCCCGCCCTGGGGCAGCTGCAGGAGGGCAGGAGGTGGTGGGACCCCCTCAGCCCTCTCCTTGGCAGCCCCAGGGAGGTGAGGACCCCACAGCTGTGAGGTGAATCAGGGTCCTTGAGGTTGGAAATGATCAGAGAGGCCCAACCGTAAACCCAAAGCCACCACTGAAATGTGTCCCCTAAGCACCACATCTCCACGTTGGGAGAAAAATTCCTGTCAGATTCCATCTCCGAAGGACCTGTGGCGGGTCCAATCGCGGTCTGGGAATGACAGCGAAACGTCAGATGGATCCGTTCCAAAACACAAGCCACGAACTATTGAAATCTGAGGCATTTCTGTCACCAAAATTAATAAAGCTCCTAACTTTAGGCGGTCTGAGGGATTCCTGTCACCAAAAATAATAATGACCCTAAAATCAGACAATCTGAGAGATTCCGGTCGCCAAAAATAATAATGACCCTAAAATCAAACAATCTAAGAGAATCCGGTGACCAAAATTAATTACACCCCTAATATGAGACAATATCTGAGGGATTCCTGTCCCCAAAATAAATAATGACCCTAAAATCAAACAATCTAAGAGAATCCGGTGACCAGAATGAATAACGCCCCTAAAATCAGACAACTGCTCATAGTAACCTTTTTTTCCTGAACAATGGAAAATAAGATTGCATTTTCCTCACATCGTGCGCTGCTTCCCTAGGTGAGCTGGGTTCGGCTTCACTGAGAAATGACTCAGCCAGGAGAGGTGGTTTGCAGACAGCGGGAAGAAGACACGGTGATTCGGGAGCGTTCTTTTGGAATTACACCTCCGGTTGTGAGCCAAAAAAGATAAACACTATGTCAAGTTACTCCTTTCCCAAATCCTGGCTTCTTTCGCTACAGGGAAGAAAATAATTTCCAGATCTGAAGTTACATGGGAGTAAGGGAAATTTTTACTCGGGGCTCTTTGGCATCTTAAATTTCGATTTTAAGAGATGGAAGAATCTTAACCTCCTGTAAGAAAGACTTTTAATCTTACGTACGTTATCCGAACAGGCTCTGAAAGTCAAAACTGGGGACAAGAAGTGAAACCGCTGAAAGAACAAGAAATAAATACTTCCCCAAAATAGAAACAATATGCCTCCATAGCATTAAATTCTCAAGAAATAGTGAGATCATTATTAAGAATATTATCTAAACGTTAAGAAATGGATCTGAAAGAATATGCTAAGAAAATATTCTTAAAGCGTTTAACTGATTGAGTTACCACGACTACATTGAGATATTTTTATTGACAGACCCCTTGAATTAAAATAAATTAAATATCTGAATTGTTTTACCACTATCAGTGCCTTGTGGGTGTGGCAGTCTATGGAGAAAGCTCAGACCAAAACTAAACAAAAAATTTATAAGCCATTACTTGAAAAGTATTTCCAGTTCCTTTAAGTTTAGAGATATTAAAATGCCAGGAAAAAAATGAAAGCTTAAAACTTACAATAGAAGCTATTGTTTTGAGTTAGAACCTGGTCCTTATAAATCTCAATATGTACAGACTAAGAGAAAAAAATTCCATTTATTCAAAGTGCTGAAAGGTGTAATTGAATTTTAGGATCTCAAAGGCTGACAAGAAAGACCAAACTTTCCTTCTTGATAGTTTTGTATAGGATGTCATACGGCAAAAGATATTAGTGCCAGCTGTTAATACAAAATAAACAGTGTTGGTATTGCTTTAGGTAGTTTTGCACAAATTTTGCTACCTGGTACAGTATTATTTAATATTTCACTAGCGATCTGAATGTAAATTTAAACTTAATGAGAAAAAAAAAAAAAAGGCTAAACAATAATAATTACAGCATTAACTCATTTTTAAAAGGATATTTTTTTGAGGTGAAATGAAAAGCTAAGCATCCGGGAACAAGAAATGCAAGCAATTCACCGCAATGGGAACTCCCCTTAATAAAGCACCAGTGCCCACATTTTCAGAAAATCTTAAAAGTCCATGGGAGAGAAGAAGAGGGACGTGATTACTATCTTGAAGCTGAAGAAAAGTATTCATAGGTGGAAACTTAAAGGACTGAAGCTGTTTATTTGAATTTAAAAAGGGCAAGAAGCAATTTGATCGTCCTTCTTGGCCAGGAAATTTGTTACGAAATGGCTACCAGGAGAATGCACAGAAATGGGTGACTGGAACCAGAAGTCAGTTAAATTTAGAAAGATACAGACTTTTTTTTCCTGTGAGAACCAACCATTCAAATAAAGTAGCAAAAGGAACAGCAGAATGATAGGTTTTTATAGGAACCAGCTAAGTCTAGCTGTTTGAATCAAATTAGGATCTCTCTCTGGTGTACTGGTTTAGGCAAACACAACTCCACACACTTACTAAATGCCATGTAACAAAATGGGAAGGTGGAAGAGGATGATATAACATTGCTGTCTCATTCGAATTCAGTCAGTGTGAGTGTCTGTAAAAAGGGATATATAGTATTTCTCTGAAAGCAGTTGCTGCCAAAAATGTATTTTAATTTGTCTGTGAGAAATAGAAGGTTTTATGCTGTTGGTGAATTCTGCCTTTTAAAATGCTTCTAAATCAATTTCATTAGTTTCTTCCAACAACTTTAAAGAAAGATCAATTCTTGTAGCACACACAGCTTTTGCTTGTCATAACGTCAGTGAAACGTCAGAGGGGAGAGACAAAGAGATGGGTACAGAACATGTTCTAACCTGTCACAGCGTGATGAGGCTCAGCTCGATCGCTTTGCTCCGTATAAGTGGACGCGAGTTCAAATAGAGAAGTTTCCTTACCCTCAGCCAGAAAATGTTGGTGTGTGAGACAGAACAACGAGTGAACATTGAGTTCTTGTGAAACTGAAGAAATACACAATAGAAACTTTTCAATTATTGACTGAGGCTGACAGTGAAAAGATCCCAGAGATCCAGTTGGTGCCCAAAGGAACCATTTTTTTGTCAGTAGAAGATGCGAAAGAAAAATTGATGGAGAACCTCAACATCCTTTCAGGAAATGCCCTGCAGAATTGCTTTGGATCCTGGCAGCAGCGTGTGGGGCAGTGAGCCAGCTCAGAAGGGAACTGCCGTGAAGGTGGTCATATCTGATCTTCTTAATATGTTAAATAAAAAGAGTTACAAGCACAGTCTTATTTGGTGTTGTGTGTGTGTTAGATCTCCCATTCCTTGCTATTATTGTTGTAAAGAACTGGATACACGCAAAGCATTTTCAGCTGGTTTCCCCAAGGCAGATGTGGTGTTTACAGGCAATCTGCAAGTGTGTGGAGAAGGAGAAGTCTGGGTGCTGACAATTGGTACCCGTTTCAAAACTGGTTCTTAAGGCTTTAGGGACCAAGCAAAGGGACGGCGACATGCTGGGGTAGACACGAAACACTGTCCTCTGACGACATCTGTGTGAGATGAAGGGAGTGGCAAAAAGTAACCTCAGATTTGCATGACTTGCTTTCTCCACTGAGGAAGGGAAGTGCCACAGAATAATTGCAGACGTAGACAGATATCTTAGGAAAGAGCCCTAATTTCCTCTGCACTTTGGTCAGTCGGCTTTTTTTGTTATACGGTGATGCAAGCTGCTGCCAACCCTCCCTCCCTCGGTTACTCCGACAGCCACCGCCTTCCTCCCAGTCCGTAGGAACGCATGGAGGTGCCAGAGCTGTGACAGCCACCCCGGGACAGCCTCAGCCACTTGTGACGGGACTCAGCCACTGCTTGGCTCTTGGCTCCGTGCCCCAGGTACCAGAGTGGGCAGGGAAAGGGGAGCAGGGAGTGGGAGAGGGTTGCTTTCCAAGTGAACGGCATAAGGGGGGTGTCAGGGGCTGGGGCAGAGTGGAGAAACCCAGCCAGCACAGCAAGCATCTGAGATGCTTGCTCTTTGCAACGTGGGTGGGACATCCTGCTGTGGGACCAGCAGGGCTGGTGATGGAGGGCATCCCTGGGACCCACAGCTCTTCCTGAGCCCGAGGTAAAATAGTGCTTTACCTGTTAAATGAAGAGCTGCATTATCCTTAGTCCTTTACCATCAAGTCCTTCCTCTCTCTTTTACAACAGCAGAGGAGTGCTTGACTTCTTGGTTTACTATGCCATGAGTCATGTACTGTTTGGTGGTGTGGCATTTCGTTTTGAAGGCTCGGAGAGGTGTGTCTGGAAACTGAAGATGTAGTCCTATGCTGTGAACCTGGGCATCTGTTCCACGCAGACCAGCTAGAACTACAGACCATATGAAAAACAGGATGAGAAAAAAATCACCCTGAAATACATTCCTCGAATTGTTTTACTGGAGGGACAAGGAAATTGCTGTGATTCCCACCCCCCCCCACCCCAGTCCCTAAGGCTGATGTGTGTGGTTATTTACTTATGTTGACATTGCTTATTATTCTAACACATGACAACAGGCAACGGAGGAGAACAATCACTTAAATAAGCAATTTTTCAACAGGTAGTGAAACATGCCAGCCCTATTACAGCATTGTACGCTAGAAGAGAACTAACCCAACATCTCCCTTGCCTTACAGAGTAAGAAGCCCTGTTCTTAACTCTGGCTCCTCTCCACGTACTTCTGGCAGAGCAAAGATGTGTAGTGAAGAGATTCTTATGTGCGCTGTACAACTCGGAGACAATTTCTGCCTTTACTTTGCAGGTAATTACTCTCCACTGCTGAGAGAGACATGCTGTGTGTTCTTTCCACACGGAAGACCAAAAGCTGATCTACTGTTGAGTCCTTTCCTTGTGCTGGCATCCTATTTTGGGGAATCCTGGGTTTTCTTCCTGTGTTACCTGAGCAATCCTTAAAGCAGTTACAACGCCCGCACAATTAGCAGAACAAGAGTTCTTAGAGTGTGGAGCTGGGCTGTTCACTGCAGAAAGAGTCTGAGTCAGCACTCGTAGCATGTTAACAGGTCAAAACCGTATTATCACTGAACACCTTCGGTGTTTAATAACATCTCCTGTTTGAATACTGCTTAAAACAATTCCTGTATCAGTCTGATTTCACTTTATTTTCCCACAAGCTTCAGTTTGAGATATTGTTAGCCAAGTTATCTGAGTCAGTGGAACATTTGTTGCTTCATACAATATATTCCCGTAAGGGACACTCAGAAGGGTTTTAACACTGTGGGGTGGACTGGGAAGAAGCAGATAACTTCCAATCTGATAGGATAAAGTTAGCTAGGAATCAGTCTCCTCTTTAGAAGCCCTTTGAAATGATTGCTTCTTGTCCTTTTGCTCACATAGAATGAAGGTGCTGATGAAAATAAGAATTTGCATGCCAGTTATTCCTTGTTGATAGGCTTAAACAGACCTCACCCTTCAGTAACCCTAAAATATTTTGTATGCCTCTTGGTTTGGTGGTAACTCCAGTTCTGGAATGACTGGTGGTTTCATAATCTGTTGAGTCTGTTAGGCTCACAAACGCAGTCTGTAGGCAGAACAGCTCAGCTGGGTGAGTTGGTGGCACTGGGGAGTACAACTGGAAATTTGTAGGCGGCTGGCAGGCTTCCAATCTTGCAGAGCAAAAAAGGGTAGAGAGTGGTTTCTTTTGTGGGGGCAGCACTTAATGTTGTTTTTTCTTTTCTTTTTTTTCATTGCTCACTTGGAACCCAGATGATGATGGTAAGCTGAAAGCTCATCATTTATTAACTCATTAGCAATTTTACCTGGACTAACGTGCTCACACTCAGCAACCCCCAAACGCTTTGTGTGCCTTGGAGAACAAAGTTTTCAAACGGGTAACAGCTACTGTAAAAAAAAAAAACTACAGCTCACCTCCTCCTTCTGAAGCTGAGGTTGCTTTATTTCCCCCCCCGAAGTACAGGGTAGTGGCTGCCCTAACAGAAAGAGCTTTTAATACAACTCTAATTTTCAGGCAAAAGAGAAAAGTGCTGCTTCTGAATTCTCTTTAACAGATATGGGAGCTTCTCTTGCTTATATGTCCAGCCTGCTGTGTGCTTGGAAACCCTTCTATCTTGCCTGGATTGCTACAAGCTAGGTGTGGACAGAATGACATAGCCTGCTCTTTGTTTGATGTTGTCATTCCAAGAACCTATTTCACCTGGCATCCTTAAAAATAAGATCAAGCCTGTAGTGAACTGTCAAGATCCGAGGAGATTACAGCTAAAATATTTGACCCTCTCTGCTTAATTTTTCTGCAGGGCTGGAATGCGATGCTTTTTGTAAAGAGAAAATTCTCAACGGATTCCTTCGCAATGTAAACAGCCAGTTGCTTGTGGTTCGCCCAGATTTAAACGTGGCAGCGTTTGAAGATGTGACAGATCAGGAGATGAAAGCTGGTACCCAGTTTCCAGATAGATGCTGTACCCATCACACCATTTCTTTAATCCAGATGTGCTTTTGTTCTTTGCAGTCACTGACTCTAAAGGATGAGTAAAGACTTAAAACTTCATTCGTAAGAATAAAGCTAAGCTGAGAGAGCTGAACTTTTTTATCTTGTGCATTGGCAATGGATTAGATTCCTGTGTTAGACTGAGGCCTGCAGGATAGGCCAGACAGAAACAGGCTGCTAAGATTTTTGGTAGCTTCAATCACAAACTAAACTCTTAATCCCTTTTTGTTTCACTCTGTGTGTGTTGGATTACAAAGAACACGTCTAGGTTTAAACAGGCAATATATTTAGCACCAAAAGCCCTTCCTTTCTTCTAACAGCAGCAATTAACAATGTACTTACAGTTTTGGCTCTTTGATTGTTTGGGGGACCTCAGTGACTTCTTCAGAACTGTATTTACTGAACATATTTATTTATAATCACATAGATACAGATAGAATATGATTTGCAGATGACTGTTTACAATTCCTATTCTCACTTGATGCATGCATGCAGGAGAATTGGAAGATCCTACTTGTACTAACAGGTAATCCCACATGCTTTCTTGCAAATTCAAAATCTTGGTCATTAAAGGTTTGCAGAAAGTCAAATACATGCTAGCAGCAGTCATAAAAATTCAAGTTATGGCTCTGTTATCAGGAAAAGTATCCAGGGAAGACAGCAGTTGCAGGTGGAATCGTAAAACATAACAGGGTTAAGTCGTTGCAGCTCCCTCCTGAGCAGACTATTAACAATAAACAATTTCTCTCTAGGCCATGGAATGCACTTCAATATTCACTATTACAAAACCACCACAATTTACGCAGGAATGCCCGTCGCATTCAGCATCCAGGTAGAAGATAAAAATTATTACATGTGCTGTGAGAAAGAATGTGGAAAAATGATAGTTCGATTCAGGGTAAGGCTGCTTTCCATACCTCACATGTATGAAGAGTATAGGCAAAATTAAGAATTCAAATATATGTGAGCTGAAACACAAGTGTCAGCTCTTGTGCTGGACTAACCCGTTCCCTTTGCCTTTCTCAGGAAGGAGAAGTTCCCAAAGACATTCCTGGAAAAAGTAATGTAATCTTCTTCCAAAAACCATTTACCTCCTGTTGCTCCAGAGCGTTTAAGTTTGAATACTCCCTAGAAAAAGGAATGTTTTTGGCCTTTGAGGAAGAAGGCTGCTTAAGAAAACTAATCCTAAAGAAACTGCCAAGAGAAGATGAAGTGGATGAAACCACAAAGATAACTTTCTAATTTGAGTCAGAATGAGTCACAACCTGTGACACATTTGACCAGTCTTAAAATGTATTTTGGCATCTTTGTACATGAAACCTTATTCTTTCTTCACCCGAGGCAAGCCAGCTGTATGTTTTAGCTACCGCATGTCAGTGCAGAAGTGAGCATCTTACAAAAAGAAATCAAAATTCTTGGCAAAAAGAAACAGGTGGTTTTCCAGTCCGACAGAAGAAAAGAGAATTAAATAGGAAAGAAACAAGACATTGCATGTTCTGCATAAGTTTGACCACTAAAACCTTTCCTGCCTGTTTATCCAACAGCATTTCCTTCAGATTGTCTCAGAGATGTAGACCTATTTCGGGGCGTGAGAGAAAAGTGCTTAAAATAATGGATATCATGAACAGAGCACGTACCTGGTCAATAAGCAGTTTTGAGCTGACTTCTTTGCATCAAGATTGTTTCCTGAGCACCTTCGTCAGTCTTGGTTACACAGTGATGCTCTCACCATCAGCTGAAGTAGAAACAACAGACAATTTTTAACTTACTGGAGATCTTTGCCTAGAAAACTGCCAGCTTTCCTAAACAATAAAGACCTAATAAAGCTATTTGTCCTCAGGGGGCCAAGGAAAAAAATAAATTAAAAAAATGATGCTTTTATGTAAAGGCTTTTAAAATTATCAATAAATTGTAGACTACCGATGAAATGACACTGACATTTGTCCTTCTGACAGTTTGGAACACCTGCAGCTCTGGCTGGCTGCCGTATGGACCCAGCTGTGACAACACGTTGGGGTCAAGCAGTGAACTCCATTTCACATTCAGAGCTGAGGAAGCACTGGATTTCACCAAACCTAAAACGAATGTATTGCACCCTGAATATTTCATCTGGAGGAAATGAATATGGGATATATTATTCTTTTCTTCTCATAGAATCACTTGGTTGGAAAAGACCTTTGAGATCAAGTCCAACTGTCTGTGTCCACTACTAAACCATCTCTTAGCACTCCATCTGTCTGTCTTTTAAACCCATCCAGGGATGGGGACTCCACCACCTCTCTGGGCAGCCTCTGTAAGCGTCACTGTTCCTTTTCTGTTCCACCTCCAGGCAGGGAATGCAAAGAGTGGCTGCAGGTGAGGTCCTGGGTCTTGGCTTTGCCAGGCAGAGCCGCTGGTCCGGCTCTCATAGCCCATGTGGGGAGAAGTAACCACAGGACACCAAGGTTTCTGTCATGGAATGGAGGAAACCCCTCAAACCTGGGGGATAAGACAAGTCTCAAGGCTTGGTTTGGTAAACAACAAAACTATGACTTCAGGAGCTTTAACAAAAGCACAGAGGTGAAACAGCAGTGATATCCCCAATCTCCTCAGCCTTTCTCCTAGGTTCGCCTCCCGAGCTGCTGCAGGAGGCAGTAAGGAACCAGTGGCTTAGAACCAGGCACAGCCACTGCCAAGGGCTGCAGGGGCTTAAACTCGGGGGTGTCTTTAACACATCCGGACACTCAGCAGGGCTGAGTTCCAGCTCTATATGCCCAATGAATGTTCAAAAGTGGGATTAGACCAGATGGCTTCAGAAAATTAAGAACAAAGTTAGTAGTAGTTACAGGGAACTCGTTTAATCTCAACAGGGCTGAGAAACACATGTGACTCAGAGAAAGCTGTGGTCATCACCACTTAATTCTTGCCTCAAAACCACGATGAGCTGCCAGGCCGTAATACTGCAGTTCTGGACTTGCACTCTTGGAGGTCTTCTAGAACTCCTTTTTCACACAAGGTATCTCAAAGAGACAAACACCACATACAGCTGCACCTCCTATTGGTCTCACAGAAGACATCAAACACTTTCTGTGGCAGGTGCCCAGACTTCAGAGGCACTCACTGACAACTCAGACATTGGGATCATCCTCACTAGGGGACAACAACAAACGTTCCACCGATATCTCAATCATATCGCATCAGACTGAAGCAGCCACCTCAACTCTGACCACAAGATTAGCAGAACAAAAGCAGCCAGCTACACAGTGTTTCCCTGGGTTATAGGAATAAGCAAGTAAAGACAACTTCCAATCCAGACTTTTAAAGAATGAAATCAATTCAGGAAATCCTGTAGAATTCAAACAGCAACTTATTCTTTCTGCTTATTGCATAATCAGACTACTGGGAACAGATTATTCTCTTCCTCTTACTGTTAATAGTATCACAGATGTGCCATTAGAACATGGAAACAGTTAACCACTACGTACTACTGTTAAAGTCAAAAAAGATAAAGGAGAGAAGAGAGATGAAAACCAGAATCTTATCTTTCCCCTCCGAAATCCTCTAAAGCCTCAAGACACAGAGACAAATGCTGCCTCAGTCACTATGAGAGAAATGGCAGGTTTGCTCTCTTTCCAGTCACACAGCAAAGCCCGTACCAGTGTTCATTTAGAAAACCAACACCCAAAACTGTTGCGGATGAACATAGAGGTTCCAGGGAAGCTATGAAAGCCCTGTACTATTTATGGCTCCAAAAAGCAATCTGCAAAAGTCTTTTTCTTCTAAGTCAGCCACTGCTGTTTCCTAAAGGACACACTCAATACTCTTGTATTGAGCCACCTCCGTGTCACCTCTGTATCAAGGACAATGCACATTCATAAAAAGATTTCATACAGCCTAAATAAAGAGATGCAGAGTAACAGCAATGCAATGGTATGAATTTGTATTTGAACTTGATTTTAGAAAAGAAAACTCCTCCCTGCAGAGAAAACATTTTAAGTAAACCACGAGTCATAAAAATCATTCCGAAGGACAGACACACACACACACACAATTTCTGTAAATTCTTTATTGTATGGATTAAGAAAAAAGTATTCCCTTTTTTACATCAGTTCTCAGGGTCCAAAGCGTTACAGGGTGCCGTGCGTTCAGCTCAGTTGTTGCGATGTCAAAAATAAGAGTCCCATTTTCTGCAAGTCAAGTTTGTTTTACAAAATAGGAAACTAAACAACAGTTATTTTAGAGAAACACTCACTAAAGCCGCCATTCCAGGAAAGTGACCTTCAGCTACGTAAGTCTGTCAGCGAGGCCATTAATTCCTCCCAATTTACAGTGCAGCTTAAATCAATTCCCTCTCACCTGGACGTTACCCTCTTTAAATCTACTTCTTCCTTACTAACATTTACACTGCTGGTTGCTGCTCATTTCTAAAAGACAGCTCTGAGCTTGCTGCAAGACGTACTCACTATGAACCCATGGTTATTGATTCGTTTTGCATTAAACAAGTTGGTAACGATGAAGCAGAGGCAGCGGCGGATAACGGTGTTTGCCAGGGACTCGGCCGCTCTCAGAGGCTCCAGAGCATGGCAACGGCCTTGCAGATGCCAACATCGTGGTAGTTGAAGTAGCAGAGGCCAGCGAAGGTAACGGCTGACAGCACGTACAGCCCCGTGTTGGCCACTTTAATGGGTGTCTCTCCATGCACATAGTCAGTTATCACCTGTCCGAGGCCCCTAAGGAATAAGAGGGAGAAAAAAGCTGCAATTAGGGAAAATCATTCCTTACTGAAATCCACCCAGGGAGCATTCTGCTAGGATGGCTCAAACACATCGTTTTTTTTCACCTGCTGTCATCAATCTTTCCCAAAGAACGCAGTCAAAAAGAAGACACATCTTTATTTGCATTAAAATACAACCAAATATCGTTCCACACACTGTATTAAAGAAATACACACAATGGCTCAGAGTTTTCTTAATGGTACCGAGGAAAGAGAGTGCTGAGCTCGGTGTTGAGCTCTTCCAAACAACACAATCTGTATAACTTGTCCCCAAGGAACAGCAGGCAGCGTATCCAACTTTATGGAGTGAGGAAAAGAAATCAAAGGACATATCCTTCCAGCTTGAATACTTCCTTACCCACACCTGGAACTTTCCAAAGCGCAGATAAATAATGTACCTCGAGCGTGGGATTCCCAGGCTGCCCCTCAGCTGCAGGGCTGTAAGGGATTTGTACGAGATCCTTCCTTTGTGCTGCACAATCAGACCGAGCAGTGCCGAGACCTCTCAGAAAAAACAGTGTGTGACTTTACAGCACACAAATTAATTCCCACGAAGTCCTTGTGGGGAAAGAGTAGTGACCCTGAGAACAAGGCAGGGAACTGGTGAGAAATAGCTGATGTGCCAGACACACCACTCAGCTCACCACGTGGCAGCTCCACTGGGCAGAGGAATCTTTATTACACATCAGCAAAACCAGTAGGAGATAAACACGGCCTCAGGTATCATGAGTGAGTCTCCAATAGGTGTGTGTTTGGACTGATAACCACCTACATATCTGAAGCACTGCTAGCAACATATTTTAGAACAAGAATTCCTAAGAAAAAAGCATAGCGAAACGTGAAAGAAACTCCCTGAAAAATATACAAAATACTCCTCTGCAGTTTCTGATCGGCTACTGGAGGCATTATCTGAGCTGTCAGGGCAATCACACTAACATTTATGGCAAGCAGACCATCTTTCTTTTTTTAAAGACACATTTAAAATTATAGGATATACATTTTAAAGCACCAAATACCTATGGAAGCCCAAGAGGAGAATTTTCCTATGTAGGGGCAGCATTAGGATTTTAAGAACATTTTGCAAGACAGGAGTTTAATACTGGAGGAACTTCCCAGCTTAAAAAGAGAACAAAAACCCACAGAAGCAGCAGAGGAATCTGCCCTGATGGAAATTACTGGCAGAGCCACACATAAGCATTGAGATGTTTTTCTCACAGCGGAAATCCCCACACTGCTTATGGAAAAGGAATTTCCAACACGAACAATCCTGACGCTTCTGTCAGCAACAGACATTCACCGAATAATCAAACGAGCGGGCACTGACACAAAATGCCACCCAGGGAAGCCATTCCAACACAGACTGCTCCACTGCCAGGAATCTCCTAGGAAAGCAGCTGGGAGATTTCTAGCCACACACAAATCTAAGCCCTTGGGCTCGGAGCAATCCCAACAACCAGACTTTACTCCTGATTTGGAGGGACCTGCTGCGCTTACCAGTGTCCATGCACAGTGAGGGCTGCAGCCAGGGAATAGTCCATGGCGGGGCCAGGGTACAGGTAGGCTGCCGGCAGGAGACCCAGCAGGAGGACGCTGACAGCTCGCTCCCCTGTCCAGTGCAGAGACGCAGCCTTGGAACCTCCTGTAAAGAGAGCTCATTCGAAATTCTGTAACCTTCAAAACAGAAAACCTACCCTGATCCGCACCACGTGATTCCGTGTTCTCCCCAACCTGATCGCTAAGCTTCCATCCAAGCAAACCAAGATGCCTTTGCATTAATGCTGCAGAACAGATATAAAAGGTGAATTTTAAATACTCTTCCCTCTGCTGCTGCTACTACAAAGGAGCAGAAGCTCAACAGGTGAACAAACAAAGATGGATAAGCCATCCCTGTAGAACCCCACGGCCAAGAGCGCTTCACGGCACATGCAGGAACTCTGTTCTTAACGTGAATTCCAGACCAGAGAAGAAGGAAACGGCTTAGCTGTGTTTAAGCCAATTTCTTTAAAAAGTGTTTCATCACCCTTCCCACTTCTTAGTCGCGCTGTAATGACTACAGAACATCTGTATGCTCTAGTCACAACATTTCTCATATTTAATTGCACAACTGACAGCTCAAAGCTCAGTCTCAGCCGAGTTCTTTCATCACCTCTGTGTAGTCTTACCGCAAAGGGAGTTAAAAAAACAAACACTCCCTGCCTGCGGATCAGCATGCCCAGATTAACCTCAGGGAATCAGAAGAAGCCACAACTGCAAGGTTTCCATTTCACCACTGCTACCGAACCATAAGAAACATTAAACCTTCTGACCGATCTCTTTTAAAATATTTCAAGACTTTTTTCCACACTCAAAAAGCACCTCTGTCAACAAGCAAATACTTACTTTTTTAACACTGATAGCATGTCCTGCCCAAAGCCCTGCAGCATCCACAAGCTTAATACCAACACTGCAAATGTCGATTACAAATTCGAGCCATTTCAGCCACATACAAGGTCCAACACAAAAACCCAAGACTGAGGCTCTAACTCTTTTTATTTAACAAATTAAGATCAGATATGACCAACTTCACAGCAGTTCCCTTCTGAGCTGGCTCACTGCCACACACGCTGCTGCCAGCATCCAAAGCAATTCCGCAGGGCATTTCCTGAAAGGATGTTGAGGATCTCTGTGGGTTTTGCTTTCACTTCTTCTACTGACAAAAAATGGGCTTTTTTGAGCACCAACTGGATCTCTGGGATCTTTTCACCGTCAGCCTCAGTCAATAATTGAAAAGTTTCTATCGTGGATTGCTTCAGTTCCACAAGAACTCAATGTTCACTCACTGTTCAGTCTCGCACACCAACATTTTCTGACTGAGGGTAAGGAAATTTCTCTATTTGAGAAATCATCCACTTGTACGGAGTGAAGCGATTGTGCTGAGTTTCATCTCGCTGTGACAGGTCAGAACATGTTCTGTACCCATCTCTTTGTCTATCCCCTCCTGCTCTTGGCTCCCAAGCTATACGGTCAGTCCTGGGATTCTGTGTCAGACCTCGCATACCTTGTTTTAAACCACACTGGAGCACAGGGCAGATTGACTGGAAATGGCTCTGTTGCTGGTGACGGTAACGCTTCTGGTAACACCAGTAAAGCTGCAGCACAGGCTTTCCTGCCCTCGTCACTCACCCCCACCTGCCTCAAAACCCAGCTGCCCTGAAAGCCGCAGGTCAACTGGCACTTAAAGACAGTGCTGTTGGGCTGGCCTGGGGGAACCATTCCCTGGCTCAGCACTGGCATACAGACCTGGTGTCATCAACACAGAAAATGAGCCTCCCCTGAAGCCCTCCACACCCCGGGACATACCGTGGCCCTTCTGCGGTGCGCTGTGTCCCTGCTGGGCGGGAGCGCTCTGGTGGGTGGCAACAGCCTGGACAGTGGGGCGACAGAGCAACGACCTGCTGAGGAGAGCTGGGGGGACAGGACAGAGTGTGAGGGCAGGATCCTGCCCCGGAGAGGAGGGGGATGTGTCAGGGTGTGGAGTGCTGGGGAGAGGGTGTTGGGCAACCGGGGTGAGGTGTTGGGGTGCCGGGGGATGGTGAGGATGTGTTGGGGTGCCAAGGTGGGGGTGTTGGGGCAGGGCTGTTTGGGTGCCAGGGAAGGAGTGCCGGGGTGCAGGGCAGGTGGGACTGGGCAGGGGGTGCTGGGGTATCAGGAGAGGTGGTGGGGATGTGTTGAGGTGCTAGGAAGGTGGGGGTCGGGGTAGGGGGTGCTGGGGGTATCAGGGCAGGATGTATGGGGGTGCAGGGGCTGGCTGGGGTGTTGGGATGTCAGGGTACCAGGGCAGGGAGTTCCAGGGTGCTGGGGAAGGGCTGCCAGGGTGTCAGGACAGGGGGGGTCGGGGTGCCAGGGTGAGGATGCCGGGCGGGATGTGCGTCGGGGGCGGAGTGCGGATGTGTCTGGGTGGAGGGGTTGGGGCTGGGCTGCCGGGGAGGGGGTGCCGGGGCAGGGGGGATCGGGACAGGGGTGTCGGGGGTGTCACCGGGGTGTCAAGGTGCCGGGAGTCGCGGCGGGGGGGGTGACGCGCCGCTCTCACCGCGCGGGGCCGCTCCCCCGGCCCTCAGCAGCGCCGCCGCCATCCCCGCGGCAGCCCAAGGGCACGACGCTCGGCCCGCTCCGGAACCGGAAGTCGCTGCATCTTCCGCTTCCGGGAGCGGCGCCCGCCCGGGTCGTGCTGGGAACCAGCGGTGGAGGGGGCGCTTTTCCCGATGGCCCCGAACTGGGGAGAATGAGCGTCCGGAGGCACCGGCACCGCCTGGCGGGGGACCCGCAGGAGCCCGAACCCCTCCCGGGAAGCTGTTTGTGTACAGAGGGATGAACAACAGTTTGCTGGTCTCCCACCAGACCCCGGCGGTGTGCGAGGTCCGACACAAAAACGCAGGACTGACCGTACCGCTTGGGAGCCAGGAGGGGGCGGGGGAGAGACAAAGGGATGGGTGCAGAACGTGTTCTGACCTGTCGCAGCGAGATGAGGCTCAGCGCCATCGCTTCACTCCCTACACGCGGAGGCAGGTTCACATAAAAGCGTTTACTTAGCCTCAGTCGGAATATGTTGGTGGGCAAGACTGAACAGTGAGTGAACGTGGAGACACCGTGCAGGCCCACAGTGCTTTGGGGATTTTTTTAGCTGATCACATCCCTGTGCTCCAGCACCCACCCCGTTCGCCAGACCTGTCTCTCTGTTCCCAAAGATCCAGCCAGTGCTCAAAGGAGCCCATTTTCTGCTGTTAGAAGATGTGAAAGCAAAACCGACAGAGATTCTCAACAACCACTCAGGAAAGGCCCTGCGGAATTGCTTAGGATGCCAGCAGTGGTGTGTGTGGCTTTGGGTCAGCTCAGAAGGGAACTGCTATCAAGTGATCAGACTTTCTTAATTTGTTAAATAAAAAGAGTTACAGGCACAGCCTCAGGTGGTTTTGTGCAGGGCCTCATACTTGTTCAGGTGTGTCCTGAAGCTGGAGCTGTGCTCCGTCACTGCCACACAATGCTCTCATTGAAACAGTACAGTTCCCAGCGGCTAATTCCCACTCCAGCCTCCCTCACTTCATCTCTAATCCCTCCACAGCCTGCTCTGACCATGCAGGGAGAGCACATGGACACCTGGGCTTCTCTGGCCTGTGCTGTGTCCCTGGGCTTTACTCAAACAGTGACAAAAGCATCAAACACCTCTGGATTTGTTTATTTTGTTAAAAGGCTTGGCTGCTCACTGCAGGGAGAACGGCCTGGTACCAGTTTCCCCAGTAACACACTGGGCAGACCAGAGACAGAACACAACACCCACCGAGGCTTCTCTGTCGGCACAAATGGTTTCAGCATTCCCCTCAGGAGAACAAGGAAAGGCAGACACAACGGCCAGCCCACGCCAGGGCTTGAAGAGGCTACAACAAGCGAATGCACTGCTGTCCATCGCTGTGGAAGGAGTCACTGCATATTCACGCTTCCATCTTTGTCCTGCTGACCATAAGACACCACACGGGGCAGCTTTTGTCAGAGGACAGGAAGACAAAGCTACTGCAGGGTTAAATCCAGTGACATTCCCTCTATTATCAGACTTTGTGCCTCCCCCGTCTCCTATTGCAAATCTCAGTCATTGATTTGGTAACCAAAAACCACAATCTGTAAAATCTTCTTTTCCAACCAAATAAAAACGGTGCAGATGTGCCTGCTTTCCTCCTGCAGACACAGCCTCAAACACCTTCGTGTATCAGATGTCAACCTGGTCACAGAGAAAGAACTCAAACTCGGCAGGACCGGCCAGCCTGTGAGACAGGCGCCTGCTCCCCGCGGCCGCTGAATCGCAAGTCAATGGAAAGCAGCGGAGCACCTGCTGCCAGCCGCCGAGGCTCCGTTTCTCCCCCATGGGCTGGCAGGATGTATAGAAACCACAGTGTTGGAACAAAGTGAACCGTGGGGCAGTGCTAAAAGATAAATACCTGCCTCTGCCCTCTGTCTCACTTTCCCAGCTGCAGCCTAGCTCATCAGTCCTCGTCGGAGCTGTCCTCTGACTGTTCATCAGGGGCCACTTTCCGGTTTTTCCTCTTGCTCCGTTTCTCTGCTACTTCGCTGTCCCTTTCCGACACAGAATTGGTTCGTTTCTTTCTCTTTTTTGGTGGCCGTTTCTCTTTTTTCTCCTCAGATTCACTGTCCTCGGAGCTGCTGGTGGATGAGCTGCTTGCATGAGAAAAGTCACTCTCCTGCCCAGAAGACGAGGTAGGTTCCCTGGCAGGCACTTTCCTGGTCTTTTTCTTGCGCTTGTGTTTCCCTTTCCGGGTGCTTGAAGTCTCCTCTTCTGAGCACTCGCTCTCCCGGGATGAATCTGATGACGTTCTCCCCTGCTCCTTTTTCTTTTTCTTTCGTTTTTTGTGTGATCGCTTTTTTTGCTTCTTCTTGTGCGATTTCTTTGTCTTTTTCCGTTTATGCGATTCCCGGGCCGTGTGCTTTCCCAGATGGGATTTCTTCTTCCCGTTGACAGCATTTTGTTCGTCTCCTTCTTGCTGGTCACTGTAAAAAGAACAAAGGATGACCAAAAGGAAGCAGATAGGCAGCCGAGCCCTTTCTGTCTCTGAGTTTTAAACAAGCCCATCGATTCCTTTGGCTGCAGCAGGGAAGCAGCTGCTTTGACTGATGTGGTCGTTTCAATTCCTTATTAACAGCTTGGGTCCACACCTTAACTAATACACCTGCTCAAAATATTTGAGCCAGAAGCAAGAGGAATGCATTCTGAAAGCCACCGAGCAATGAAATCTCATTCATAACAAGTTACTTCCAGTCTGTAAGCCTGACATTTGATAACTCTGTTAAGCGTAGTTTAATAAGTGTAGTTTTAAAATAATTCATTCTAAGATCTTATTTTACAGGATATCACTCCAGGATATCCATCAGTCTCCAGGATGCTGCAAGAATTTGTATTCTCAAAATAAGGAGAAACACAGAAAATACAGGTGCGCTATAAGGGAAGGAAGAACCCGGAGCTGATATCTGCGAGGGTGTACACTGAGCTGATGTGGATTCCGCCTGCTCCGGATCTCGGTTGGCCCAGAAAGCCGTTCCAGATTCACGGCACTTCCATAACTGAGGCTAAAGCTGGGGGTCTCATTACTATAAAAGATGGAAACCCTTCCTAAGACTCAGACAAGGAGGAACCGCATTAATGGGCTGGATTTTCTCCAGCGGGTGTCTGTAACTGAAATGTGCTGCTTTGCGGTCAAGGCTGGTCTACAATCAAAACCTAAACCCCAGTTTGTACAACTCCCTGTATAACCTGACAGAAAACAGAGTGTGGATACGTTGGTAATCCTGCTTGCCTTACCTATCCGTATCAAATTCCTCTGGGTACAACTCTTTATAGCCACTGTGACCCCACCTGCAAGGAAGAAGAGCCGTCCATTAGAGACAGACAAGGGGGTTAAGGGAAAAACATGACTGTGAAAAGACAGAGCCACAGAGTGAACGTGAGCTGACACAGGAGAGAAGGGGAGCTGTCAGAACCCTCCCAACAGAGAGGGAAGGAAATACGACTGATGTGGTTGGTACGTTTAAACATGCCTTTGTTCTCAGTCTCTATTCCATTTCTAATTAGGGAAATGAGGAGAACCATTATACATTCTGAGGGCCTGAAAGGGTCAAAAGCAGAATGATGAAGCCAGAGGCCTTGAGAGCAGTGTTCTGTGGGGCCTGAAAGGGTCGATAACAGAAAACTGTGCTGAGATTAAAAGCCGCTCCTCCTGGAAGGGAGGATGCGGACACAGGGGTTCTTGGCAGTATAATGTGTTTCTCCCCATTCCAGGGCCCAAGCTAAATGTATACACTCCAGGAACACCTGCAGATTTAGTTAAGGATGTTATGTGAACTCTGGACAGACATGTAGACCCTTGTTTGTAGAACTTGTAGAGCCTGCTTTCTCACGACAAGAATAAAATGTTGCTACTTGCCACCAGAGCGGTAGTCCGTCTGTCGATTTAGGCGTCCCTGTGAGCTGGTCTCCGTCAGGGAAAACCATACTCACATTTCTTTAAATAACCCCAGAGAGCCCGAAAGTGAATACCCCAAGGTTTTTCAAGTTCCTTGGGCAAAGTAATAAATACTGAGCTTATTGCTATGCTTAGGGTGAGCTTCTGCTGCCGGCTGTGACTTAGGAGCTCTACAGACGGACTCAAACTAGGTATTCTGTGACACTGCCAAAGTTCTTGCATGCTACTTATTCACTCTCAAAAAGAGATCAGGCATTATTTTAGAGAGGTACATACTGAAAAGAGAATCATGGAATGGTTTGGGTTGGAAGGGACAACAAAGCTCATCCAGTTCCCCCCTCTGCCATGGGCAGGGACACCTCCCACTGGATCCCACTTGCTCCAAGCTCCATCCAACCTGGTCTTGAACACCTCCAGGGATGGGACAGCCAGGACTTAGAAAGGTACTGACTTTTTGGTACAGGACTCCCAGAAAGGTGGTTTAATTACAGTTATAACCACAGAACATTCATCCCCCTACAGACCTGTCTGGCAGGTTGGCTTCACATTCATACAGCTTTTTGTTCCAGGATCGGGCCCGAAGGAGATCATCTTCGACAGGGTCAAGGAATTGTGAGTTCTTTGTTTTCCAGTCAGCCCTGTGGCCCTCCTCATCGAAGCCATCACTGCGCATCCGACTGCTGCAGAGAAAGAACAGTTCTGTCAGCTCTGATGGAGAAACGTTCTAAGCAAGGAGTTAGTTCGGCAAGAGGAACAAAAAATTAGTGAGTCCTGGGTGTCCGTCTATGCAAAAAAACCAGCTACCCTTGAACAGGTGGGCATTGTTAACAGCTCTCACAAAGGCCGTTCAGTAGCTAACACTGGTTTTCACAACTCACTGCAGCCTCCATGCACAGTAAAACTATGACAGAGCTGCTCGCAGTGAAAATCAGTGGAAGGAGTCACCTTGCCAGTGCAGTTCTCCTCCTCTGGAATGCCTGCAGGAGCAGATGAGCAGCACGCAGCAAGGCACAGGCCAGTGAGAGCAGCAGAGGTGAGACTGAAGTAGAACTGAGTTATTAGAGCTGCAATTGGATCAGGGACCAGGACAAAGACCCCCAAATCCACAGAAAGCACCAACAGGTTTCAGTTATCTCACACACCTGTGGCTCTAGTTTCGTTTCTCACTTGAAACCCGGCAGCAGCCCTGGGCTCGGCCCAAGTCTCAAGGTGTTCTCCCTGAGACACCAAACCACTTCCTGCAACATTCACACTTCTGAAAAGTCTTCATGGCAATAAGCCCCCTCTTTCCCCAAGCCCCACCCTATTTTCCTGTGGCCTGTGAGCTCCTCCAGCACAACTGAATGATTTCACAGACACAACAGACCTCCTTCACGCCGTTCCCGCCCCGGTGCTGCAGAGAGCCTGGCCTAAGCCGTGTTCTATTTTGACAAGTGCACATCTAGAAAAAGAGATAAAAGGCCCGGCTTAAGCACAGGTCTGGCCTCTCTCCGGGGACTCATTAAGGAGGAAATAAACCTGTCTGTAGTCTTCATACACTGTAAACACACACTCATCACACAATGGTCTGGAAGTGTGATAACACAGAAAGGTTCGGCACTGAGTCAAGCAATTATCTCCCCCCACGGCTATCACCCACCTGGAGGTGTCCGACAGCATTCTGCTTTGCCTCTTCCAGTACGTCTCCTCTGTCTGCTTCTCCCACTCCCTTATTTTCCACATTTCTGTCTCTTCCTGAATCTGAAAGACACAAAAACCCCTCAAGTGTAACATCAGGAAAACTGCAGAAAGGTGATATCAGCTCCTAGCTCAGCACTCTCCCTGACAAAACTCAGATCGAGCTTCCCTACTGTACTGGAAGAGCTCGTTATCCCCAGCTATAACCAAGGGAAGCAGGAAGACACTGTCTTGATGGCCACACTCTAACAAAGCAATGAGAATAACAGCACTTAGTGGGGTGTCTGATTTTGCTGCCTCAGCTGTTCTGGCTCCAAACCTTGTCATTTGTTACCGCCCAAACACACAGACTGTGGGAGAATCCAGGATACAAACATCACCTGGAAGAAAGGAGCCAAACCAGGATTTTACAGTGCCACAGCACCACGTGGTTTGGCCCAGGTTGTATATCAGCGATTCCACAAACACAGGAAATAAATAAGCCATGCTTGCTGAACTATGTCAGGAATAATAGAATCATGGAACGGTTTGGGTTGGGACCTCAAAACCCATCCAGCTGCATCCCCTGCCATAGGCAGGGACATCTCCCACTGGATCAGGGGCTCCAAGCCCCATCCAACCTGCCTTTAAACGTTTCCAGGGATGCAATTAAAGAGTTTGGTCAAGGTAAGGGGGTTTTTCAGTCTTGCACTGAAACGCTCTCTGAGCGCAGTGACACAGCCCGAATTCCCTGATGAGATTCAAAATGCACACACGGCACAACAGGAAAAACCCAAACTAAAAGCTTTGCTATGGTTACAGCGTCAAACCCTCATTCTCTCGGAAACCGGACAACGCAGTTTTTCCCTTGGGCAGATTTTCCTGCGGGATACCAGGCTCTCCTTGCCCACGATGGGAACCAGGACTGAATCTGAACCGTGACCAACAACAGAACCAGTTCCAGGTCTCTTCCCTCCATGAGACTGTTCTGGCATTCCCATCTCCAGGGTGGGACCAGAGCAGCTGGAGACCCCACTTGGCAGCAACCAGTGACACTGCGGACCCCGCTCAGAGGCAACCGCTGCTCCCAGGGACCCCATACAGAGGTGACCGCTACTCCTGGGGACCCTGCTTGGTGGCAACCAATGCAACTGGTGGCACCAAGTACCCTGCGCAGCGATAACTGGTGGCACTGGGGACCCCACTCCACAGCAACTGGTGCTCCTTTGGACCCTGTGCAGAGGCGACCAGTGGCACCAGGGACCCCGCTCAGCAGCAACCGGTGCTCCTATGGACTCCATACAGAGGCGACCAGTGGCACCGGGGACCCTGCTCGGCGGCAACCGGTGCACCGGAGACAGAGCCGACGGGTGCTCCCGGAGACCCTGCTTGGCGGCAACCGATGCTCCTATGGATCCTGCTCAGAGGCGACCGGCGCTGCCGGGGACAACGGCAACCCCTGGCACCGGGGTCCCCGCTCGGCTGCCCCCGGAGGCCTCGCCCGGCGGCGCCCCGCGGCCCCGGCCGGTGCTCCCCGGTCCCCGCTGGGCGGCAGGCAGCAGCCCGTACCTTGTTGTGCGCGCCGGTGTGGCGGATCACGTTGCGCAGCAGCACCTTCCCCACCGGCACCCGGGACATCCCCGCTCGGCCCGCGCGGCAGCGCCCCGGAAGTGACCGTCCCCCGCCCGCCGCGCGCCGGAAGTTGTGCGTCCCCAAAGCGCCCCGCCCCGCAGCGCGGCCGCAGCGCAGGGGGCCGGGGCAGAAAAGAGCTGGGATAGTGGAGGGGGATCGCAGGAATCCACTGCGAAAACAGCCCCGAGCGCCGCCTCTGCCCGGCTTTGAGACCCCGCCAGGGATGGGGATCCCAGCAATGGGCAGCCTCCGCCAAAAAGAAAAGGAGGAATTGGATGCAAGAAGCACTTTCTATTGCACAAAGTGGAATATTGTTGATTTAAGCTAAAATAGTTGCATGTACATAATTGTATTTTGTGAAAGTTAGACAGAATGTGTTCCCCTGTGCAGGTGCTGTCCCTCAGGGCTCCGTACTGGGACCACTGCTGGTTAATATCATAGAATCATAGAATAGCCCATCCAGCTCCACCCCTGCCATGGGCAGGGACACCTCCCACTGGATCAGGGGCTCCAAGCCCCATCCAACCTGGCCTGGAACCCCTCCAGGGATGGGGCAGCCACCACTGCTCTGGGCACCCTGGGCCAGGGCCTCCCCACTCTCATAGCAAGGAAATTTCTCCTTATGTCCAGTCTAACTCTGCCCTTCTCCAGTTTATCCCCGTTTCCCCTCCTCCTATCCCCACAAGCCTTTATGAACAGCCCCTCTCCATCTTTCCTGTAGCCCCTTCAGGTACTGGAAGATCGCTAGAAGATCTCCCTGGAGCCTTCTCTTCTCCAGGCTGAACAACCCCAACTCTCTCAGCCTGTCCTCCTATGGGAGGTGCTGCAGCCCTCTGATCATCTTTGTAGCCTCCTCTGGACCCGTTCCAACAGCTCCATCTCCTTCTTTTGTTGAGGATTCCAGAACTGGACACAATGCTCGGCGGTGGATCCCGGCCAGGGCTGCACAGAGGCGGCGGGGCCCGTACCGGTTGCCACGGGCAGCGATGGCGATGGCGATGGCTTCGCAGCTCTGGGCGCTGCTGGACGAGATGGTGGAGAACGACCCCCGCGCCTATTGGCGTCTGCAGCGGCAGCTCCGTGGGTGGCCCGAGCCCCGCCTGAGCCTGCGGGGCCAAGCACGGGTGCGGGGACGGGGCTGCGGGCGGGGGCGGTGTGCTGAGCAGGGAGCTCGGTCGGGACTCATCCTTCGCGGGGCGCTCGGTCTCTTGCAGGGAGCTCAGCGCTGTCCTTAGCGAGGAGCTCATTCTCGTCCTTCGCGGGGTGTTCGGTCCCTCAAAAGGTGCTCAGCCCCATCCCTCGCAGGCAGCTCAGCCCTGGCCCTCACAGGGCGCTCAATCCCAGTTCAGTCTCTCACAGGGCGCTGAGTCTCAGCTCAGTCTCTCACAGGGCGCTCAGTCTCAGCTCAGTCTCTCACAGGGCGCTCAGTCCCAGTTCAGTCTCTCTCAGGGCGCTCAGTTCAGTATCTCACAGGGCGCTCAATCCCAGTTCAGTCTCTCTCAGGGCGCTCAGTCCCAGTTCAGTCTCTCTCAGGGCGCTCAGTCTCAGCTCAGTCTCTCTCAGGGCGCTCAGTCCCAGTTCAGTCTCTCTCAGGGCGCTCAGTCCCAGCTCAGTCTCTCACAGAGCGCTCAGTCTCAGCTCAGTCTCTCACAGGGCGCTCAGTTCAGTCTCTCACAGGGCGCTCAGTCCCAGTTCAGTCTCTCACAGGGCGCTCAGTCCCAGTTCAGTCCCTCACAGGGCGCTCAGTCCCAGCTCAGTCCCTCACAGGGTGCTCAGCACCATCTCTCTCTCTCACAAGGTGCTCAGTGCCATCATCTCACTCTCTCACACGGTGCTCAGCACCATCTCGCTCGGCGCTCACCTGCATCTCCCTCTCTCGCAGGGCGCTGTAGGGCCGCTGTTCATCAACATCTGCAGCTGGAAAAGGGTCCCGGCCCCCCAGGCTCCCTCTGCCCCCACCCCTGCCAGCGCGGGGCGGCTGGAAGAGGTGGCTGAAGGAGAAGGTAAGTGCCCGCAGAGCCGTGCCTGGCCCCGGAGGGATTGCCTCCTGCAGCAGCGTGTGGCGTGGGACTCACAGATGGATTCTGGCTGGTGCAGTAGGAGTGTCCCAACAGGGATCCAAGTCCTGGAAAGTACTCTGGCACTTGGGATCTTTCAGACCATGTATGTTCGTCAGCTTGGATCGTGTTTCACGCTTCTGCTTGAACACAGACTGCAGGGTCAGCACACAGCGAGGTGTCATCGCTAGAGGAGGGTGATGGAATGAGCTCTCTGCCACAAATTAATTCCCTTTTCCCTTAAATCAGATTATGAAGCACACAGCACACGGATCCACAGCAACTGTTCTGACATATAAGTTGTTTTTCTAGCCCTTTACAGCGTTATAGATGTTGCGTTTAACCCAGACGTTCTTCAGAGGGGAGAGGAAAACCCGGAACACATGAAGCACTTGATCCACTTGACGCTTAAATTCGTTGAGGAACGATGCAACCTCCTTCTTTCCGATTCATACACCGTGGAGTCATTCAAATTGAAAGGAAGCCTGGAAGCAATGAGGCAGCGTCTGGCAGGAGGGTGGGTGCCAGCTCCATTTCTCAGCCAGCACACAAAGAAGGGTACGTAGAGATCTGCATTCCTTCCTGGTGTCTCACAGCCGAGAAGCTGTGGTGATGCTGGAATGACAGATTTTTATTTTTCCAGTATCCACCAGCCATGGGAACTCTGCTGAAGTTGCATCCACTGAGGTGCAAAGGTTCTTTTGTGCTAACCTGAGTAAAGGGGTTGCTGCTGTAAGCAGTGCTCTGGAAACAATAACTTTCAGCCCCTTGGCACTAAAGCCAAATAATGGGTGAAGAAGTCACTGTCGGTAACAGTTGTCAGCTGGCAAAATTGCTAATTACAGCTAATTACAGTTAAAACTACTTCTGTGATATTTGTCAAATGGCATAATGTTACAGTCACAGAACGGTTCAGGTTGGAAAAGACCTTTAAGATCATTTGAGTCCAACTGTAAACCTCACACTGCTCACTCCACCACTGAACCCCATCTCTAAACATAACCCCAGTCTCTTAAACCCCTCCAGGGACGGTGACTCCACCACTGCCCTGGGCAGCCTCTGCCAGCACTTAACAACCCTTTAGGTGGAGAAATCTTTCCTAATATCCAATCCAAACTTCCCCTGGCGCAACTTGAGGCCATCTCCTCTCATCCTATTGCTTGTTACCTGAGAGAAGAGACCAGCGCCCACCTCACCACAACCTCCTTTCTGGGAGCTGCAGAGAGCCATGAGGGCTCCCCACAGTTCTTGGTAACTGAATGATGTGTGGAAAAACTTGTTTCTCCTGACAGAACTGAGGCTGGATCAGCTGCTGCACAGGGCAGAAGCTGAGGATGACGGGAATGCTCCTGTGCTGCTGAGGGAAGAGGGTACGGCACAGTCCAAAGCGCATCTGATAGAGGAAATTGCCAGCTCTGAGATGCTAGAGAAGCTGAGCACCCCCGCCTATGAACTGACCACTGTGAGGGATGCAAACGAGAAACCACTCCGAATTGAGCTCAGAGTTGAGTTGCCAAAGGTCGGCTCTGTTTCCGAGTGTGATCTGAGTATTTCCAAGGTAAGACAGCAGTCACCCTTGCTGCATTGTCTCAGTACCCACCTCCTAGGAATGCCCACTGCTCATTCCTTGTCCAATAGTTAACCACTTGTTTTCATTTTCTTCATTTAGGATGACCTAATCATTGAAGTTCCTGAAAAGTACAAACTACAGCTCGATCTGCCAGAACTGGTGGATGAAGAGGCAGCTACAGCAGTATTTAACAAAGGAAAACAGATCTTGGTGGTCACAGTGCCGGTTGCCAGGCCAGACCCTTAGAGGGCATTGTGTCCAGCGTCTGCTCACAGAAGATGGGCTTCTCATCTTGGGCTTTCGTTTTGTTCTGGCTTTTAGATGTTTTTTTTTGCTGTCCTTCTGGTCTTTGGAAGCTGCATGTAGAGCAGGGAGCCTGGAGGAACGCTGGCATCACCAACTTAGGGACAACATGAGTGAAGATCGTAACTCCCCACAGAGTGTCGGGATAGGGTAGCAGCTTTGGTGAAGAACCAACCCCAAATGCACAGATGCTTCACCACATCTTTCTTTTTGCCTTAGTGTACGGCTATAACAACTGTGAGAGTTCTTTGCTAAATAAATTGACTGGATTCATGTGGTCAGAGCGGCTCCAACTGGTATTTAAGGCTGAAGAACCAGCAGAGGTGTGACAGACACAGGTCTACCTGTCCTGATGTTGCCGTTCTCAGGACAATCCCTGCTGATCTGAACTGGAAGAGGCTACGTAGTCTTTCAGTCACCCAATATGCTTGATCTCTGTGAAACACCAGAGCTGTTCTGTGCTGTTCTAAACAGCACAGGGAGAGTCAAAGCTCAGGAAGCCCAGTGGGAAAGTAGCGGCCAAAACTAACCCTGGAGCACTTCAACTGGGAAAATCATTTATGTTAGTTTACACTAAAACCCAACATACAAAAGTCACACAAAGCAACACAAAACAACATCAAGGATCGAGATTAATTGGGAAAGGGACAAACACAAGTTTCACTCATCCTCATTTCATGACTGCTTGGGCAGCACATCCTTCTTACAGCTTCTAGGGCACATCTGCACTACGACCATGACATCAGAGCAGAAACAGAAACAGAAACAAACAGGGTTTGAACTGCAACTTTACAATAAAGGCTTAGGGAAGAGCAGCAACTCCCAGCTTTCCCTCTTCTTTGTTTCAAAGCAGCTCAGCAGCTGCACCAAAACACGGTTCTGTGGTTACCCTTCCAAGCTCAAGCTGAAATCCTGTCGCTCCGTGAGCTGGGCTGCCGCAGGATGCAAACAACACAACTCATAGAACGGTTTGGGTTGGAAGGGACCTCAAAGCCCATCCAGTTCCACCCCATGCCATGGGCAGGGACACCTCCCACTGGATCAGGGGCTCCGAGCCCCATCCAACCTGGCCTGGAACCCCTCCAGGGATGGGGCAGCCAGGTCACCATCAGCACTCCAAGAACATGCACTGGGTAGGCTTTTGGAGTTGCAAGTGTTCCAGAGCCTGGCAGGCATTCCAGGAGCGTTTCCATAGGATAAACCTTTTAGAGTTCTTACTGCAGGAGGAAAGGGAAAGGTCTCCATAGCCAGAACTGGAGGTGCTGGTGAACACTGCAGCAAGGAAGCCAGAGTTCATTACTGCACAACAGTAATGAAGTATGTATTATTTTAGAACATTTGTGATCACAATGTAAGGTTAATGGGGTTAATTACAGGGTAATTAGGGTGTTGCTGTCAGCTGAAAGGCTGACCAGCTCTGATGGTGCAGTCAGAGCCACCACGACCGGAGAGAAAAGCACCAGCACGTGTTTTAGTAGTTGTCAATTCCAGACGTTTAATGGTTCGTAGGTTCACCAGCGCATCCAGAACCAGAGGTTCTGGATCATTAAAGAAAAACCAAGAGGTTCTGGATCATTAAAGAAAAAAACAAAACTGTAATGCACTTTTTTGCTTAAGCCAGGCATGAAACCCAGGTATGAAAACCAGGTATCGCAGCAATCAGAAGTTAAACAGTTCCCACAAAAATATTTAATTTCCATAGTACTTTCTTTCAGTATTTTCAGTGGATTCTGTAGAGCTTTACAGGAGACAGTACTAAATGCAACATATAGAGAACAGGTCAGCTTTAACTTCTTTGTTTTAAACTTCTCCCCCACTATTTAATTCTCCTGGTTACATAATTACTGCATGGTCGACCTTATTACATGAAAATTTCCATGTGCAAAATGGAATCTAATAAGAGTTCAGCACTGCACCCCTTTCAGGGTACAATAACTGAGGTAACTGGACACAAGTCCAACAAATTATGGAAGCATTCCTTACATACAATATATACACGGAGAGCACGTTCTGCAGCTCACTGAGGCGGGACAACACAGACAACTCGGAGAAAAACCACAGCACCAGCGACAAACTCAAAGCTTCCTGTGTTAGAATGCCTGAAAAAAAGTCATTCCAAACATTCGAGCCAGTATGGGGTTCCAACACTCAAGATGCTCTTGAACGTTCTGCAAAACAGGTACTTCCACGGCATCGCAGCCTGATATTAACTTAGCAAGAGGAACAGCAGTTAACCAAGGGATCGTTAAGGTTGGAAAAGATCTCCAGCCATCAGCCCAGCCCCACAGTGCCTGCTCAGCCATGTCCCAGAGCGCCGCATCTACACGAGGAGACTCCATCACTGCCCTGGGCACCCTCCGCCAGTGCTTCACCCCTCTGTCAGTACAGAGATTTTCCCCAATATCCAATAAAAACCTCCCTTCGTGCAACTTGAGGCAATTTCCTCTCATCCTATCACTTGTTACCTGTGAGAAGAGCCCAGCACCCACCTCACCACAATCTCCTTTCTGGGAGCTGCAGAGCACGATGAGGTGTCCCCTCAGCCTTCTCCAGGCTGCACAGCCCCAGGTCCCTCAGGGTCCCTCAGTCACTCTCAGAAGCCCTGGGCTCCAGCCCCTTCCCAGCTCCGTTCCCTTCTCCAGAAGCGCTCCAGCCCCTTAATGTCTTTCCTGTACTGAGGGGCCCAAAATTGAAGCCAGGATTTGAGGTGTGGCCTCACCAGCATCAAGGCCAGGGGGACAATCCCTTCCCTACTCCTGCTCTCTACACCATGGCTGATCCAAGCCAGGATGCTGTTGGCCTTCTTGGTCATCTGGGACCTCCCCTGTTGACCAGGACTGCCGATAAATGATGGAGAGTGGCTTGGCAAGCTCCTCTGTCAGCTCCCTTAGCACTGGCAGGCGGATCCCATCCAGCCCCACAGACTTGTGGGTGTCCAGCTGGCATAGCAGGTTGTTTTCTGCTTCCTCCTGATTAGGGGGACTTATCCTGCTCTCCATCCCTATCTTCCAGCTCAGGGGGCTGAATACCCTGAGGATGACTGAGGTGAAGGTGGCATCAAGCGCTTCAGCCTTTTCCTCATCCCTGGTGGCAATGTTCCCCCTCACATCCCATAAAGGATGGAGATTCTCGTCTCTCTTGTTGTTGTTTTTATATGAAAAGCACATATAAGTGGAAGTCCACGAGAAGACAGCACGTTCCCTGCATTACCCGAGAGCTGTGACCCTGCAGATAGCAGTGCTCTTTCACCTCTCTTTAAAGTGCTCAGAAGGGATCACGTAGCTGAGAAGGTCCAGACCAGTGCCAAATTCCAGGAAAGATTTGGAACACCAGCACTTGGCCTTTGAGAAACTATTCCCAGCGCTTCGATCCCTTGGTACATCTGCTTGGTACATCGCCCGCCCCAGCGAGGGAACAGGATAACAAGGGAATTCACCTTCTACCAACCTGCTACCAGCTCACCTGAACTCCTGTGAAGAGATGTTTATAATTCCAAGTTCTGAGAACACTGAGGTCATGAAACTGCTCGGGATGCATCCTCTGTTCACCCTGGCAGGGAAGCAGATGGCAGTATGGATACTGCCTGGATCGCCTTTAAATTTGGGATGCTTCCCTCTGCTTTGGAAGAGTTTGCAAGTTAACGGGCTGTATAAAAATACAGCTGTCAGAGTGCTCTGAAAAGCACTTTTGCAAACTTTTTCTGTACAGACTGGTAATAACATTACCAGATAATAATATAATACATATTTAAAATAAAAAAGGAACTCTTTTAATAAGTCTGAACACTAAAGTCTAAATAGCTTGTTGAAAACAAAACAGTGTGACCCAGGAAAATTTTACTTGCACAGTTAAATTATAGCAGCATGGTTACTGGCTTTTCCAGGAAGTTCTTGAACTCAGCAAGCCACTGTGCTCCAACCGCTCCGTCTACAACGCGGTGGTCACAGCTAAGTGTAACGGACATCATATGGGCCACATCAAACCTGAAAGGAAACGAAAAACAGAAGAAAAAAGGCTTTAAAACAATACTCAAAAGCCAAGTCAGTGCCGCTAAGAAAGCAAAACCACTTTTATCACAAAGACAGCACCAGCAGTTGGTGCTTGGTAACAGATGTTTCTCCCTGTAGACTTGTAGAAAAGACTACATGGGAGAAAAGATCATATTATTTTTTTTCCTACAATTACGAAATGCATGTGTATGCTGCCTTTCGGACAGGAAGATCCTTTGTATCACAAGAACAGCCCCACACGATGAAACAGAAAGAGCTGCTTTACCCCATAATCTCCAGTTCCCCCACATGTCAGTGACAGATGCCTGGAACTGGTAAATAGCTTAATAACCCCAAACCTTCTCGTCGGTCTGTGCTAGTTCAAGCTCCAAGCAACATGATATTACATACAGGACACTAGCACTAATCTGTCCTTAAGTTTTCCTTCAATGCCAATTTCAGCAGGTTGATAGGGAGGAAGAGGTGCATGAGCAGTTGTGGGTCCCAGACTCTTTTCCACAGCTTAACCGTGCCCCTCAAAGAAACAAACAGCCTTTCCTTCCCCTGCAAAGCAGTTACAAGAATCCATGTATGGCAGATCGTCCACTAGTCACTGCATTTCTCTAACGCCAGTGTGGCCTTTTCGTACAAGATCTCGCTGTACCTCTTTCAGACGGCACCCAGAGGAGGATGGCAACAATAAGTTTTATTTTTTTAATGATAATCTAATGGAAGCGTTCGAAAACCAGCTGTTATTTCAAAGTCTGAATTCAGCAGCACAGCACAGACACCATCAGGTGAGCACTCACCCTTTCTCATTGTCAGCTGGCACCAGCTTTTTCTCCGAGGAACCAACTGCAAGGATGCAGGCTTGAGGTGGATTGATTATGGCAGAGAAATTCTTAATTCCATACATTCCTAAATTGGAAATTGTGAAAGTTCCACCCTGCAAGAAAAACACATTCAGTCAAATTCACCAAAGCTGTTTCATGCGGAATATTAACAGGGGTGGCTGACACATCACAAAAAGGCTTCGCTCATTCTGAATAGGGCTATGGACAGATGCCAAGGCCAACAAAGTTTAACAGTAATCTGAGCTTCTCACCTGGAATTCATGCGGCTGAAGTTTACCTTCACGGGCTTTATTTGCCAAAGAGACCACGTCCTTACTAATGGAAGCCAAGCCCTTGATGTGTGCGTTAAATACAATGGGAGTTATGAGCCCTGCAGGGGTACTGACTGCAACGCTGACATCCACCACGTGGTTTCTGCAAGACAGAGGAGATGCCAGTTACTCCAGTGAGGTAACGACGGAAAAGATACTCAGAACTGTTCAGACAAATCTAAATAAATATCAAACATACAACAATTACTCCACCTTGCACACAAGCCTCAGACACAGGGTTCTCAGCACTTTAACGGAAGCCCCTCTGCCTTTGCATTATACCCGTTTCCCTCCCTCCTCAACATCCCCGCAGAAGGTCTGTAATTTTGCCATGAACTCTTCACTGAAGAAAAAAAGTTAATGGCTTCGACCGTACCATAAACTTACTGCCTAATAACTGTGTCCATCCATGAAGAATTTGCCTCAGGCACCTTCAAGCATGCCAGAGCAGAAGCTTTAATTATGAAGTCATTGACAGAAAGCTTAACATTATCCGAGACCGCCTGAAAATAGAGAGATTTGAGGTGTCAGTTTGTCTCTGAGGAATTAATTCAATTAACTTGGATAGTCATAGAGTCACAGAATCATTAAATGGTTTGGCTTGGAAAGCACCTCAAAGCCCATCCAGTCCCACCCCCTGCCATGGGCAGGGACACCTCCCACTGGATCAGGAGCTCCGAGCCCCATCCAACCTGGCCTTGAACCCCTCCAGGGATGGGGCAGCCACCCCTGCTCTGGGCACCCTGGGCCAGGGCCACATGCCATGCAGCTTTGTTTCAAGTGTTAGAAAGCAATCACACTACTTGCAAGCGTTAATATTTTCAACGCCAAGACAATTCAGGAGGTGAATACATCTCCATAATTTAACAATGTCCTGTTTTCCCTAAACTTGACTTAGAGTTGTTATTTGGCTTAAATTTTCTACCCTTTGTACTCTTAAAACCCTTTTGACCCTTTTGCCCTACTTTCCGGCTGAAGAACTAAGCACCAAGCAGAGAACTAAGCAGTCCTTTTGGGGAAGTCAGAAATCAGCGCTCAGGACAGGGGTAAAAGCCTCATCTGTCACAGACAGCCCAGTACTGATCCACAATAGGCAGAAAAGGCACCTAAAGGTCTGTTTTTCCCCAAGCCAAAATGGCAAACCCATGAGAGAACACAGCCCTCCCCACATACACACTCTCACTGTGCCTAAATGCTTCACCTGATTGAGTTCTTTCCTTAGCACCAAAACATCTCCCATGTTGACATCAATAGAAAGGTAGTAGTGAGGTATTGTTTGTTTAGACAGCATCAGCCGCTGAGCAATGACCTGTGGGTATGCAACAGAAGCGACGAAAATAAATCGACGTGGAAAACTCATGACTGCAAATACTGAGCTCAGCTAGGAATACAATCTTCCCTTCCTTACCTTCCGAATATTGCTGATAGGGATATCTGTGAAGGTCCCCGCAGGTGCTGCTGCAACTGCAGCGGCTGCAGGAACTGCCTCTGGTGCCGGAGCCTGCAGTCAGAGAAAGGCAGCATAATTCACAGCACCACCCAAATACCAACAGCAGAGAGAAGTTCACAAGTGGGACAAGTGTGAGGCTAAGCTGCCTCTTGCCTGTAAGCAGCAGATAGTTCTGCCCTCTAGCCACACCTCTGCGGTGCACAGTAGGTTCTCTATAAGCCCTACAGTTGATTATTTGAAGTAGTACTGGATGATTTAGAAACACAGCACTGATCCCACTGCTGCAGAGCTCCCGGAGCGGTCAGTCCTGCCACACGGATGGTTTACATGCGGCAGAGGTTTGCCAGAAGGCACTCCCAGACTGCATTCAGCCACACACCTTCCAGCAGGAGACACTGCCACACTTCCATTGGCTCGTATGAAATACAAGCAGTGGTTTAAGGAACGGATCTGTGGCTAGAACGACAGCAGGGTGTTGATTCGTAAGCCTGGCTTTCATTACCAAAACCTCTTTCCAGCAATCTTAGATCAGCTGGGACTGTGCTTACCTCACCCCACAATAATGGAGCAATCAAATGAAGGGCTGGGAGCCACAACATTTTTTCACCGTGAAATACCAAAGGGATAAAACAAAATAAGAGAACTTTGTTTCGGAGAGGTTAAACTTCACAATGTAACAGTCACCACAGCCCACGCAGTGTCATAACTCCACCAACTCAAAAATAACAGTTCCATACAACAACTGATATAATAAAACATCCATTCTTAAAGCCCTCACACCTACTCACCGGAGCAACCTTTGGTGGCACAAAGGACTCCACATCTTTCTTTGTGATCCTACCATCTGGTCCAGTACCTAAAAGAGTCAAAGAAAAACATAAGAGGATTTCAATTACTTGCTTCAAAGGTACTGGTTTTATCCTCTCACACAACTTCTGGTGAGGATGGCTGAACAGCCAGGATGTTCCTGACAGGGAGGAAAGATAGGCAAGCATGTGCCTGAAGGGACACACGCTGGACAGCGAGAGCAAGGAAGGGGAAAGGCAACCTACCTTTCACCTGGGCAAGGTCAATTCCTTTTTCTGCTGCCAGTTTCTTTGCTAGGGGACTAACCACGATCCTTCCTTTCCGGGGAGGTGGCCCAGCCATGGGGACTGCAGCAGCAGAAGGAACAGCGGGTTGGGGAGGCGGAGGAGGAGCAGCGGGAGTTGCCGTCACCTTAACAGAAGAATCAAAGCCATTAGGGTCAGGATCATTCAGCAAAAGCATTGAAGGTGCAGTAAGAGAACAGGACTGTTCAATTACCAGTCAAGAGAAGAGCAAAAATAGTCAGTAATCCGAAAGAATGTTCAGGTTCAGAGATGTTTCCCAGTGCCAGAAATTAAATCAGAAACTTCCTGGGAAGGAGGCCAATTAAGCTCCTGAACTAGACACTGAATAGAGGTGAAATAAGTAACTTATTCTCCACAATTTTAAAGGATGAAGCATTAGAACTGGCACAAATAACAGATCGGAGAAGAGATTGTAATGAATTACTATCTGCTCTAGATTTTGGAGGGCAAACTTTTGATAGGTGATCACATCTTACATCACCTATCACCAACACACACATAGGCCTTACATTCACAGAATCACAACCATCACTGTCGGAGCCAAGGCTTCACACCGTCACATCAGCCAAACAAGTTCACCTCGGACCTCTTAACAGTCCCTACAACTTCTCTCGCGTGTTAAGAATGGTCCTTACCAGTGGAGGAGGTGGAGGAGCTTGTGCCTTCATGTCAGCTACCGCAGTGGCCTGGTAGTCAGCAAAGGCGGGAATATCAGACTCTTTCTCCACAATGATGCAGAGTGCTGTTCCTAATGGCACATCTCTTGTTCCTTCAGGCACCAAGATTTTTGCCAAGTAGCCTTCCTCCTGCACTTCAAAGCCTGTAAGGAAAACAGAACTCATTTGGCACCTGAGGCAGCTGAGGAGTCCTTCTAAATGCTGCTTCCCAAGCCTCTGGGAGCTAAAGTTCTGTTCTATTTTTAGTAGGCAAGAGAATCCTTCGCAGTGCCATCGGTAGGGAAACATCTCCAAGCACTCTGCGTTACTGAGAAGGACTCTAATGAAGAAATATTGATTTTAGGAGCACCGATATTTGGCTCTCCAACAGAATACAAAGTTAACAAAACTTGCTTTAGCTGCCCCACAGCTTTACACCCCGAGCAGCCAGGAGAACAGCTGGCACAGAGTCTGTTCTGGATCCTACTCTTTTAAGGGCACCTCGTCCATTCCTGGCTTTGGAGCCAACTCCAACTCACCTATTGTGGCTTTATCTGTCTCAATTTCTGCCAGCAAGTCTCCCTCATTTAGTTTCTCCCCAACCTTCTTCTCCCACCTCTGCACTGTGCCCATGGTCATGGTAGGTGACAGGGCAGGGAGAGTGACCTGTGGAGCCAGAAAGGGTAAGAGGGTCAAATTCTGGTAATCGAAAAGGAAAAGGATCACAGTCTTAACTCCTGATGAAACAATGCCAACTGAAAAAAAGCAGCCAACCTTTAACACACTCTTAGACACGTCTCTTACAGCAAAGCATGGCGCTGTTCTATATTACCTAGTCTGGCTTCTTTTATCAAGGCCTAAGACAGAAAATAAGTGCAACAAGGCTTAATCATCAGCAAAGCACTCTCACCTGCATGTGAGGAGGATAAGAGCTGCCAGGAGGCTGAGGGGAAGGCGGAGTTGGCGGAGAGGGAGCTGCAGCTTGAGGGGGAGGCACTGAGGCTGCAGGGGGAGCAGTTGCCGCGGAGTCCAGGGTGTAATTTTTAAAGGCATCAACATGTTCAGGCCTAGAAGAAAACATAGAACCTCAAAGCCAGTCAGATGACTGTCTTTGAGCCTTTCACATGGGTCACTCAGGAAGCCCCAGGACAGATAACTCAAGGATTAGAAACCACTTACTTTTCTACTGTGATACATATTATGGACCCGATAGGAACATCTCTTGTTCCCTCTGGCACCAAGATCTTGGCCAAGTAGCACTCCTCCACGCTCTCAAAGCCAACCGTTGCTTTGTCTGTCTCCACCTTTGAGAGAGAAAGGCTATCATAATGGCAACAGAAAAGAGAAATGAGCTCAGAGCCTTCAGTCTTATAGCACAGGGTCACAACACACACTGGAAAAACCACCCCACAGCACTAGAGCTGTGCTATCAAACAGGAGAGGAGCTGCTCCTGCTCAGGAAAAGCAGCAACCAGCTTTGAAAGGCTGACGGCCCACTCATTCCTGTTGGGAACTGTGATGCTGGCCTATGGGTGGCTGCAGGAAAGCTGGGGAGGGGCTCTTGATCAGGGAGTGCAGGGATAGGATGAGAGGAAATGGTTTTGACTTGAAAGCGGGGAGATGGAGATGAGATCTTAGAGAGGAATATTTTCCTGTGAGGGTGGAGAAACCCTGGCCCAGGCTGCATCATCCTTGGAGGTGCTCCAGGCCAGGTTGGATGGGGCTTGGAGCTCCTGATCCAGTAGGAGGTGTCCCAGCCCATGGCAGGGGGTGGGACTGGATGGGCTTTGAGATCCCTTCCAACCCAAACCATTCTGTGATTCCAAGTTGAACCCAAGGTCTGTGCTGAAGTGAGGGCAGTCGGGGCAGAGCCCATCAGACACAGCACAGCCTGTGCCCCAGGATACCAACGCTACCTCTGCAATGAGCTCCCCTTCACCAATCCTGTCACCTTCCTTCTTCTCCCAGCGTGCAATGGTGCCCATCTGCATCGTCGGGGACAGAGCTGGCAAGGCCACCTGGGAGAAACAGAGCAGTGTTATAACCCGGAGAGCACTGACAGCAGGGACCCCACACATCGGAGAGACAGATCCCCGGCACAGGGACGGGGGGCACAAAGGAGAGCTGCTCTGCCACCCCCCAGTACGCCAGGATGGCCACCAGCTGCTGGCCAGACCCCAGGGCAAACCGACACGATGGGGCTGAGCGGGAGAGGGAGAACCTGTGCCAAGGAACAAGAGAAGTACTGGGAAAAGACTGGTGGGGAAGGAATCGGTATTGGATGGTAGAGCTGGGGTTGGGTACAGGGACATAGGGGAATCTGGGGATACAGAGCAGGGGGACACTCAGGATTCAGAGCAAGGAGGGAACCTAGAATCAGAGCAAGGTGAGGGAATCCTGGGATTCAGAGCAGGGGAGTGACCTTGGGCTGGGGGAAACCTGGCACTGGGAGCCAGGGTGGGAAAGTCCTGAGATTCAGAGCAATGGGAGCACCTGGGGTTCAGAGCAGGGTAGGGGGACGACAGACCTGGGGTTCAGAGTGGAGGGGGAAGCTGGGACTCAGAACCAGGGGGGATATCCTAGCACTAGGAGCTCGAGAAAGGGTGGCCTGGAGTTCAGAGAAGATGAGGGTGGAAATTTGGAATTCTGAGCTGGGGAGTAGGGAGACCTGTGGGGAGAACCTAGGGTGGACTCAAGTGGCAGCCAGGGGGGTGAAAACTGCAGTCATGGGGCATCCTAAGCTGCCTAGTGAGGGGAATTAGGACCTGAGAAGTGGAGATGGTGGGGTCATCCCAAGGCATTGAAGGGGGGGGCGTCACACATGAGCTTGTCCTTGAGTGACCCTGGTGGCCGCAGACCCCGCACACCAGGCACGTTGCTGGGGAATCAGAGCATTGCTTGGTTGGAAAAGACCTTTAAAATCATTGAGTCCAACCATCCCTGTCTGCTGCTAAAATGGAGAGGAACAAATTTAGACTGGACATAAGGAGGAATTTCCTCGCTATGAGGGTGGGGAGGCCCTGGCCCAGGTTGCCCAGAGCAGTGGTGGCTGCCCCATCCCTGGAGGGGTTCCAGGCCAGGTTGGATAGGACTTGGAGCCCCTGATCCAGTGGGAGGTGTCCCTGCCGGTAGCAAGGGGTGGGACTGGATGGGCTTTGAGGTCCCTTCCAACTCAAACCATTCTACGATTCTAAACCATCCCTGAGCACCTCATTTGCCCGTCTTTTACAGTCCTCCAGAGATGGGGACTCCACTACCTCCTGGGCGGCCTTTCCAGTGCCCGAGAACCCTTTCAGTGAATAAGTTTTTCCCGATGTCTAATCCGAACCTGCCCTGGCACACCTTGAGGCCGTTTCACCTTGTCCAATCACCCGGCGGAAGAGCCCAGTTCCTCTCAGGAGCCGCAGAGAGCGACACCGTCTCCCCTTTCCTCCTTCTCTCCCCTCAGGAGCCGCCCCCTCTCCCTCCTCCGCCCCCGGAGCCCCCGCTCCCCGCAGCCAGGGCGGAGGCCGCTCTCACCTTCTGGTGCGCCGGGAGGCTGCAGCACCGCGCCGGGATGAGCCTGGGTGGGGCGGGCGGCGACAGCAGCGGCGGCACCGAACGGGGCCGGGCCGAGAGCCCGCAGGGAGCGGGGCAGCGGCGAGGGGCCCCGGCCCCACTCAGCGCCCGGCGGCCCCGCGCCAGCCCCGCGCCGGGGCACAAGCGCCGCGCCAGCACCCGCCACATCCCGCTGAGGGACCCGCGCCGCGGCCCCGCCGCTCCGTGACCTCTCGCCGCCCAACGCGCGACACACCGTAAAGCGCGATGGGGCGGGGCCGCCGCTCGTCAAGGAGATGGGGGCGGGAGGGAGGTGCTACCTCGCGACGCTGCCGTAAAGCGCGCCGAGGGCGGGCACCTCTCGTCACAGAGGTGGGGGGAACTAGGTACCGCGCGACACTACCGAAAAGCGCGCCGAGGGGGGGGGGGGGGGTAGGGGCTGCCCGTGACGGGGCTGGGCACGGTGCGACGCTGCCGTAAAGCGCAGCGGGGGGGGCCCCAGGTCCTGCTGCCCCTCCTCGGGAAGAGCTTGAAGTCGGGGGCATAGGCTGAAGTTTCCGTGCTGTGCTGGGAGTTCTTCCCTCTGGGTTTATAAAACATGAATTGGTGTGTTTTTTCCCCTGCCCCTGGTGAGGCTGAGCCCGGCCCGGGCAGCCCGAGAACGGTTAAACTGGAAGAAATGCCTCAAATTCTCCTGCTGTGCTGAAAACTGCCCCCCTGGGGTTTATAAAACATTCTTTTGTGTGTTTTTTATCTTGTCCCTGGAAGGAAGCGGCTGATGTCTTAGGGTTCCTTCCCCTCCACCCCTTCCATTATTCTCTGTGTGACTGTTTTATTCAAGTTTTCCGGTCAAAAACATGATGCAGGACTGACATTTCTTTTCCTTGCACAAGAATTAATTGATAAGTTTCACTAGAGCTGGTTTGGATGTTTAATTATTTTATCATATACCTCTCTCTTGCCTCAGGAGAGGATATGCAGACAAGCTCCAGGCATGGATAAATAACTTGAAAGAACAAACACTCTCTTTGAGTTGCAAGAATTTATGGATATGAGTAATTGTCTTGAAAGATGGAGTTGTCTCAGGGCAAAAATTAACTTGAAAGGATCTCCAGCCAGGGCTGGATAACCTAAAAAAATAAACATTCTTTGGGGACTTACACTATTGTTTGCTTAAAACTAAGCTCTCTCTCTACTGCTTTTATAGGATGGAAGGCCTTTTTAGAAGGGCATGCAATTCAGCGCTGAACTGTAAAATAAAGACAGTATTGCCTTTGCTTCAACATCCTTTTCAGTATTTCAGCAGTGAATAAGTGTTTCTCACAATCAAATCACAGTCAGGTGGGCCTGGCTGACACAGGTAGACAAAGCTTCCCCCGCCCAGGGACGAGGCTGCAGAATAATGAGTGCAAACAGCAGCATTTGTATGAAAATATAATTTTACACAGTACCTGTGTGTTACAGA
Source organism: Cuculus canorus (assembly GCF_017976375.1). NCBI lineage: Eukaryota > Metazoa > Chordata > Aves > Cuculiformes > Cuculidae > Cuculus > Cuculus canorus. Next base: position 6,106,273 of record NC_071423.1, read on the forward strand.
GGGAGGTACAAGAACCAGAAGGGGACTTTGGAGAAAGGTGGACAGAAACAAACCAGTTCAAAACAGCAAAACATACAAGTCCTGGGAATGGAATTAAGAGCACAGCCCCAGAATAAATCCATTGAAGTCAAACTGTTTTTAAAACCACGTCTTCTGCTTTTATCAGAAAGAAAAAAAATCAGTGTGCCCACTATTCCAGATCCTGCTCTGTCAGTCACGCAAGGTTAAGAGTCTGAGAAAGGCTGCAGGTTCCACACAGAAAAAAAGTTGAACGCAAAGTGTGCGTGGGATACAGCTCAGAGCAGCAGTCCTGCCACAACAGCAACTCCCTCGATTCCACCTTCACTGCTAGAGGGGACCCACAACAGAGCTATGGGCAAGAGCAGCGCGAGTGATTCTGTCTCAGGATACTTTTTATCCTGGCTTACGAGGGAGGTTAGTGTGGATGACAGGCACCCCACTGCCAGCCCCAAGCTTTGAGACTTTCGTCCAGTTGTGGCTCTTCCGTTGCTCAGGAAAGTGCATTTCCATAAAGGATTTGGTCTGGGCTCCTGCTGTAGCTGTCAGTTACTGATCAGCTCCAAGGATAAGAACAGGCTGCCTCCTGCGTCAGCTGACAACCAATGTTTCCTCCATGGGAAAACCAGACAGCTGTGGGCAAGGCTGAATGGAAGCTCTGATCGCATCAGCAGCCTCCTGGTTCCTAAGAACTCAAACCGTTTATCTTGGTGTAGCAGCAAGGGCTAGGGAATTGGCAACTACAGACCTTGAAAAGGGTCTTAATTTTCTCCATAAAATTCTATCCTGGATGCGTGGCTCTCACTGAAACAAAATTGCCGAGTAAAACCTGAGGAAAAGGAACACTTGAGAAACATTTGCAATTGAAACACAATGGATTTCAGTACAACCCCATGCTCTCTTTACCAACCACCAGAGATCACGCAACAGAGCAACTATTTCCAAGGAGCAAGAAAATCTTTGTTTCTTTTCCAGGAGAGATGTATTCCCTCACTGCAGCCCATCAACAAGCTTTCCTACTGCTGTCTACAAGGAGAAAGTCACCATAACATGCTGTCCAGAACAGGAGGCAGGTTGTGTTGTGCCAAAGTGGCACAGAGTCACATCAGAACCTGAAGCAACCTCCTGGACAGCAAAGCAGTGAGAAAATAAATAGTAATTGTTGCTGCCTATTAAAGCTGGCAAAAATATAAAACCCAGTAGGAACCAGTTGCATTTCCATAGTAAAGTCATGAGCCCAGTGTAGCATTAACAGGAGACTATACAAAACATCTCAGCATCCACTAGAAAATGAGAAAAAACACAGTACAATGCGTGCAGAAATATACAGAAAGCACTTGCACTAGTAGAAAAATATCCCACAGCCCTCAGACAAATGTGAACTGGTACAAAATAATTCCAAGAACAGGAACATGTTTACAAAAGGACGTGTTAATATAAAACGGCACAACCAGGCTCACCCTCTCCCATGCTCATGCACAGCACATACCCGGTGGGCCCACGGAAGAGCCACAAGTACCAGGAATGAGCAGAGTTTTGACGTACCCATTTGATGTTCCGAGTTGGCAGTGCCCATTGCACATCGCTGCCAGCACTTGGGAAATACAACCGAAGCGGCAGGAGGGCAGCAATAAGCGATGCACAAACCAACCAACCCACAGAACCATAAAGAAAACCCACCCCCAGGGATTTTTAGGGCTCGTTCTTTCCCAGTCATTTATTTCCTGATCCTTCAGGCATCCCAAGAGCAGGCATAGCAGGAAACTGGTGGTGGAACTGGTGGGTGTTTGGTGGCCCTGGCAATGAGTGGGCAGCAGCACACAGCAATGCCTGTGCACAGGTGACAAACTGCCTTGCTGAAAGAGGAGAGGGCAGGAGTGCAGGGGAAGAGGCTCAACAAGGAAAGTGGCTATCGGTACACCAGGGAAGTAGCAGATTCCAGCTTCCCTGCACATGAAATCCGTTAGCAAATAAGCAAGCACCACAATCCCACAGTCCCCATGGCAACAAAGCAAACCCAGAGAGCCTAGGAGGCAAGTACAGCTTTGGAGAGCAAGTGGGAAAAGCAGTGCTAGGAAATGAAGCCCGAGTTTGGTAGAAAGGGAGCTTTGCCAAGCTGGTGATCTTTGCTTTAGACCCTGCACAAAGCCTCCAGAAGACTGTCTTCCCTCCCCAGGTCCGACTTCTATCCTGCCTGTCTGGAAGCTCCAGATCACTCTGCTCCTGCAGCACATTCAAGTCCAGGACCAAAGCCGGTCAAACCTTCAGCTTGCATACACTAGCGGCTTCTTCTGACTCATAAAGGCAAAGCTTCACAATTTTGCCATCAGTGCAGATTTACGTAATATCACATACAAGAAACCAGACTTGAAATGCCCAGATCAGCCTGCAGCCCGTACTGCTGCAGAACGAAGAAGCAGGAGAAGGGAGCAATGCATCATTAAGGCCTCCAGGGTTCAGTAGACAGGACAAAGCACAGTGCTTCTTTCCCACAGACCTGTCATTTCAGTCTCAAACACTGCGTTTGGCCATGGAGAGTCAGATGCCAGGCATCCATGCACGCAGCATGCATCACCCACTGTTCGCAGAGAAGCCCTGTTTTAGCAGCTTGGGTTGGACTCCTTCCAGCACACAGGCTTTTTGGTCATTCTTTGAACTCAGCAGTCAGTTACGCGTTTCCATAGTGACAAGACTTAAAAGCTTGATTAATTCTCCCCATGGTCTTCTTCCACCCAGGCCACAATTTTTCCCTCCCAACCAGGAATGATGTCGTCATCATGGAATACCTACAAGAAACAGGGAGTCCAGTCATGTCTGGAGCCTGGACACCACTCCTCTACAGTGCGAGCGGCATAAGAAGCAGGCAGAGATCATCACTCCGTTCACAAACCTCATCCATCATTCACGTTTGAGTTATCTTTTCAGGGTTTAGGTAAAACAAACAAGTCAGGCCCTTGCTTTAACCAGTAAGCATCAAAATTGTTAGGTTTTTAACAGAAATACTGAAGTAAAACAAGGAAACGTTTTTTTTTCTGTGGCAGACTGCAATCTCCATCTGTTTCTGTAGAATGGCTGCATAGTCAGCTGGCTGTTCCCAGAGCAGGGAACCTTCCGTACTTCTGTCAAGTCCATGAAACAAGAGCTATTGTGATAAACTTTAGTGAATCCAACCCACATCGACACTAGCCTGAGCTTAAACAGCATGCAAAGAGGCCACAGTTATCTCTGAAAAACCTGTAAAAGGAAGTAGGACAATGGCAGCTTTTAAATAAGCCACATTAGCCTAAAGTGTCTCATGACAACAGGTTTTATAAAGCCACTCAAAAGGGATGGTTTGGGGGTTTGTCCCTCGAGCAATGCTGTGTCACAGGCTGCCTTTGCCAGGAGCCAGCTCTTTGCCAAGGAGCTCCGCTGCCTCTGGGCAACTGCAATCACGTTAGGGAACTGTTCTGGCTGGGGATGAAAACATCCCATTTTAGCAACTTACAAGATAAGTTTAATCTACAATTGTGAAAACAGAAGTTTTTGGGGACAAGTTCAGAGCTGTTGTTAGTTTACGAGTGAGGCAACTGGCCTCCAGAACTGTGTGGTAACATTGACCCTCAAAGTGGCCAATAGCTAAATTCCATGCTTACCTCCTCCTTGACTGTGCCAAACTCTGGATCCAGGGCTTTGAAATGGTACCGGTGGGTTCCTTCACGATCAATAGCTGCCTTAAAATCCTTCAGAGTCACTTCCCCTAACCTGCAAAGAAAAGGTTTGGCACTCTCTCACAGTACACCACCAGATTTAGCTCAAGCATTATTGCATGGCCTGCAGAACCACAGCACGAGTCTAGCCAGGCATGTGGCACCTCTTCACAACCCTGTGCCCTTCCAGGAACACAGCTGTCAACACCAAGGTCCTCTGCAGAGGAAGAACTGCTTCCCAGTTTACTGAAAGCCACCTTAAAACAGCCTTTTTTGCTTTCCCTTTTGCACTGACAACCATAGTTTTGATAAGAGGTTCCTACACTACGTGCCACACGGAACTGCTTGGCTGCTTCCTCTTGCTCTTGGAAGTTAACAAAAAGAGATTAATCTCTTGGGGCTCTACAACAAACGCATCAGCTTGGGATATGCTTTAGGCAATTTTTCCAAGAGAATGATATGAAATTTACGTGCTGAACCTGTACTGGTTGTGACCATATAGAAGAGCATAGAGTAATGCTTTAAGAGAAACAAGCAGCTTCCACAGTGTCCATGGAGCAAAAGAGACCTCACCTCTTTGGTATGCTGACCATGAAAGGCGTGAGGGAGCGGTCGGTGAAGTACAGCACTTTGGTGCAGGCACTGGTGCTCATCACTGGGGTGCTGTGAGAATGAGGCAGTTCTGCAAAAGAGAGAGCACAGCCGCTGGGGGACAGCCTGCCTGCTGCCACAACAGGAGACAAAGGGGCCATCTCAGCAAATCTGCCCTCACAGCAGAAAACTTGGCGATAGGAAGAGATTCTTAGGTAGTTGGGTAATAATCCCTGTTGGGAAGGGCCAGGTATTTGCCTCCTTCCTGGAAAACTTTGCATTCTCAGGTAGGGTCGACATACAACTGTGTTGTTAGCACGGAAGATCAGCCTAGCACTGTCCTTCAGGATAGCTGTACCATCCAAGGAGGGGCTTGCTGCCAACCCTCTACTCCACAGGCACTCTATTCTCTACCTCAGAAGTGACAAGGAAACCTTTTTGGAAGGGAAAACAACTGAACAGTACCCCATCCAGTGCAGCTACATTACCGCCTGCCTTCACTTGCAGGCAGAGCAGGATGAAGTGACTGATCTTCATCCAGATTTCACGATGAATGGCAAACGCAGAGCTGCTGCAGCTGCTGCCAGGAAACATGGGGTCAGAAAGGGTTCTATGTGCCCACTAGATGGTGCAAACCAGCAGGAAAGCTAAAAAAGCATCCCGTTTCCTACTCATCCCAAGGGTAACCGTTTGCCATAGTTATTTATACTGCAGTAGGACTGAGACAGACTCCCACTGTGACTGTGCTTTGTAAACAAGCAGCTAGAGATTCTGTCTGCCCCCTTTCCTTCACAGGGGTCTAATTTGTACAGCAAATGACTAAAATGAAAGTCACTTACTGGATTTGGGAGGCCAGGAGTCTCTACACTCATTTGTTGCTCTGCTTGCTGGCGATTTCCCCCGGATCTAGGGTGCAAAGCCAAAAAAACATGAGAACAACGCATCACTTCCCAGTTGGAGTTCTCATTGCTGCTTAGCTCTGGGCTGTGCATGAGGTAAGAAGTGAAAAGTCAATTGTCCTAGAAAGCCTTTACCCTTCTCTCTTGCCTCTTCTGTGTTTCCATGCGGTAGAGTCGCTCCATCAGGCTGGAGATGCCCTGCTCCAGACTGTCAATAGTGTGGTGCTGCGGATCATGGCCACTGAAACTGTTCCTGAGGCTGCGAAGGGCATCACGAATGAGCTGCAAGTCATTTGTCTGCCCAAGAGATCACAAGTCAGTGAGACTGACTGCAGGCTGCTTTATTCTCAGGTCTTGTTAAGAGATTTCCCCCTTCCAAGATAATACGTTCCAGGATATCTGGAGCTCTCAACTACATCTGACTGGGGACATCTCCTTTAGGTGCACTTACCCCTCGGTGGGCTGTGGGAGCAGCTCCTTTTCCTGCTGTCTGGAGGAAGCCGTTGCTCTGAGCACTGTGACCACTGTGAGCCATCACCTGGTTGAGGGGAAGACACACGTCCCACTATAAACATAAGAGCTAGGAATTCCCTAAAAGTCCCTATTTCATAACTTCAAAATGATAAGGAGGCATGAAAAACGTACACAGTGATACAACTCCCATCTCCTGTCGGTAAATACACTTACTAAGGAGTGTGCAGACAGTCCTATAGGTCAGGGAACAAACATGATTCCTCACATACATGTGGAAAAACAGACAGGAAGGGGTTTTGCTGCTACAGCTGAGGGCTCTGCAAGCTCCAGTGAGCACAATCAGCATTCAAGTAGCACTGTACTGGTACAGATATTGGGATTAGCACTCTTTCCACCAAGAACGGTTCAAGTGCTCGATACCAAGGTCAATGGGAAAAGGATAAAGTAAGAAGCTAAGCCCTGGTCTAACCATTAGCCAGTGTCAGAGCTGAAGGTAGAATCCAAGCAGCTCTGGCTTCCACTCACTCCTGTGCTCTCCTCACCATTTCATCCCTTAGGATTGTGACACAGGAGCCTAAGCCAGAGTGGTCACTGCCAAGAGCTTCATAATTTGGACAATTTGTGGGGTTTGGCTGCCTTGCTTTGGCTGCTGACAATGACATTACAGAGCCAGGGCCCTCTGGGATGAAGTGGATGACCTCTGGAGATAGGCAGCTAGAGGGTGCTAGACACATACACCACTCCAAAAGTCTCATGTGTAGACCAAGGCTTCCCATACCTCCTCAGCTTCCCTCTTCATGCAGTGAGCCAGCAGGGCCTCCTTGTGCTCCAGCTCCCGCTCCAAATCCACCTGTGAGGGCAGTAGAAGAGTGAGCACAAGCTGAGCCAGCTCTCAGGGCATCAGTGCAGCCCCCCTGCTCTGTACCTGTTGGTAGCTGGCCTCAGAAAGCTGCCGAAGCATTTCATCCAGTTTGGTCTGATGCTGCTGTAAATGCCGATCCTTCTGGCAAAGTTCTTTCTGCAACAAAGAGAATCAATAAGACAGCAAGTAAGGCTCAAAGTCATCTTCCCGTGCCATGTTGCATCCTAGGACCAGGTTCCCCTACAGGGTGACTTACACAATAGCCATACTTCTAGTTAGGTGCTAGAACTGAGGGTCAAAGCTTGATTTATTTATTTAATGACCTGTCAGGTTGTTGTTGCCTGGAGTCCCCAGCCTAGCAAAAATCCACTACTGGGGCCAGACAACTGTCCCAGAGAAAACAGATTCCTGAGGGATCAGTGGAAAATCAAGTGACCCAACCTAACCACACAGGCTACTGCACAAGTATTAGATACCCAGCAAGCCAACACAGATAAACCTTGACAAGAAAAAAATTACTATAAAAGCTGTGGGCAGAACACAAAGAACATCTGATCCCTCCATCCCATTACAAACAGCCATGGCTATTGCAAACTTATTCGCTATCCACAGTGCCATTCCCAGAAGTGACCAAGTGCCAGGGAGACAGCAGTCACATTCACAAAACCAAGGAAGCAGCAGCTGCTGCCCCCAGCAAAGCCTCCAGTGAAGAGAGGTTCCATTACTTTATATTCTGCCAGTAGCCGGTTTCTCTCTTCAACCTTCCTCTGAAGGTCAACCTGCGGAAACAACACACAGGTGTGAGTCAGGTATTTCTAGAGTTAGCGACAACCTTTTTGTTCCTTGTGCAAAAGGGTGACCAGACACCAAATGTCTGCAGAGTTCAAGGGAGCTGCTGTGTAAAACCAGCAACCTTTTGGAAAGGAGAATTCCTTCCTTGCCCTCTCTCTGTCCAGAGATGCTGTCTGTGGCAGGTCCACCTGTCAAGAGTCTAACTTGCCAACCTAGCAGCACAGTCAGTAGTGAAGAATGCAATTATACTGAAGACATCACGGGAAGCCTCTCCCTGTTTCATCTGAAGGTCTTGGAAGACAGAAAATAGGAGCAAAGAACAGGAAAGTCCAGGGAGTCTCACAGCTGCCTGTGTGCAGCTTTTATTACATAAACTTTTCACTGGATGTTCACTATCCCATGATCCCAAGAACTGTGCTGCCACCACCAGCTCCACCCTGTGGCTGCTGGAGCCCTCAGGGCCACCAGTCTCCTAAACTACCCAAACCCTCCGCAGCACAGTAACTTACGTTCTGGTTGTGCAACTCCTCCTTGTCCATGTTTGCTCTCAGCAGTTCCTGCTTTAGCTGAAGGACTGAAGCATCTTGTTGAATCAGCCTTTGCTGCAGAGCATCCTAGGAAAAGATGTTATCTGAAGGAAGGTGTAAGAAGGAGGCAGAAACCCTTCCCTGGGAAGCGAGTGACCCAGGCCAGCGGGTCCACACAAAGGGCTGCAGTGTACCTCGGGCCCAAGAGATCAGGAAGAACAGAGCCCAGTGGGCTCTCAACCCTTCTGCCTTTCTCTTACCCAAAAAAAGAGATTTCCCTGCCAACATTCTAGCCATCTGAGGCAGAGGGATTTACGTGCTTCTACCTGAACTTCCTGCTCCAGAACTAGCCTCACAATTGCTTCCAATAGAAGAAAACAGTGTCTTTGGAGGGTCTTTTCAGCAGCCTACAGCTACTGTCTCCAGCCATGCATCTATAGCATCGAGAGGGCAGAAAGAGGTCAACGTCAACCAAGGACACAAGGAACTTTAAGATCTCAGTGTGACCTAGTTGTGCAATGAAATCCTCTCTGAAGAGGCCAAAGTCAGGACTAATTCTACACCTTTCACTCCATATTACCCAGAAGCTGGAGCTCTACCTTGGGCAGCCACTGCTTCCTTCACAATAGCCTGACAAGCAGCTCTAAAAATACCTCTGCTCAGGGCTAGATTACTGGTGTTCAGAGCTCCAGAGGGAGAAACTGAGCAAACAGGAGCCAAAGTTGTGAAAAATGCAGCAGCTGAAGAGGTCAAGGATACCCCTGCTGTCAAGAACGAGCTCATTGGGCCATCCTACTGCACGTACAAGACAGGGGAAAAGACAGCCATGAGATCCAAGCAGGCATCTGACACCTTGTATTTTGTTCAGGGGGAAAAAGACAAGAGAGGGGACATTTGACAACAGTCCTCGACAGAAACAGACCTAACTCTTGCCTTAACTGCAATGTCTCCCTAGAGCCAGAAACACACCCTAGGATTCCCCTCGCCCAACTCTCTCCCCAGTCTGAGGCTCCTCAGGTGTGTGGTTGCTGCTGGCCCTGGTCACAGCCTCAGCAGAATCGAAAGCTTTAGTATTTGTATTTAATGAAATACCCCTTTCCTCACCTTTATCCCCTGTAGGTTTCGAGCTTCTTGTTTGTATTTCAAAAGCTCCTTCTGTAAAAGCAACACAATTTGATGAAATGGCATCTTGTCACCCCTTTAGAATCAACCAAAATCAGTGTTCTCTGTCCAGGCAGATGCTTCAGAAGAAAGCACATCCCACCTTTTCCCACAGAAAGAGCACATCAGGCCTTGAGCCATTTTAATGAGTTACAGAACAGCTGAGCAGCTCCCTAAGCCCCTGCTATTAAAACCATGAGAGAAAAAGATCACCTGGTCCCCCAAATCTGTCCTTCAGGGCAATGTCAAATACTTCTTTTCCAGCATCAGAACTTGTCACAGAGTAGGACAGTCTGCAAAGATCTCAACCCAAAACCTCTTTCCCTTTCATGGGTCCCCCTCTAACCTTTAGGTCTTGATTTTCTTCCACGCTCTGGTCCAGGCGACTTCGGATTATGATCTAAATGTAAAACGCCACAGTTATTATTGCACAAGACAAAAGAGCAGTGCAAAGAGTGGCTTGATCAGAGACATGTAGTTAAGGTGATGTCCTTACCAGCTGCTCTTCAGGACAGGCTCCGCGTTCAGAAAGTTCAAAGGACCCCTCCTGTTCATCCTCAGGTAGAGACCCATTGAGCAACAAAGCCTGGGAAGACAAAGAAAAAAAAAAATCTCTTCTTTGGGGATTTCAAAGGAAAAAAGGCTGGCTGCAGCCCCGGCTAGCAGTCACACATATCAACAGTCTCTAAACAGTTCCATTTTTCATTTCTGCTGACTTTATTCCTCAAAAATGAGTAGATTTTTTTCAGGAATGAACAAAGTATTTATCCCCTGAAAACTTCTCCCAGAGCTCTCCATCTGCCAATATTCTTCCCCACAGAAAGACACCAAACAAGGACAACAACTCATATTTTCAAAGCGTGAAGTCTATCTTGGGCTTCAGTCCAAGGGCAGCCTTCACTACAGTGACAGATTTGAAGCCTGAAGCAGAGACTGGACCAGGCTCACATCATGAGACTATTCTTCTGGCATGAGACTGAAACATCTGCTGCCAAAAGAAGCCATTCTCCTAACCACACATCTACCAAGACTTCAGTAACAGGATGCCCAAGGAAGCCTAATTCTGTTCTACACTAGATGAGACCAAGACATTCAGAACTGTTGTCTGAGTGAGGGAAGAGCCCTCAGTCCACACAGACAGGGAAAATCTTAAGCCATGCCATGCCCTGCCCTTGGGTAAGGCTATCAACAGCACAGTACTGGCTCCTTCAGTGGCTCCAAGGTAGCCCAGATCTCTACAGGTGCCAGAACTCCCACAGCAGGCTGAATCCAGCCTGAAAGAGGGAAAAGCACTTGCTGGAGGAAGCACAACTAGCAGGAGGACCAGGCTAGCTTTCCAGCAGAGCTACAGTACCGGCTTTCTCTAGCTGATGGTTTCACACCTATCTTTGTCTCTGTCTTCAGGGACTCGGGACACGTGGTATGTGCCAGGATGATGCATCTAACTGGACACTGGAAAGATATGCCTTTTTCAACTAGCTTCCTTATTAATTCCTATTTGAATTCCATGGCTAAAACCAAAATATCCCCTTTGCAGTAACGCACCTGTTCGGCCCCAGAAAACCTGAAGGCTGATGGGTCAGGTTCTGTCTACTGACAGAAACGCCCACCAAGGAGATGCAACTGCTGCCTAAGAGCAAATAGCAAACTGCATTCAGTTGATGCCAAAGCTCTTTGGAAAACTCTTTTCTTTGTATCCTAAAGTCTTCCCATTAGGATGCTCCAGCAGGAATCACACAGGAACATAAAAAGCTTACATGGTTTTAGCACCTTATGGGATAGATGTATATCAGGTCTCTGATATTTCAAACTCTCATGAAGTGGCAGCTCTTAAGTATTGAGCAAGAGGGGGAAAATCAATTAATCAAATCCAATTTCCTGGCTAGCAACATCAGCTGCTTCTTCCTGCTCCCAGGGGATGAGGGGGCAGCAATGCCAGCTGCTCACCCTCACTCCTGAAACACTGGGCCAGGGCTGGAGGAAGAGGACATGCCAGTCCCTCCAGTACTGCCTCTCCCTGCTCCCACTGGACTCGTAATGCAGACTGATTTTACCAGTGAACCAAACCATTTTTTTTTTGGAAGTCTTTTGTTTCCTGCCCATTGTCCAAAGGGAAAGTGTCTGCCCGCCCACACCCCTCCACTCCTGCTGCCTGTGCTTCTCACACAATCTCTGCTTTGTTTACTGGCACATAAATATTTACAATTCAAAGCCAGCATGGTTCTCAGCACAAACAGAAAGGAATATTCCTGAGAGCGTTCAGGGTCTTTACCATATGGATCAGGAGCTCCAGTCCCCACGCAAACACAGTGGGCTGAGGGTCACTTCATCAGGGAGTGACTGCAACGGGGCAGTAAGGAAAAGGTACCACAAGTAAACAGTTGTATAGAGAATGTACTAAATATTATAGCTCTGCCCAGCTCACTGAAAGACTGATGCAAGCCTGGGTGACCCCTGATCAGCTCTGTGAATCTGGATTGATTTCCTGACATTCCTTGTCTCTCTGCATTACTTCCGATCACAAATCACAGATCGACTGCTGTGTACTCTCAGGCTGCTAACAAAACCTACAGGATGCTACATGCCCTGGTGAAGAGGAATCTCAGCCCCAGTACATGGGAAAACACCACTGCATCTTCACTGCTTTGCACAGGAAGATGTGCTTTGCACGGTGATGGCAGATAGAGGAGTTAGCATAGCATCACAGGACAGGGCACCGGGCCAGTGCACACAGTTAGGATCTGGACTCCAACCAAAAAACACAGACATCACCTGCTAAACACTGGCTTTTACAGTCTCTGCAGTGTTTCTGTTCTTAACTGCATTCAGGTGCTCTTTGCCCTCTCACAGTCCACCTAAATTACTACTAGTCAACATCACTGACCTTCAATCTCCATTGAGATTTAATCTTCCTCTCTCTCTCCCCACATCCTTATCTCTCCCCCCCTACTGAATAAGGGCCTCAAATCCTATCAACACCAAGTTTTGGAGAAGCCTGAGCTAAGAAAAAGAAAAGGTCATGTCTAAATTGCACAAGTGGATGTTAAAATCCTTCCCCTGATGCCCTGGTAAATACACTGGGGCTGGAGAAGCTGCAGCCATCTCTCCTCCTTCCCTAGGCCCTCTTGGTTAAGCACTCTACACAGTGCCAGGAACAGGCTGGATCCAGCTGCCTTCTAAATTACATCTGGGACACTGGAAAAAGAAGGCTTTGGCATTCTCCATTCTAGAAAAGGTGACCACTACCAAATCACGATTGCTGGAGTCAAGAGAGCCTCAACATGACAAGAAAGGAAGATGTCAGTGTGCTTAGCCAGTAGCAGTCTGCTGCTGGAAATACTTCCTCATTCCCAAGGAGCTCTGCCCTGAAGGGACTCATCCCACAGCATGAGACACGGGAAGAACCACTGTCCCTCTTTAACTGAGCTGGCCTAAGAGAACAACCGACTTGTACAATCATGCCAGGAAACCTCATTGGACCAGGAGTCTCATTCATCTGTCAAGTTCCAGGCCAGTGTCTCAGCTGCAAGATAACCTGTCCTCCAGCTACAGCCGGTGGGGAAAAAAAAAGCATGTGCAAGGGAATGCTGGAAGAGAAGAAAATCCATTACCTGCAAACCAGAAATCATCTTCTTTGCTTCCTCCATTTCCTTTTCCAAATGGTCTTGTTGTTCCAAAAGCTGCACCTCCCATGAATTCTCTGAAAATGACCCAGGGTTTCCTGCTTGCCACTCAGGCTGGAAATGAGCTTCTATCTCTTCTGGAAGAGAGAGCAACTGAATTTGTTCATGACAAACAGAGACAAAGACTTGCATCGCACAATAATTGCCGGCTGTCCACACCAGCTATCACCAACAAACCAGCAGGTCCTCTAGCTGGTATCAAGGACGTTGTTGCAAGTGTGACATCTTGTGTGTTCTCAAGAATGATCTCATGACACTATGATGAAAGCATTCACCCCACAGTGAAAGTTAAATATGAACTCCTTCTCCAGTGCTTTTTATTTCCTGAGCACTATTTAGCAAGCCTCAGACATTGCCATATTACAGCACTGTTGTCATGTTAGAAGTTTGGGGATTGAGTTTTACACGGCGCTCAGAATCTGTTCACATTCTCTACATTCATTTCAGTCTCTGGGGAATTTTTCAGCAAGTTTGTGATCCCAATGAAAGCGTGACCTGCAAGGTACCTGTTCTGGTTTCTGTTTCTTCAGTCTGGCTGATCACAAGTCTTTCCTTCTCCTCTGATGGGGTTACAGTGGAGTCACTCTTCGCACTATGGATAGGACTGGGAGATGTAAGACTGTAGAAGAAAGGAGAAGCTGTTACTGATCAACATCATCCTTACCCGAGACACAAATGAATATGCAGGCAGCCTCATTGAAACCGAGAATTATCTGCTACTAGATTTGCTTACGGCATCTCAAGCTGGGCATGTAACTGTTCCATCACTCTAATCAGGGTCACAGCAGGCTAACTGGAAAGTAGCACAATGTGTCTCTTCATTTACCTTAACAGAACACAAGCCTGAGACTGCCACCACAGAATTCACACCACTTGGATAGGGGTAAGACCACTCTCTACTGAAGGTCTGCTCAAAACCAATTTACTGCGAGCCTTAAGGACACAGAGCAAGCCGAACAAAAAGCCACCCTGGCTTGCTGCATCACTTGCTCTGACTTTCAAAAGCATTCCTTCACTAACTTGAAATCCCAAGGGCAAATATTTCTGAAATTCAGATACCACTCACTCATGTTCTTATGTTAAAATCACTTGAAAATACCCACATATTTTCACTGGAGCCATCCCATCTGACTGCAAGGTTCAAACAATCTTCTTTCAGGAATTCTTCCTAAATACATCACCCAGACAACATCCAAAGGTGGCTGAAGCTCACTGACCCTGTCAATGTACCTCTAAAGTCACAGGAACTAATCCTTGCAAGTGTGGGCAGGAGTTAATTTTTCATTCTCCTCAACACAGAAACAAAGGGAAGAGAACAAAAAGACAGCAGTGTGGGAATAATATAATAGGTTTAGAAAAATAAGAGGCTTCGACAGTACGCCTTCCGCATCTTCCCAGCGCTGCTGCTTCATATTCTGCAGTGCTCCCACAGAATCAGAAAAGCTTTGCAATAGACATGGAAATGACTCGCTAGCAGCTCCCGTCTGGGTCCACTCCCACAGCCAGCGCTGGCCTACTTCTCATTTATGAGACTGCTTACAGGTCTGTAATATTTTTACGGTCCAGACTAAATGGACTTCCACACTAGGTCAAAGGAAGAGATGAATGCAACTTGGTGAGAAAACTGTTTTCTAACAGGGATCCTCAACAGCCCTTGTTCTTCCCTGCTCAGACAGGGCACACATGATTGTTAAAGGGGTCTAGGCCACCTGGCTTTGCTCAGGGACTCTCCTTCAGAAAAGCCAACTCAATTACAGCAGTCTAGATTAGGCACATGTTGTATACAACACTTGTAGTCAGTCCCCTGCTCCTGCTTGCCACTGAGTGGGTGCACAGCATCAACAAAATTGTTTGGGAGCCTACAGAGCACCTCTTGAGTTTGCATTACACAACAAAGATCAGAGGAAAGGATGAAACTTTCAAACAGCACAGGTATGAATGGGAAGCTCAGCTGATGGAACACGCCCAGCAGCTCCAAGAGGGATTTTACTTCTTTCTAGGAACAGATGTCTATATTCCCCCTGCCTGTTCTCAGCCAGTGCTCCAAATGTGCTGTCCTCCCGCTAAGGGCACCAAGCGGCACATTGCTGGGTCTCATCCATGAAAGAGATGGAAGAATGAGAACTGTCCAAGGAAAAAACAATACTAGCAACTGTTGGGCGAGAGGTGAAATTGAGGGAGGAGCAAGAGCAGGGAACTGGAAAGGAGAATGAGCAGGACAAAAAACAAGGGGACACAGACTAGAAATAACATTCCCCTCTTCCAAAGTCTCTTCCTCTCAGCACTGGATCCACAGCCCAGAGCAAACACAAATGACCCCAGCTGCAGCAGGGGGTGGAGTTGAGTGATCTTACAGGTCTCCACAACACAGTTTTATAGACAACCGCTTAGGTATTCCCGTGTCCACAGTCCTCTTTCCAGGCCGTTTCCCTATTTTTAGAAGGCCAGTGGGTTCACATGGCATCATGTGGCAACAGCGACAACCTCTCAAGCCACATCAAACAGTGAAACAGGCACCGAGATGCACCCAGGTGAAGCAGTAGCTCAGGTCAGGCTGCCTCAAACATGATACCATCAAGTTAACGCTAGAAACATTTCTACAGCTTTTGTATCAGTCACCAAACCCATTAGCATACAAAATATCCACTGATGCAATTTGCTGTTTAAAGTACATCACAATTCGTAATTAAAGCATGCCAAAATAAGCGCTGGGAAATTAAAGCTATTTAAGACAGATTTATGATGCAAACTGTTCCACTTTTAGCAGATGGTTTCTTAACCCATATCCTTTCTCCCTTGTGTCCCAGAGTTTCCAGTGCCCGCACAGTCAAGGCTTTAGGGTGACAACCCCAATGATAAGTCTGAATTCTCCTCATATTAATGAGCACCCCATCCCTGCTGTTTTAAATGACAACGGCAACAATCGCTCACCATTTGACCTGCTTCCCTCCCATGATCCCACTTTAACCTTTCGCCTCAAAGAATCTGTTCCCCGGGGAGCCTCAGGATTCTGCTACAGACATGCCTCTTCCCTTCCCATGCTCAGAATTCAGCGCAGAAGATGCCAGCTCCTGTCAAACTACTGGAGAAAAATCTGCAAGCCAGATCGCTTCACGTTAGCTGAAAGATTCACAGCAGAAGAAAAAACCTCAGGGTCTTTGCAAGCAACCATTGGATGGCAGATCAGCAGCCCCCACACACGCGTTTCATTCCAGAGTCAGGAAATTCTGCAGCCTGCGTTTTGCTTTTGCTGGTTCTTCTCTCTGGTTATTTGTCTCTTGATGCTGCATTTTGGTCAGCTGCACACCCAGTTGTTTTCATCACAAGGATCGCGATCGGGATTGCCAGTGGTGTTTCTCATCCCATTCTGCCCTCTTTAGACTCCAAGTGCCTTCTGCAGATGCCAACGAAGAGCCAAGCGAAGATGCTCCTGCAAGCAGTAGGCTCCCAGCTCTTCCAGGCTCGGATGCGGTTTTGGAAGATGGCATGCAGCACTTCCCAGCCCTATGCACGGCTGCCTCTTCCTCGCTATCTCCAGCTCCCTCTCCCTCCTGCTGTCACACAGGCTGTGCAAGGCAGAGCCTTTTCTCCGAGATGCCTGGCTCAGGGTGGGGGAGGGAAGGCTGGTGGAAGGGGAGGGGAAAGGGGGATGGATGGGTGAGGGGCTCAGTGGCCTGGGAATCCATCTGATTTTGGCAAATTTTCCATGAATCATTTCAATTGCCTTTGCTTATTAGAGCTTTTGTCTCTGGGAATTCTGTTATTCAGGCTGTGAGCTCTCTTATTGAGGAGTTAATGCAGAAACGCGCTGACAGGAGGCAGGGATGCTGCCCTGGGACAGACAACAGCACAATTAGATGGAGGAGTGGCTGCAGTTAATAAACATATCTCTCACTAATAAAAAAGCAGCTTGTTTCCCTCCACCAGTTCTCACAACTAGGATAGTATGTTTCTCTCTGGAAGCAAAGAGAAAAATCCATCTTGTTTTCATCACAAACCTCATGTCAGCAGAAGACATCCCCAGGAGCTGGAGGCTGGAATGCTCTCAATTTTTGGGGGTAGATCACCCACTGCTTGTATAAAGATTCTCAACACATTCTGTCCTACCAGCAATAACATCACCATCACCACACGGTAAGAGAATTCACAAGGGGAGGAGGAGGAGGAGGTGCTGATCTCTTTTCTCTGGAAACTAATGACAGGACCCGAGGGAATGGCAGGAAGGTATGAGGGGAGGGTTAGGTTGGATATTAGGAAAAGGTTCTTCACCCAGCGGCTGGTGGAGCACTGGAACGGCTCCCAGGGAAGCAGTCACAGCTCCAAGCCTGACAATATTCAAGATACATTTGGCCAACATCCTCAGACACAATGTGAATGTTTGGGTCGTCCTGTGCAGGGGACAGGACTCAATGATCCTTGTGGATCTCTTCGAACTCAGGACATGCAGTGATTCTACAGACTAATGATGTTATGGGGGAAACCAAAAAGCGTTACAAAGTGGCATAGGACATGCAGAGATATTTTCACTTAAAACACAGCCAGTATGAGATGACAGCAGCTGGCTGACAATCCACGGTGGGGCAGAGAAGAGTACACAACCTACTACAGCTGTCTCAAACTGAAGAGTGAGTGGAGAGAGCAGCACATTTCACTCTGTTCTACCGAGATTACAGCTCAGGAGTCCACACCAGAGTCCTGTGATATCAGCCACAAAATCCTGCTGCCAAGTCCAGAATTTTTATATCTGCCCTGGATGCAAATGACAGCTTCCAAAGGGCACTCTACTGACATCATGTGGAGGCAGCGGTCCAATACTGGCTCACACAGAGCTCCCACTCTTCCAAGTGTCTGTGTCTCTATTTATAAACACAACATCACCATGGCACACAGCAAATTTGGAGGATAAATACAAACTATTATGTTTGGTTTTTTCTCCTCTGTTGGACCAAGCAACCTTAATTCTTAGGTACATGGAGGCCTCTTTGTACTCTGGAGGATCAAAAGTGGTCTGAGAAATCCTGTGGAGACATTCTGCCCCTTTGGAAGCTGTCAGGGGCAACCTGTGTTAGGGAAATGAATGTCCTCAATCCTGCATCCACTGCAGGGTGGGGATTATTGAGGGACTCTGAGCAGCCCAGGCAGGACAAGGAGACAACAAAGCAGAGCTCAAGTTTACACTGGGCACAGAAAACTGTGAATCAGAGAGCTGCGGCTCTGCTCTCAGTCTATTCCAGAGGAGATTAAATGGAGCAAAGCATCATATCCAGAGGGAGATCTAGCATGTTAGTTACACAGTCTTTTGTCTTCAAGCCAATTTCTTGCTCTCTGGAGGAGAATATAAGCTATCCATGCTGGATCAAGCTCACACAATATAGTACCATTTTTCTTCAAAAGCCCTTTAAGCTACACTGTCTCTCCTATATCCATGCAACAAACAACACAGCCATGTGTCTTCCCCTCTGTCCTCCACTGCTCAAGTTTTGGAGAGCAAGAGTTTTCCTTCTGTCCCAAAACAAATGGTACCGCAAAGAGCTTGTAAGGCACCGCTGTAACGTGCTGTACCTGTCACATGCTGCTCAGTTCCCAGCTGCAAGTTGTGGCTTTTCCGATTGGGAATGTAGCACACACTGTCATGTGAACCAATCCTGGCTTCTATGGGTTCTATTTCCTTAGGAAGCCTCTACTTGCACCAGAAGTCAAGGCCACAGGCTGTTTATAGCACTGAGCACGCACTTCTCGGGATCCAAGTCCTACTTCAAAGGGAAAGTCACTTCCAATGGAAACCACACTAAACTGCCCTTCAGGCTTCCAAGCAGTATGCAGAGGATTCTTAAAGTAAAATAAATGCAGCACTTAATATTGAAGGTGAAAGTCTCGGAGATGGAAAGTTAAATTAGATAACTGTAAATCTAGAGCCCGTTAAAGGTGATGGATGAGGGCACAATGGCAATGAAGACACCACTGCAGATCCCCCAGGACCATATATCTGAATTAAAGACTGGTGTGTTCATATAAGTGGTGTTCAAATCCATGCATCCCCCATCTCCATCCCTCTACAGGGCATGAGATATGTTGGTTTAAGTTCCTTTCCTCTGTATCTTTTTGAGATCCATTTCACCTGTGGGAGAAATGGCAGTAAACCACAACATGATGTTTGCTCCTGAGGCTTCGTTCTCCAGGAAACTACGTGCTGTGAATTCTATTTTCTATCGGAGCTAACCAGATCACAGTGATACGAGAGGACACTCAGAGAAAGTCAAAGGACTAAGAAGAGATAAAGTTCCTTACCTGACAGAGTGGGACTCCACTGGCATGTTCTGCTGCCCTTCGTATTGCTGCACCAGTGCCCGCACACTCCAGTAGGGGTTTTCGATCTCCTCATCCATGCTGCTGTTTCTGGGGATGATAATTATACAGTGAGGGAATCCTTACTTGACAGGAGCTGAAATTCTTGTCTCCAAGAAAGAGGGTAGGAAAGCTAATGAAAGGAAGGCAAGGAGGAGGGAACAGCTAGAAATCTGCCAGTTAAGGCAATTCTCCTATCAGGGAGCTCCATCCCATCTGCTTGGAGTGAGGGAAATGGGCAAATAGGCCCTCCCCCTTGAAACTCATCCCTAATTCTGCAACTAGAAAACTGCAAAAGCTCTGGGAAGGCAAGGAAAAGAATAGAACATGCGAATAGCACAAGGATTGGCTTTTCTGAAGAACTCTTGGCCCAAGGCCTTCGCAAGAGAAACCTTTAACACTCAATTTTTCATCAAAATACACCATTTCAACCTCATGTCTTGGATACTCCCTCGAGCTGCTATCATATGGGCAAGTGACCTTCAGCTGCGTAAATTAAACCCTCAACAGACCACCATCTGGCTCCCATTTAAATGTCACTACTATCCTTATAATCCAGATAGCACCTTTTGGCAAGTGTTAAATGTGCTTTTCAGAATTACACATTCCTCTGTACTTGGCTCATCCCCCCTCGTTATCACCACAACTCCTCCACTTCCAGGGTGAGGCTGCATCACCTGATTCACAGCACATAACAGCCCCTCCTGTACAGCAGGAAGCAGAACATTGGGGTGAAGAGCAATGTAGAACGCAAAATGGACTCGTACAGGAGGTCTGCCTCAGGTCTGGCAGCAATAGCTCCCAGATCTGTGACCAGTAAGACCTTACTTTCATTTCACTTGAAATGAGGATGTCTCCAAGCAGACAGCACCAAGAAAGGGCACTGCACTCAGCATGAAATGGGAAAATGATGCAGCAGAGTTCTCACTGGCTTAGATATAAAGAATTGTTCTTTTCCAGGGAGATAATAGAGATTCTGCAGTTATTTTGCTGTAAAATCTGAAAATAACTTGGAATACCTGCAGCTTGCACCATGAGGCAGCCAGGATAGGTCACTACTCCCCCATTTAGGTTTCAGTGCAACTGCAGTGGTTTGCACAATAGGAATCCTACCTTATGCCAGGAATTGTTAGGATAAAGAGGCATCTATTTTAAAAGATAATGTGTCCATCTGCTAACACGACCTGGCCTCACATAACCAGGAAAACTCATTACCTCTGTCTGTGCCGGAAAACATCTCGCCCGGATTGCAAGACGTCTTGACGCACATCTGCCAGAGCAGCCACTGCCCCTTGGGCCACTGCAGCTGCCGAGCGAGGCCGGTGGTGGCTGGCAGATGAAGCAGATGAGCTCTTCCCCACTGTGCCAGCAGGGCTGTGGTGCATCGCTCTCCCAGAGCCTGGTTTGAAATGAGCAGCTAAGGCTAGGATCAACCTCATGATAGATTTCAAGTTCCCGTCAACGATATCTGCAAATAAAGCCAAGAACAATGCCATTAACATGACACTCCACCAGAGCTCTACCTGGCCAACAGGAATGAATACAATTAAACCCAAATAGCTGTGCCAGTAAATGAGACCGATACAGAAAGGGCTGCATTACAGCACCGATGTTTGTCTTGTACAGAGCAACAAACTGCCTGCCACCTACAGATCACAAGTTTAAATGCTCTGAGCAGACCTGAGCGTTCTCTCTCTGTGGCCATTTCCAGCTCACAATCCAGTAGGTTACACGACAGCCCTGATAATTACTGAACACTCACTGGAAAAAGACAGCAGTTATTTCAGAATACCGCTACACTTGCAGTCACTTTGATTAGATTATGGCATTAGCATTTTTTGTTTAATACTAAAGACCAGATAACAACAACTTATTTCTAGCAATTTCTATCCTGTACCATAAACTGTAGCACCTTGGAAATATTAATTACTTGGTTTTTATAACATCACACTAGGAACTTCCTCCAGCATACAATCTAGCTCAAACATGTTGATCTCAAGTTCACTGCAAAGGTCAGCCTTTCTTTCAGGCTAGGGTTTCTCAAAACAATTCAGTCAACCGAGATACTCAAAGTTATAAGGACAGATTTTCCAAATATCAGAGGCATTCTAAAAAAAAACCTAAACAAACCCATAAGTGCTGGAATAACCAAACCTAAAGGCTGGTTATTCTTTGGTTTAGTAACAAAAACATTAGAAAAGGCCATCATTAGTCACAGTGCCTGTAAATTCCACACAATTAATGGAGAACATGAAGCCAAAAGGTTGTGTGAATCATCTGAAGTCTCAGCATCAGTCAGTGTCAGAACCATGACCAGGGTCTGGAGCACGTGCCCAGGAGCCTCGTGTCTGTATCCTCTGCTGTGGCCACATGCCATTGTTCTGTTGCAGATCCAGGTTGATCTTTGCTTGTGTAAAGCTTACACCAATATTGCTATCATTTCTATAGCAACAAGCTTGCAAGGCAGCCTGCAACATTACCAAAAGGAACAACACAACCCAGGTTTATACGACCTTTTAGTGACAGATTCTGAGTCTGTATTCCTCATTACAACATTACTTGGTCTCCAGACTGCTCAGTAGCAGAAGCACTTTTGGTTCTGTGCACTGTGCTGCTACCAAAAGGAGTCAAGTACACAGCATCATTCAACCCCAAACCTGTTAGTAAACCACAGGAGGGAAAATACCCATCCAACTCCCCCACAAATCAATGCATTCCATTTGATATGAAGACAGAAATCAACCTCCAACAGATAGAACCTTCTGTGGTGGCTGCCAGGAGCACGTACCCTTTGCTGATGTCTGATGCATGCGGATCTTTTTTGATGCCACAAACTGCAAGACTTTCTCCACATTTTCCCTCATCTCCTGTGAGCTGGTGGGGTTGACCTGAATGCCGTTCAGCTTCTCACCAGCTAAAGGAGTGAAAAAAAACTTTATTAGACAAGAACTGAACCTCTTGATGCCATCACAGGAATTGCTATAGGCATCGGACAACCTTTTATCTTGTCTGGGTGCTGCAAGAGGCACTTGTGGCTCTTTCTTCTGCTTTTAAGGGATACAGCACCAGGAATAACTAGGCTGGAGACCGTACTGGGTGTTTTACACAGCAAGACTTTGGTACCAGAGGGTCTACAGAGTTGGCTTCCTTGAGAAGATGCTAGAGGCTTCCCCCAAGCCTGACGCAGCCCATTCCAGCTGGCTCCTAGACTACCCACTGGTGGCAAAGGCTGAGCCCATCGGTGATAACACATTTAAGAGGGGCAAAACCTGCTGCACAACAGCAGCCAGGAGAAAGGAGTGAGACTGAGACAGAACTCTGCAGGCAGAAAGATCAGTGAGGAAGGAATGGGGTGAGGTGCTCCAGGCACCAGAGCATGGATTCCACCACAGCCTGTGGTCGAGACCATGGTAGGGCAGGTTGTCCCCTGCAGCCCATGGGGGTCTACAGCAGAGCAGGTATCACCTGCACCATTTGCCTACAAGGCGAATCCTTTCATAACTCCATTTCAGCCTCACAAGAGTTAATATGGGCCCTGACAGGTTTTTGCACATCCAATTTCACTGCCTGCTAAAACATAAGGACTTTAACAGAATAGCATTTATGATTTGCTTTTCATTTGTTTTCATTCAAAGTCACTCCTTCCTGCTCCCCCAAGCTCTGACACTGTCATTTACATCTGCCAGCCCGCCTGACAGATGTCAGCGCCAGGGCCAGCCTCTCCTGCACAGCATCCAAAACTGCAAGATGAAAAACAGTGCCAGATGGCATTACTGACCCACAATCTCAATGAGCAAAGCAAGAATGACTCCATCTCTGAGATCCTGTCGCAGGTCTTGGACTGGCTTTATTGTTGGCTTCTTCTTCAGCTGGGAATTCACCCAGGCCACATATGCCTGAAGTTGTTGCTGAAAATAGAACACAAAATGTTTGCACGTCATTGTCATTTCTGGGGGAAGTTGCATAGCTCTCACTTTTCTTTCATCTTCACAGACTTCATTGCATTTTGCCTGGGAAAACAAACCCCAGTGGTCTTACCTCATCCTGAAGCCTGCTGAGCACTGACTGACATCACTGCACACTGCGGTGCAGCTCGCCCCACACCAGGGCAAGACTCATGATCCAAACATAGCTGAGAAAAAAAGCTTGATGTGACATTTAATCCAGGTTGGTGCCAAACCAACACTGTCACGGCCTCATTTTCAGTGCCAGAATTGGTTCACTTACAGCATTTAGCATCCCATCCACAGTGTTTTCTTCCACGTATCAAAAAAAGTAGAAAACCCACACACAGAAGCAAGAAACCCTGTGTTATTTCCCATTGAACTATGGCATCTACCAAAAGGAAGAGCCAGAATAGACAACAGCTTTCCTCTTCAAGGCTCCCAGCATGGCTCATTTGTAACAGTTTGCACAAGAGGGAAGAGATACCCTGTTGTACGGCCCCTTCCTCCAGATCCTGGGAGCTGCATCAGCATTTCCAATGGCCCAGTTTCTATTTCTGTACACATGGAAGCTGGCTCGCCACAGCACTTTACACTTCAAGACCAGAGAGCAAGGAGCACTGCATTCCCAGCAGGTCATGCTGGATGCTGCTCGAGACGGCTGTGCATGTTGCCACAGGGAGGAGACCAGGGACGCAGAAACTCAGGTTTCTGGTCTGTGTGAGGGTCCAAGTGACTGAAAAGCAAAGAACACGTTGACAGAACCTTTCCCTTTCCATCCCCCTCTTGGTAGCACACCCATGACTAGTGTGAGCACTGGTAACACCAAAATCCCATTGGGCAGGGTTGGTGTGGTACATGGAGGGTAAACAAACTGATCCATTTATGAGATTACCCCCCTTTTCACTAAGCTTCCCATTATTCTGCCAATGCAGCAGGTTTAAGTCCCCATTCCATATTATCTCAGCAATGTCAGTCAGAGTTGATGCTTTTACAGCCCATCAAAGTCACAATCTGATCACAGCTTCATTCTTAATTATCCCGACACAGGAAATCCAACTTTAATCGCACCACGGTTCGGTCTGCTGGCTCAGAAAGGTGACTGGACCTGCACTGAATCAGTTCTGCTCACTCAGCAGAGAGCTGGAAAGCAGGACACAGGAGAGGAGCGTGTGGGACAGCCTGATGGCATTGGGAAAAAGGAAGCAGAAGTGGCAGATGTGATGCAGGATTGCCAGAGCAGGCTTGGTCTGTCACGCGGGTGGGATCCACACGCTCTTTGGCTCTCACGGTAGCAATGCAGATCAGTTTGCCTGCCCAGTTTCAGAGGTCTTTATTTTCTACTTAACTGGGCGCTGTGGAGAATCAACAAGCCTGGACTTCATCTCTTGCACACAATGATCCTGCGCTGATTTTTCAGCGCAGCAGAGGCAACCCTTGCCAGGTGCAAGGATCAATTGTATTTTAACTGATCACGTGGGCACGGAGATTCAGTCTCAGTCTGATGGCAGACTGGCCACAAGCCTTCTGTTACACAGACTCAATTTATTTAAACAAGGACCAGAGAAGAGGCAGGTTTGTTTATGAGGAACACAACATCATTATAGAAATGGCTAGGTTCATAAGCAAAGATATACCAAACAAAGTTCAGCATGAAAACTGCAAGTGAGGAATATAACCTCAGCACAGTTGTGTTTACCAGCTTGTTGTCAATTTTCAATTAATTGTATGAAGTTATATGAACTGTTATATTGTACCTATTTCCAGCCTGCAGAAAACCTGCAATTTTTATACAAGTCAATGTAGTTCTTCCATCCAAACACCACTGTTTTCACTTAAAGGAAAAACAGACCCTTTCACCGGGCAGTTTGTTTTCTATTTCCTTTCTATAAACATTCTTCATGCTTTCATAAGAAAGCATTTTTGGCAAATTTCTCTCTTAAAAGCATAAGAGGGTTGAAATTGTTATTATTAGAAAGAAAGGCACTCCCAAATCCCAGTGCATTTCCATTTTAAACAAAGATTATTAAAAGGAGGATTCTGAGGCAATGGAACATGGATGTCACCATTCCAAAGTAACTTCATAGCAGTAGCTTCTGTAATATGGGAGACTCACATTTCATTAACGGAGTGACTTTGGTTGGTTGGTTGTTTCTGCTTTTTTTTTTCCCATCCACTAAAGCATAAGATTTTCCTGCAGGATCTCAGACAGTTGGACTGCTCAGCATTTCCTGATTTTGTATCCAAAAATTAGAACTAATAGCTTTAGCAAGAGTCTTGGATTGCTGCAAAGCTAAAAACCCAGGAGTAAGTTGTCGCTTCTGGCTGCTGAGGCAAGCAAGCGACTGAACTTACCAAGAAAATCACAGATACCAAAGTTTAGTGACCTAAAAATAGTCAAGCGTTAAATGCATGAAGGGACAAAGCCCCCAAGCTCCTTCACAGAAATCCCCAATAACAGTTTTTAGGCTAGTGAGTCAAAAATACTTTGCCACTCCCTGTGCCTTCCGCATCAGCTGGCATGAACTGGGCAGTGACAAGGACATTGTGGGCATTCCTTTGAAGTCCCACACTTCCAACAAGAACATCAGGCCTTGACCCACAGCCGCAGATTCAGATTAATGAATCAGACCCATTACAAAAAAGTAAACTGCTCTCTTCAATTCCTCTGAATTCCATTCGCTTCAAACTCAAAGATGTGTATCTCAATTTACAACAGAACAGCCCATGTCCTACCACAGCAACATGATCTGCTGCTTGGACAGATATCATTCATAGCATCTGGTCTGGAAATTACTCTAGGTATCAACTTCCAGCACAGAGAGAACAAAGATTTACTGGAACATATTCTGCCAGGAAAGCAGCAGCTCTACAGGGCCTATTCCACCCCAGAAAAATACTCCCAAGCCTCAGCTCATCACTTGTCCACACCAGAACCACACACGCCATCATCATTTCTGGCTGCCAGCATCCTAGCTCAAACGATACACGTGCCCCCATCCAGTCTCACCTAGCTTTCAGCTCCTCTTGGTCTAGAAAACTCCAAGAGGGAGAGAAAGAAGGTTGGAAACAAACAAAGAGGTGGAGGACACATCTGAAAGGCACTCCCTTCCCTTTTCCCAGGCTGTCCCCCTGGGCAAGACCTCCAAGATCATCCAGCTCAACCACCAGCCCATCAGCACCGTGCCTACTAAAGCATGTTCCAAAGTGCCATGTCTACACATTTTTCTAATCCCTCCAGGGATGGTGACTCCACCACTGCCCTGGGCAGCCTCTTCCGATGCTTCACTACTGTTTCAATAAAGATATTTTCCCTGATATCCAATCTAACCCTTCACTGGTGCAATTTGAGGCCATTTTCACACTGCTTCCTGACCGCAAAGTAGGACATTGCATTTTATGCCTTCTAATTAATTAGCAGAAAGCAGCAGAGCAAATACAACCCACACTGAGTGAAGGATGTGGGATAAGCCTTTGTGCCCAGCTGGGTGGACCCAACAGTTCCCCAGCCTGGCTCAGTTCCTCTACTCTGACAGCCGCTCAAGTTGCTAGTGCTCCTGTTGTTTAACTCTTGTCTTTCTAGTTGAGGGGAAGGTCCTGTGGGACCTATTACACCAATCCTGTGATACTGGAATAATGCTACTGCAGCTTCCTACAGAAGCTCCAAACTGCACAAGACTGACCCAAGCCCCAGAGCTTCCCCTTGCTGGTTTATAACCTGTTAGGGCTGACAACAGTTACTGTTCCATCAAGTTCCATAATAACTGGATAACTCTTCCTTCAACCACTGACCACTCAGGAGTTTGCTGCTTCTTCCTGCATTTTCGTTTGAGCTGCTGTTCAGCCAAGTCTTAGACTCAATGGGGTTCATGCTGCTCTACTCCTGCACTGATATTTCTTTCGGAACCAGAATTTTCAGAAGAAAAACATACCAGCCCAGTCTAAGATTTACTACGCAGAGTACACATTATTAGGATTATGGTGGAGTTAAGCTTAATCCTATTTCTGTTAACACAGCTTTGTGTTCCAAAAAAAGGCCAAGTTTACCTGCACTTTGCAATGGGAAGAGCTGCTCTCTTACCTGATGGAAGTTGGAGCCCACACAGCTTCAGCTCCCAGCAGATCATTGTAGGGTGTTTGAATCCAAGGCACTCCAGAAGCCTTAAGAGGCTTTGCCTGGCAGGAGAAGATTTATAAAGCAAGGTACAAAGGAAGGGGGGGGGGGGGGGGCAGCTGCAGCTGTAAGGAATTTCCCAAACTGCAGGCACTTCTGCTGGCAGTTACAGGTTAGCACTTCAGCAAGCACAACATATCTTAGAAGAGAATTTAACTTTGGATCACTTGTCCAGCACACACCCTGAAGAAGGACCTCAGATCTTCTGGCTATAGAAAACACCTGTGGAGGTCAGGAGCGTGTATCTGTGCTTTCAACTGACAGCCAGTGCTATACAGGAGGAGAAAACCCTTCCAGGGTCAGCAGATCTTCCTCGCTGGCTGCAATCCCTCACTGATAATTACAATTAAGTGTCATTATCCAGTAGGTCCCACAGGTGGATGAAAAGCAGCAGCTCTGCTGCAAATCCCCTGCCAGCTGTAGGTGTCCTTGCTGTTCTCACCTAACCAGTGCACCTGAGTTAGGGCTCAGGTTTCTCCCCTCACAATCATCCACCGGTGCCTGGATACACTGCTCTGCCTTCTACTTTCAGTATCTACATCACGCTGTATAAGGTTAATTTCCACCTCCTCTGAGATCAGGTCACTG
Organism: Cuculus canorus; assembly: GCF_017976375.1. Taxonomy (NCBI): domain Eukaryota; kingdom Metazoa; phylum Chordata; class Aves; order Cuculiformes; family Cuculidae; genus Cuculus; species Cuculus canorus. The sequence continues at coordinate 6,134,020 of NC_071423.1, forward strand.
CACATTTTGAAGCTGGCCACATCTCCATCCTTGGACAAAACCATTCTTAGCGGGCAGATGCTCCAGAGGGTCTGATCTCCAGCAGCCTGCCGCGACATGCTCTGCTTCTAGGAAGAGATGACTTTTCTGCCTTCATTTGATGAGTTTGAACCTATCCTTACTGTTGAATTTACGGAAGCAGCCTGGAAGAATAACGTTTCTCGTAACCTTTACTCTGCTTTTCCTTTACACCCTACGGACACAGCCCAAGCACCAGGTCTAACAAGGTTGATAATAACAGCCCTCATGCTATGAGGTTGGTCTCAGTATGAAAGGCATTTACTGTCTGTCTGTTCAGAGCAATAAACCGAATCGCCTCAACCGTGAAGCTCAAAGGCTGGCCTAATTGACCCAGGATGTAATGTTTAAGGTCTTGTGTGATTTCTAAGTTTCCTGACGTTACCTTAATTAGATGGGAACTGTAATTTTCCACCCAGTGTTCCTCCAGTTTGTTTTTTCTTTTCTTTTCTTTTTTTTTTTCTGTTTGAGAAGGGCTTTGTATAAGCAGAAAATAAAAACTCACAACCAAAATGTTTCTCTCTGCTCTCAAAGCCAGCAGAAGGTTTTTTTTCCCTTCAAAACTGCTCATTAAAAATGATTCAGGCTGTTTAATGTCTCAGGATAGCTCTTGCTGTATCCAACAGTGAATGCCACCCAATTACGACCAGAACATGATGCCAGAAAAAAGATATACACCCACAGGACTCCACTTTCATAAAACACTTACTCTAAAGTAGGAGGTGTAATTTCATCCAAAATAACTTTTGGTCTGATGTGTATTTTCCAAATCTTCTATAAAAAACCTGTCTCGAGCATAGACGATGCCTCAGTACAGCGACACAGTTTGGAAAAGGAGGCACCCACACAATCTAATACACACCAGGAGACAGAAATACTGTGTGAGCTGCAAAAGACCAGGAGCTCCTTAACCCTCCTCCCATATCAGAGTGAAAGCACGGACATTTCCAACACACCTGGCCAAATTTTTTACTGATTTGCTTGAGACCCAGAAAGAAAGTTTATCCTGAAGTCTCGATGATATTCTATCCAGTAAATGTTTCCTATAACTTCTAAGGTCACTTGCAAAGACTCAAGCAGTGAAAACACCAACAGTCAGACGCCCACACCCCAAAATGTCACTGCCATTCGAAGCCAGATTGTGGCTTTAGGGATAATTTCTGGCACTTTCACAAGATGTTTTAGTGCTTCTGCATTTCCCCCTGTCTGGTACTTTGAGGCCCTTTTCTTACATGGGCAGTGTTTCTGTGCAAAAAGCTGAGCCACGAGAGATCTTTTACTGTAAAATGCCAGTACTTCGGAGCACATGATTCACTCTGAATTATCAAATGGTTCCACTGCACCCAAACAAAGCCTAAGGTCTGTCAAAACCAGTTGCACGGAGACATTCCGTGATGCTTCAGGAAAGAAAAGGAGCATTGTTCCTTTTTTTTAGTAGGATGCAGTCACCAGCCCTGTGCACAGAAAGAAAAGCAGTTTTGGCAGGAGATGGAGAGACTGAACAGTGTTGCGTGAAGGCAGGAACCTTTCACATGAAGAAAAGGGGAAGGGATACCTGGTGAGGTTACCTTGTCCAGGATGAAGGGCAATAAATGCACATTTAGGACACAGACTTGGTTCCTCGCTCTGCCAATGACTGGCTGTGAATTTGGCAGCCCACTTCACCTCCTTGTGCCTCAGTTTCTAGCTATAAAGCAGCTGCACTAATTTTTATGTGCCTTGTAAAATGCTTCGATAAGAATAAATCTCTGACTGCTACTGTGCAAATGCCCTGTAATTCACCCTGCCAAAGGACAGCCGCTGCGATGCAACCAAGTAGTAATAGCCTGGCTTAGACATAGCATGAACCCTGGGCAGGGATTGAATCCTAACTGCTCAACCCCTAATCCTATAGAACAGCAAATACATCCTTCCCTCGCTGAGAGTCCTATTGCTGCGCAGGCACATAAGCTTTGAAAAACTGATGAGAATTCCTGCTAGCGCAAGCTTGCTAGAACAAGCAAAAGTACATCTGCATGTACATTCAGATGTGAGAGGACCTGCTATGTTTTCTGATGTCTATACTTAGCAGAATTACAATGCAGCAGCTGCTTGGTCTCTTGCAGACCTGACAGGTGACCTGGCAAGGTTCAGTCGGCTCTTTAGATCCCAGTCTTTCTCACGTTGGCCGAACATGCCTGGCCATCCCATGGCTTTAACAGTGTAAAGTCGATGTAAAACACTAATAGTCTCAAACCAAAACAAAGCTGATGTGAAATGAGACTCGGCCCAACCAGGTGGAAAACAGCAGCATCTCCAAACAGCTTTATGTGAAACCCAGACTCTGAGGGATCCCGTACTACAGGGAGCATTTAGGGATGGGCTGGTCCTACTGGGCTGAACTGGACCAGGGAGACAGGAGTCAAAACAGCTCTGTGCATGGTGAATCCTATTAGCTATAATTAGCACTCACTGCAAAGAGAGGGTGAGTGCAAGTTTCTTGTGCTGAGATCGCTGTAGCAGAGACATTTTTATCACAGATCATACATGTTACACCAAGGGGAACAGGGTGGCTGCCGGAACAAGACAGTAGCTGCCTATACTGCCAGAAAATTACTTCAACCAGAAAAGCAAATCAAAATCGAGCCCAGGTCAGGCAAGGATTCAAATCTCACAGACAGGATGCCATTGAATCACCTCGAGTCCATCAACAACTTTAGCACACCTTGAAGTGGGAGGGAGAGAGGCTGTACAAGAGGGAAATCCAGAAAATACCTCCTGAAGGTGCCACTCAGCTAAGAACTCACCACTTGAAGGGAAAATACTAGATGAAGTACTTGGTGAGGGGGCAATGAGCAGCCTACCAGGGAGAGAACACAAAGCCCTACCTGCACTGCACCCCTTCCTGCGTGTACACTGGGGATCAGCAGTTCTTACATTGCAAAATGGGGAGGTATTTCCCCATAGGCACATGTGTTAACCTTGAATTTCATTTGGCTTCTGTTGGGATACCCTGATTTCAAAACAGCTGCTCCTTGGTCTCTTAAAAATTCACTGCCGTGTCACTCTGGAGAGGAGCCAATCTCAGGTCTGTTATTCCTGGTAATCTCAGAGGGAAAACATAGCTATTTCAAATGGCTCATTGCACACAAGCAGCTACATAAGTAAAACTGCCAGATGAAATGATCTTCCAACTTGAAGAAGGTACATTATTGTTAAGATACATACACATTAATGTCTTGGAGTTGTCAGAGATGTTCCTGTGTGCGCCGTCTCTTTTCAAGGACTGACAGAAGTGTGAGCGCATGTCTCAATCAAACTGCATTGCTCAAGGAGAGAATAAGCTGAGGCCACATGGACAGGGTCCCCACAGAGAGGACTGTGCCCTCTATGTCTTCCTTGCATTATAAACCACTGCTTTTAGCAGCCATACATTCCCATGGCACCATCCAGCTGTGGGACTGAATTATTTGGCTGCCTCAGAGCACAAGGTAAGCCTCAATAAACAGCAGGAAAAAACACCTTCAAGGCAGGGCAGGCCATTAAAGAGAGAGGGGCAGCAGCTGCATGAAGCCCACAGGGGAGTTCACTGCGTTTCAATATTAAACAAAAGTCATCCTTCTTTAGATGACTTTTGTCGGTCACGGGTGACACTGTCCACAACATATTTTGCTCAGGGATTCTGAAAGGGAAGGGAAATACACTGTCCTGAACTTGTGATTTACAGGGCCCTTTTTTAGCAATCTGTGCTTTTGTTCATCATGGAGAAAGCATCAGTCCAAGAGGATCTGTGAAGCAGAACAGGCATTAGCTGCAGAAGAGACAACTGTGCTGTGTTCTCCAGCCTCTCTTGTGAGATAATGAGGCCGATGGGGTGGCTCTCAGCAAGCAGGGTGGACAGAGAGGGAAAAGACCGCAAAAGAACAAAAGAAAATTGCCTGTAGCATCTTGGTGCTGTTTGGTACCTTTCCAGACGTGGATTTATTGAGCAAAGCTGCAAGATAGAGACACACAATCCATATCCCTAGGGAAATGGGAATTATCCCTGACCTTTAGGTCCCAAGCATGTGCAGGGTTGCACCTTAGCTCTGCACATACATCTAGGAGCTTGCTAGCGACTTCCTTTCTAACCTGTGTATGCGAATGCACAGATTTGGAAAGTACATCCCTGTATTTCAAGGTATCCAGTCACCAAAAGAGCCACCCAGCCAGAAAAGATGTTCCAGCAAAAGAACAGATGCTGCATCAGCAAGGCAATGCCTGCAATACCCCAATCCACTGCTTGTGTTAAATTAAATCTGACTTTTTATCTTGAATCTGGTTTTACACTAAAGCATTAGGCTTAGCAGCCACTCACTCCCAGCCTTCCAGCCAGCAGTGTCCACATCAGAAACCTCGGGACACCCTTTCACGTGCAGAGGCTTCTATAAATAAGCACCTATGGTACAAAGAGACAGGGAAGGAAGCACACTTGGTGGATCAAAACAGAAGGCATGGAATTATTGGCTCATTTCAAACTGTGCCTGTGATGTGATGCATGTCCTTGGCAGTCACTTAATCTCTCTGTACTGCAGGTTCTGCACTTGCAAAACTGATTTTAATTTAACTTTTGTTACAGTGTCAAGGGTGTGATGTGGCAGACAGATCCCAAGTGGGACACATGAGAGTGCATCTGTTTTTATGGTGGGAGAGGGACTTCTTTTTTTCCCACAGCTGATCAGTCTGTGGTCAAAGCCAGACAGTCAGGGTAGGGCTAGTACTGACTGTAAAACTGTTCTTTGCTCCCATTATTAATTATATTATTAATATACAGGTTACTACTAGCTTATGCCAGTGAAGGATGTGTTGATCTCAGGCAAAAGAAGTGTAAGCTTGAGCCAAAGCAGTTCTTTTGCTCACTAAAAATGAGACTGGGATACTCTGTGGAGGAGGGGATGGAGCATTTACACAGTTACTCAGAGCAGTGAAAGGAGACCTGTGGCTGCTGTGTAGCCGTAAGGCTCAAGTTTCATACCCAGTTTGTTTTCCCCGCGGCGGCTGGGGCTGTGACCCCCAGGAGGGATGCTCATTTTCTGAGAAGAAGGGAGTACAGGGGCAGAACAGTCGGGCGGGGGTGAGCTTCGCAAGGTTGAGGAACCACTAAACACAAACACAAATAAGCTATGCCCTCTAAGAAAGACTAAAACACACCAAGAGATCATCCCTGCCACCAGGTAAGAAAGCAAACAGCAGCCACAGTGTGGTTTCAGCACAAGCCCCCACGATTTTTCAGCTTACAGACAGAAACTCCCGCCTCAGCGCGGTCTGCATGATGCCCAGCCAGGCAATAGCTGCCCTGGATTAAGTACTGAGTCCACAGAAAGTCCAACAGAACTGATTTTTCATACATCCTGAAGAGGGAAGCCAACAGCAATCTGCGCTCTCCGTGCTATTACAGGATTCCTCTCTGGAATTTCTTGGTACTTCTCACTCCTTATTTTATGATTTATTAGTCTCCCTAACAGCGCAATAAGCAAATAACGAACACTTCTAAGATTATATTTTCCTAAATAAGATGAATTTCACTTCCCTAGACATTCAATCTATAGAACAAGCTGGGGAAAAGAACAGCCAGCCTGCTCTTTGTCAGCCTCTCCCAAGAAATGTGTGTCCACAAATCAGATTTACAGGCTTTCCAACAGCCTGCAGACATAGAGACTTCATATACTCAGGAGACAAGGCAATTTTACAAAATAAACTGTGCCCCACAGCCTTGCTGCAGTTTATATTATTTACTGGTACAACAGTAAAGCGCTGTGAAGAGAATAAAAACTCCGAGCTACAAATGCCAGCTGTAAAACAGCCACAAACTCTTAAATTGCTGATTTGCAGACCCCTGAGCTGCTCAGTCTGCCCTTCTGTTACAAAGCATCTTTCCCACCCTGAAATCTTGCCCATTTTTTTCCTTCTCCGCTCCTCAAAGTGCTAAGAGATGTAACAATTCCCGAGAGATGCTGCACAAAAGCATGCTGCCTTGCCCTGGGAAGGGCTGTGTGAGACTTAGGACATGCATTTACCTCCGTGAAGCCCTCCTGAAGAATATCCAGTAAATTCCCCCTGGCCAAACAAGCGAGCATTCTCCAGGAGCCCACCGTCGGGCGAGGGTCTCAGAGGGCACAGGGCAGATCCTCCAGCTCTGGGCACAACCTCTTTCTCCTCCTCCCAAAGACAAAGAGTTGGAGCTCATCAGGAACCGCATTCATAGTCCCATATGTGCAGCTCGTTACTGCACACAGATAGTTGAGCCAAAGTCGAGGCTTGCACTGGGCATGCTCGAGCGGGAGCTGCTGGGGGAGTAGCGGGAGAGATGTCATACGGTTCCTATAGAAACGCTTCAGCTTACAAGATGCAGGCCCAGGACTGAGTTGGGGAAACATCTGAAACCCATTTCCAGCAGTCGTACTCGGGCAAAACCCACTGCGTAAAAGAGATTTTCAAACCCACCAAACACAGCAAGCCCTGCATGGCGTGGGGGCAGGAGGGAGTCAGAGAACAGCAAACAGCAGATGTCTTTAGCTAGAAAAGCAAAGGGAAAGGTTGTAAGAGCGGCCAGCTTTAACTCTCGGCAATCGTTCTGTAGCCCCAAAGGAACAGCAGCGTTGGCAGCAGCCTGGTAGAGGTGGGAAGCTGCAAACCATGCCACAACACAGCTGGTGACACCAGCACTCTGTGCTCAGCCCTGCTCTAGCTGTCCTGGCCATGGAGCTGAAAGAATTCAGACAGAAAACCTTCAAACTGGAAATAAATACACTCCCTAGCAAATTTTCTAAATCGATAATAACCACACTCATTCCAGAAACAAGTATTGAATATCTCCAGGCAGGAGACCTTGCAGGAAATGCCCAGAAACACGAAAAATGGAAAACCTCTCTGGATGGACAAAGACTCCTCCTGCCAGGGGTTCTGCCTGCCCGCTCACGAGCAATGCTGGAAGCGCTGCCAGGGATACCACACTGTGCCTGTGGATTCCAAATATCTGGCCAGGCATCTCGAACTGAGAGGCATGTTTAAAAACAAACATGTTTTTCTGCCTCGGGATTGAAGCATCTGGAGGAGAAAGCCCTTGCACAATTGGACCATTTTACCCTGCCACATACGATAGATGCAGCTGAAATACAGAAAGACAAGCGACAGGGAATTTCCCTCTGATCAATCCAAGCCATTCTAAAAGGAGTCAGCCCCTATGCCTTCACGACATAAACTCTGAATTATTTATTCATGTTTGCCTTCCCTACTTTTCACAACTCAGTGGGAACTGAGATTTTTATGTTTTCATTGACTGCAATATCACATCTGCTAAGGAAAACAACAGATTACTGCGAGGCTTTGCACAAAGCTGGCAATGCTGGTGGTTAGTACCGTGATCCAGTGTGCTTTTGAGACTCAAAATGCCATTAAATAGACAGCAACAAGTATTTATCTCCACTTTTTGTGATGCAATCAAGTAGCTTATGTCTTTGCAATGTCAATAAGTTGTAAACCTAGAGTCATAGAAGACCTCTAATATTAACAGGTAAGGATGCTGAGGCTATTCCTTCCCTACACCGCTTTCCTTTCCGGAACAAAAAAATTAACTCTAGATGTGGTGGAGTAAAATCAAATTAATTCTGACTGCACAGAGAGTTTACAGATGGCTGTTAGTTGATCTCTGATTGCTTTTATACATTCGATAGCAGATTAATTATTTTATGCTCCTAATCCCTGCAAGCTTTAGATATTTAGGCCTGTCCTGTGAGGAGCAGAGAAGCCAAAGGCAGGCAGTCCTTAGCCACGGACTTTACACTGGAGACATAACCTACATTTACAGGATTAAAAAAATACATAAATATAAGAAGAAGGAGATAATCTGGTCAAACAGCAGAGAAACGCAAAGCACAAACAGGATTTAACTGTAAAATGTACTGTTTAAATTATGACAAGATCATACACTGAGGACATGACTTCACCGTGGTCCCCCTCGGTGGCATTCCATAGATGTCCTGTTGCATTACTGACAGGCAACAACAAAGGACTTCTAACATTTGTGCTTCACCCTGCAAGAACTCCAGCACATTTGGGCAACAGCAGGATATAGAGACTGCAATTAAGTCACTGCCTGCAACCTGCATTTGTCCACAGAACTTTTATGTTAATTCCTGGACCTCCTTTCTGTAGCACAGTGATGGATCTATATAACAGATAAAATAGTCAAATGCGGTCTAGAGAACGGCAATTTCTCCCAGGCCAACAAAATATAGCAGATTACAGCCCTGTCATTCACACTTAGAAGCATTTCTCTCATCCCTGCTCCCTATATCCCCATTTCCTGTCACGAACCAGAGGACCTAAAGCCAGATGTATCACCCCTAGTTCAGCAATGCAGAAATATGATATCAGGGGGACTGTGAAGAAAGCGTTTTGGATGGAGAGACTGTCCCAGCCCTACCCTGCCCGCCTGTTTGGCTCAACCAAGAACAGATGGGACTGAAATAGGAAATTCAGGCGGCCACTCTCAGTGCCATATCCCTGTTCAGAGATCCTACCCACTACAACACCAGCACAGCGAAAGGCATCGCGTTCTCATGACGACTTAATGATCTCAAAGGTCTTTTCCAACCTATTCTATGATTTATTGTACATGCCAGGATCGTGTACAGGCCTGTTAGCAGTATGTTTTCCATCAGAGATTTTGTCATCAAAGATTTTCTTCTACATGGTGTTTCTTGGAAACAGAACTGCCTCGCTTTGATAATATGGATGTCAGAGAATAGAAACTGGGCCATTTCTGATGGCCAGACTGAGAGGCAGAGCACGCTGAGCTGTTCTTCTGTCACCTTGAGTGCTGAAAACACCTTTTGAAAATTAAACACCAGCTCAGTCACCTTTGTGTTTCACTCTTAAATTTCAAACTTCTTGTAGTAGGAATCGTATTATTCTTTCAGTTTTATAACATCATAATAGATGCCTTTGAATGTTATGAAATGACATCTTTGAATGAAAGAAGTGAAAATGCAGCCTCTGAGTCCAAGGATTCTCCCTGAAGAGGACTCCAACAGGAAGGGCACAGGCAGTGATATCAAAAGGGTGTCTGCATCAGCTGTGCCTGGTGCCAGTGACCTTCAGAACAGACGAGCAGGGTGGCCATTTGGTTGGTGGCATTGCCCTCTCCCGGCCAGCTTCAGCATAATCCAAACCCTGTTGGATTCAACAAGGTTCAAGATAAAGCTCTGTTCCTGCTCCATGTCCTGTTGTCGTGATGAGGCTGTGCCACACGATGATCTTAAAGGTCTTTTCCAACCTGAAAGATTCCATGATTCGATGACTTCCATCCAAGGATTTTAAGGCACTTTGTCAACGCTCTCTTATCAGCTCTTGAGAAGGATTGAAAGATCAATGGCCACTGTTCAGCTCTTGCTAATAAAATGTTGGTCAGGCAAATAAAAGCAAGCGAGGCTGATTCAGAAACAAAGGCTGTGAGGCTTGTGAGGCCATGACTGCAGCAACAGCAAAAAGTACTACCTAATGTCTGTGCACCACTGAGTGCCTCCTCCCAACCTCCCCCTTAAGCACCCAAACCAGAGGTTAGACACAAAAAGGACTCCTGGAAACTCACGGAGGACGCAGCAGGCTGGGATGTGCGTTGGGGCACGTCCACCAGAGTTCCCATACTGGGTGCCACAGGTCAGCTCAGTGCCAAGGGTGCCAGCACTCCTTCCCTCTGGAAGCCTGAGAGGGAGAGGCAAATCTATTAAATACAAAGGAAAGAACGTTCTTAGGGAGAACAGACTTAGGAGATGTCTAAATATGGGGGGGGGGGGAAAAAGGAGGAATGCTGCCACCTTCTTTCATTACTTGCAGAAAATATATTTGAGGGCTACAGTCTTACGGAAATTGGCACATTTTTGCATGTTCTTGCAGATCTAAAGGCAGGCAGAATGCCTCTGAAGCACATGTAAAATAGGATCTAATTGCGCCACCCTGGAATTTGCCCAGAGACCGAAGGCCAAGGATAGAGCCGTGGTGGGTGGCTGCAGCTCCTTGGGGTGGAGGTTTTTGGGAGCCACCCTGCAGAGTGAGGCTGTGAGCAAGCGAGCAGGGAGGTCATGGATTGGAGGCGTTGGAGTGGCTGCAGTTACCTCTGGAAGTGGAGAGATCAGGATGTGGGTGATGAAGACAATCATGGGTCTGGAGCACCTCCCGTATGAGGACAGGCTGAGAGGGTTGGGGTTGTTCAGCCTGGAGAAGAGAAGGCTCCAGGGAGACCTTAGAGCAGCTTCCAGCACTGAAAGGGGCTCCAGGGAAGCTGGGGAGGGGCTCTGGATCAGGGAGGGCAGGGAGAGGACGAGGGGGAAGAGTTTTCAGCTGAAGAGGGGAGATCAAGATGAGATATTAGGGAGAAATGTTTTCCTGTGCGGGTGGGGAGGCCCTGGAACAGGGGGTGGCTGCCCCATCCCTGGAGGGGTTCCAGGCCAGGCTGGATGGGGCTTGGAGCCCCTGATCCAGTGGGAGGTGTCCCTGCCCATGGCAGGGGTGGGACTGGATGGGCTTTGAGGTCCCTTCCAACCCAACCCACTCGGTGATTCCGTGATCCCGGGCAGCGGGGCTGGCGGGAGAGGCCTGGGCTCGGGGAAGGGAATCCCCGGGATGCCCCATGGGGAGAAGCCGGGGAGGGACTCCCGCATCCCTACCTGACGGGCGGCGCAGCGCCGGCGCGTCCCCGTTGCCATGGGAGCGGGGCGGGAGAGGGGCGGGAGCGGAGGCGGAGGCGGGAGCGGCGGGAGGGGCGGGAGCGGCGGGAGGGGTGTTTGCCAAGGCAACAGCCTTTGGGATCGGCGGGATCGGCGTCCCTGTCCGCTGCTCAGCCATCTCCTCTGCCTGGCTGCGAAACCCCTCGAGGGATGGGCGCCTCAGCCCTGTGCAGCCTCTGCCGGGGCTTCACCACTCTTTCCATAACGAAATTTTTCATAATATCCAGTCGAACTCTCCTCTGGCACAACCTGAGGCCGTTTCCCTCACCCTATCCCTCGTTACCGGGGAGCAGAGCCCACACCCGCCTCACCGCCACCTCCTTTCAGGAGCTGCAAAGAGCCACGAGGCCTCCCCTCAGCCTCCTCTTACAGAATCACAGAATCACCAGGTTGGAAAGGACCCACTGGATCGTCGAGTCCAACCATTCCTAACACTCCCTAAACCATGTCCCTCAGCACTTCATCCACCCGTTCCTTAAACACCTCCAGGGAAGGCGACTCGACCCCCTCCCTGGGCAGCTGTTACAGTGCCCAATGACTCTTTCTGTGAAGAATTTTTTTCTGATATCCAACCTGACCCTTGCCTGGCGGAGCTTCAGGCCATTCCCTCTTGTCCTGTGCCCTGTCCCTTGGGAGAAGAGCCCAGCTCCCTCCTCTCCACAACCTCCTTTCAGGCAGTTGTAGAGAGCAATAAGGTCTCCCCTCAGCCTCCTCTTCTCCAGGCTATACACCCCCAGCTCTCTCAGCCGCTCCTCGTCAGACGTTCTCCAGCCCCTCACCAGCTTCGTTGCTCTTCTCTGGACACGCTCCAGAGCCTCAACATCCTTCTTGTGGTGAGGGCTCCAGAACTGAACACAGAATTCGAGGTGCGGTCTCACCAGTGCCGAGTACAGAGGGAGAATCACCTCCCTGGACCTGCTGGTCCCACCATTTCTGAAGGCCAAGATTCCATTGGCCAACCTGGACACACTGCTGGCTCATGTTCAGTCGGCTGTCAACCAGCACCCCCAGGTCCTTCTCTTCTGTGCAGCTCTCCAGCCACTCTTCCCCCAGTCTGTAGCACTGCATAGGGTTGTTGTGCCCCAAGTGCCCTCTCCTCAGGGCCCTCAGCTGCTCCCACAACCCCTGAGCTCCAGACCTTTCTCCATCTCTGTTCCTTTCTCCAGATGCGCTCCAGCCCCTTTCGTGTACAGAGGGGCTCAAAACTGAGCCCCACCACTGAGTGCAGGGGATGACAAGATGAGGGCTGTGAGGAACCCCTAGAGGGCAGTGGGATAAGATGAGGGCTGTGAGGAACCCCTGGAGGGCAGTGGGACAAGATGAGGGATGTGAGGAACCCCTGTGGAGGGCAGTGGGATAAGATGAGGGCTGTGAGGAACCCCTGGAGGGCAGTGGGATAAGATGAGGGCTGTGAAGAACCCCTGGAGGGCAGTGGGATGGCAGAAAGGCTCTGCACACACTGACCCGCAGCTTCCCTATAGCCCCGGAGCAGGGAGCAGGCAGCAGCCTCCCAAAAAAAGTGCAAATTTATTAGTGAAAACTAAAAATTATACTGTAATCATCAAGGAGCATTCACTGTGTTAATACTTGTTTAACACCGAACAGCGACGGCCTCAGGAAACACAGGAAAGGCGCTGCTGGAAGCGTTTAACTCAGTGCAAAACCAAGACCTTTAGAAAAATCTTCATTGTGGAACAGGCGGCTTTTGCATTTTATCCATTCAATGCCCGGTAAACAGACAAAAATCACTGTACTCTGTTCCTGTGCAAAGGATTTGATTATCCATAAGATCCACTGTAGTTCCATAAACAACACGAAGTGCTAGCTGCGTATGGAGGCTGAAGAGCCTTAGGGAATAGGAGATGAATGAGCATTCCAGGCTTTGAGGCACTCAGGAAAAGTTTCTCCTGCAGCTCCCATGCATCCAGGATACAGAGGAGCCAGTCTACAGACTGACACGACTCGGTGATGCGACCAAGTGAAATCCAGCTCCTCCAAGCCAAACCCAGTCCTGTTTATAGAGCAAAACTGGTTTAACTGGGTGGATGTGCAAATGTACAGTGCTTTGGGCACAGGGCTTGACCCTGGTGTCCACGCAGCACTGTGCTGGCCCCAGCTGTCCTGCTGGGTGAGGACACCACACCTGCAATCACCAGCTGTTTCTCTTCCATCCTTATCAAAAATGAGCTGTTGGAGCCTTCACCCTTTAGAAAACCTCCCTTGTCCTCAACTATATTTAATAATGTTTCTAAAAAATACAATTTCTCCCTATGATGCGGAGGGCTTGATTAGAACTGAAGCCACTGTCCCTTTCCAGTTCTCGTACCAGTGATTCAGTGCAAGGAGGTACAAACTGCTGCCCAGTATGAACCAGAGCCGGGGCTGTGTCCCTGGCTGCCCCTTGGACAGCTGGGCTAGCAGAACCGAGTGCCAGAGTGCTCCGTTCCTCCCAGACGCACTCCTGTAAGTAAATCTTGTGCCCATTCAATCCTCCTCAGTCCCAAGGACGGGTTTTCATGCTGAGCATGGAGCACAGAAAGGAACTTGGAGGAGCAGAAAGAGGAATCCTTGGCACTCAAAAGAACCAGCCCTTCCAATAACATAATCCCGTACCCATTATGAATGAAGTGCCTTCTACTACAGACTTACAACAGCCTCACTTACAACAGCCCCACTGAGGTCAGCTGGATAGCATAGGCAAAAAAAACCCTTTTCAGGTAGAAAAACGCACTGTTTCCGTGATAAAAAAGGGGCCTTCAAATATTACTCTGGCCTTTCAATAGCCCTGCTGAGGGCTAGTGGATAGCACAGGCGAAAAGGTAGGAAAAATGTAGGATTGGTCCTCCCATCTTAGCTAATACTGCCCGTACCAGCTTTATTGTTTGTGATGAGCAGGAGCTCCTTCATGCTTTTCACTTTTAGCTGAACCGTAACATGCAAAATGCTTTTTGTTTATAGAATGTACCAGGACGTCCATTTTTAAACCCTGGCAATAAACAGGTTGTCCCATGATCTGCAGACCATTATTTAGGAACAGAATGTGCCAAGCACTGATTTAGTGCCTGCAGATACTGCTTGGGAGCCCTGTTCCACTGCCAGTGCTGCAACTGCCAAAGTCAGTCCAGCGGCAGAAGCCTGTTGGACGATTGCTACACTGCTATTTTAGCGCTGTTTTAAATCCATAAATTCTCCAAGGTGTATCTGGGAAGCTTAGCAGAAAACACCGCATGGTGTGCTCTGTGATCTTGGGTTTTATAACTAAGGTTGGTGGTATAAGAGAAGGAAAAATAGAGGAAAATTCCAAAGCTCTCTCTAAAGTTGACCAGGATTCATTCCCAGTATCACAGGCATGCCGACAGCTGCTGTACTCTACCCTAAATATAGGCAGTGGCTTTTAAACAGCTGCCTCGCAGTTAAATCGCGCGTTTTCCTTCTTTCATTTCCAGTCACTACTCACTTCTGTGCATGTTGAGGCAAGGATGCGTATCTGTACAGCCCTTCTGGGAAAGAAATCGCGCTGTCCCCCTCAGTTACCTCTGCATTTCTGGTATGAGTGTGCTGTGCATGGTCATAGAACCCTGCTTTTTGAGAAGAGGGGAGGCACACAGTGCACGACTGCAGTTCCAGTGGTGGTGGTGGAGGAAGACATGGCAGGAGATACTGCTAAAGGCTTCATGCCCTTTCTTCGCAGTATCATCCATGTCATTCTGCACATTGCAGAATTTTCTTAACATTGACATAAAACACTGTGGCAACATCTCCCTTGTCCCAGTATTGAATCCTGTATGCCATGTTCTCAAATTCATCTGCAGAGCAGCACTCAGCTGGTCCTGTGCCACAGCAGGACCTTCTTGCTGCAGCTCTGAGCTGTGATTTTACCCTTCACCAGCCAAGGAGCAGCTCTGTCTTCTCACAGTGCTGAGAGGAGATGGGTCATCAGCTTCAGAGACAACTCTTCCAAGGGGAAGAGATAGGGTTTTTGTCAGCAGAATTGGATAAGAAACTACTTATCATGTGAGAATATGTATGTCTGTGTCCTCCGAAGATAAATGCAGGTGGAAGACACAGCCTCTCTGCACCTTCTCAGGGAGACTTGATGTGTCCCTGAGGTTAGACTGCATCTACAGCATCTCTAAGTTCATGAAATCCTCTTGCTGATGAAGGAGGCTGTCGAGGCTTTTATACCAGGGTCCCATTCTTACTGTCGTATTTCAGCCTGGGCCGGGGGAAATTGAGGGTGGCATACTCTGTGGCATTCTGCATCTGTAAGTTCTTCACCTCTAATGCAGAACGCTCACGGACCTTGGTGAACACCTGGATATCTGCGTAGTGAATGCTGTCATCCTGCTTCGTGCTCTTGGGTTTACTCACGGTGGCGTAAACAGGAAACTCTGAGACATCTTCATACGTTGGAGCCTTTGAGGAGAAAGAGTTCCGGAAGGTCAACTGCCTGGGCTGCTGCTACACATGCCTTCCCCAGACCAGGCAGAGACACCCTGCACACTGCCCCCAGCGCCATCCCGCCCTCTCACACCTCAGGAAGATCACAGGGAGATTTCATCCTATGGCTTCTGCTGCACTTTAGGGGTAAAAAAATGTGTGCGCATCACTGTGCAGCAATGCACATCGTACCCTCAGCCACTAAAGCCCATACAGCATGAGGTGATTCATGTCTCTGAATAAGCTGCCCCATGTCCTCCCAACCCATCTAGCCTAGGAAGTGGTGGGCAGCTCTGTCTTCTTGACATACAGTTAGGAAAACAACTCTGAGAAGCTGTTTACCTTCCTGCCCGGCTGATGTTCTTGGGTTTCATGACTCACATTAGTTCCTGAAAAAGAAACACCAGCAGGTCAGGTTAACACAACTGTTTATTGTTCCACCTTTGAATGCAGAAATACAGTGTCTGGCCCGTGAGCTCTCCCCACTGGACACAAATCAAATTTCCACCTCATCTGCCACCCTCAATCCTAACGCTGTCTCTCAGACTAGCCTCCAAGAAGAAAGCCTGCGCTTGTGTCTTTGGAAAAAAATAAGGTTTCCCAGGATGACAACATGCTGTGGACCGCAATGTTCTTGGCAGAACCCAGGAGGACAGACAGCACAGAGAGTTTCCTTGTCAGGCCCTTGGAAAAGTCAGATCCAGTTTTAACTTTGTTATTTCCTTTGCTGCCTGGCAAACAGATTTTGCCCAGCGTGGTCCAAAGGCCACAGGACACAACATGTCTACTTAGGGAATGCGCTTTAATCTGGGGGACTGATGTCAGACAGATGTTTGCAGTGCTCATAGGAGTTTGATGCAGCTTCTGCTGTGCTGCCCCTGGAGAGCACTCATGTGTTTTATGTAAGACTGTTACTTTATAAATACTGCTCAAGTCCCTTCCCTCCTCATCGCCAAACCCCACGGCACATCACACCCCTTGCGTTGAGTTTTAAAGAGAACTTCCCTCTTGCTTCTACCAAACTTCTCTTGAGCAAGGTTAGGCACAAAAGAGTATGGGAGGGGACCTCATCCTCAGCGATCCGATTCACAGCCTGCACTAATGTCAGCTAACCAGGGGCTCAGTCACACCACTCCACCTCTTCTTGTCCTCTAAAGCATTTTCACAAACCCTTACCTTGCTTTTCTTTCTTCCTTTTAAAAGGCGAAGGACAATTCCTGAAATCAGAGAGAGATGTCAGCCCTGAGAAGCCCCATCCTCTGCTCTCAGCACATGCAAACCCAACCGCCCCACCCCAGGTAGTGAAAGGCCCAAGAGGCAAACCAGAACCTGAGTGACTCTTCCAGGGAGAAGGTCCAAAGGGGACATATGGGGAAATGTTTCCTTCTTCTGTCTACAACACCCTCAAACCTCCTTGCCTTTCAGCCCTGCATCAGGGTGAATGAGAACAGGTTTCACTGCAGTTTCACAACTACATTTCTGCAGCTGTGTGATCAAAGATACAAGGTGCAGAGCATGACCTCAGTTGGCACAAGGCCCTCTCTTAGGGCCAGATGCTCTGATATCCCCATACCCTGCACTTTGGCTTCCTTGTTCAAGGACCAGCTCTGCACAGACATTCTGATAATTTAAAGTTTCAGACAGTTTTCCTGTTCTCACTTTTCCACTTAAGGCACGACCAAACCAAACAAGCTATGCGCTCATAGAGTCAAGCCAACCTCGGCTGTACTTGTGTGACCAGAGACAAAGCAAATACAGCCCTGTTCCAGCCATGGAATGAACAGGAGCCAAACACATCCCAGCTGTACCAACGGAGCCAGGAGCTGAGCTCCTGCAGGCTGCTGCTGGCAGGGGAGCGCAGGCTGGCAGGGCAGAGACGTGTCACATTCTGGGCCAGGTGCATGGAGGCAATGCTATGGTTGCATCACGCTCAGAGGGCTGGAGAAGAGCAGGTGCTGGCCCTTGTACGACTCCTCCTGTGCACCCGTGTCCATCTGGTCCTGCTGCCGGTTGACACTGTGCGCAGCTGAGGGTCACACACGTCTGCACAGGCAGCAGCTGAAAGGGGCGACTAACGCTTTTAATGGGGCTACCAGATGGTTCCCAAGGAGCTTTCTGTGTCTCCCAGTGTGTGCATTTGCCAGACAGTCTTGCCATAGGCGGGACAAGGCAGTGCCCGAGGCACAGCTCTGCCTTTGCCGGCTTTTAGAGGCAGTTTCAGTGGGTGAGCGAGCAGGACTGTGTGTGCAGTAATGCCTTTGTCACTCTAATGACAAAACAAAAAAAGCATGAATGCGGGAAAAGACCCACAGTTCAGTAATGGTCAGTAATGATTAACCAGACTGGCTAGACCTGGGAAGTCAAAGGCAGCTTCGGGGAACGCAGGGTGGCCACGTGCCCGTCAAAAGGATCCAATACTGCTTTTCATGTCTTTGCTGCCCCAGCCCTTGGCTGACAAAATCCGGGGGGCTGCTCCCAGGAGTCGGGCCCAGCTCAAGGCAGTGTTGCTTTTTCTCGGGGGGTCCCTCACTTGGCTCTTGCAGGTCCCTCCTCCGCTCTCTCTGTGAGTTTGTGGGCTCTCCGGGGCTCTCCTCGCCAAGGCTGGTGTGCTACAGCATTTTGCTTCTTGACAGCATTCAGGCACGTGGTGCAATGTAATTAAAACGGCAAAATCAGCGAGGTCAATATCCTCTTTCCTGGGATGTAGGTTGCTGTATCAGCTTTCCATGCTGCTCTCGCTTGTTTTGGTTGCTTTCCTTTGTAGAGAGAGCATGAGCAGCCAGTGTGTAGGCTGACGCTATTCTGAGGCTGTCTGCAGGCTAATCACAGCCAGGCAGGAGACGGCATCTCCCAGCCTCAGATCTGCGGTAATTAGAACGGATGTGGCAAGGGAAACGAGAGCAGGGCAAACTTCTCCCTTCTTCTCAAAACCAGGTCAAACATGTTGTAACTAACTCACAGCCTGCTGGAAGCACATTGTATTCTGCATGACAGCACACATGTTCCTGCTCTTGTACTGCTCCTTCCCCTTTCCCCACGTCAATGCCAACCCGGTTTCTGCCCTATCCAAGCCTGCTTCACAGCGAGTCCTGAATTTTGACACCAGAGGCCCTGAGTACTAAACCAGATGGGGAGAAAACCTGAGGCCTGCCCTCTACAGGGCCATACTTCAGAGGTATTCAGACCTGAGGGTACTCTTTTCTTCCTCGGTAGCTTTCTTCTGTGAATAAGTTTGCTATAATAACTTTTCTTTAAAGAATTCAGGAACTTCCTAATTCTCTTGCTCTTTGCTGTGTCTCCCCTGGGGCCCATGCTTCGGTACTGGTCATCACAAGGATCTTCTGTACAGCAGAAGGTGGGTGCCTACCTCCCCTGAGTCCTTTTTTAGGACTCAGCTTTATTTAGGAAGCCCAGCTCTTTGCTGACACAGCTGTGATGCTGAGCAAAAATCCAGAAATAAAAGCATTATAGGTGCCTGGGAGCACCTGAACTAAAATAAAGTACCATTTTTTCCCCTCTGTCACCAAGGCAAAGCTATGAATCCTTCTGCAGCGGAGCTTCAGTGCACCAGTGTAGGTGTCCCCCAAGCCTACGTTACCAACAGCACATTCCCATTTGCCTTCCTCTCTCCTTGCTTGGAGCCCGTTTGAATGGACTGAGCAGAATAGGGTCAGCCCAGGAGCCTGAGGCTCCTCTTCTCCCATGGATTTCCATGTGCAGTACGGGAAATGATGCTCCTGGGGAAAGAGGACGGCTCTCTCCTTGCTGCACCGTCTATAAGGCAGATGTCAGCACTTGAGTGCTGGGTCAAAAAGGTCTTTGGCCAGAGCTTTGCCCTCTGCTGCAGGGATCTGCCAGAAGGTGGTGACACCACCAGCAGAAATACCATCCCAGGTTCTTCCTTTCCATGTAGCCTCTGGGAAAAAAATCAAGTGAGACACAGGAGTCCTGGTCCAGTAGCCATGGGGGAGCAGAATTGAAATTGCCCCGGAGGATGGAACCTGCCACCGTGCTGCTCCCCGAGTGGCACAGAAATCTGCTCTCCTGCCTTGCCCTGCATAGACGTGACCTTCAGGTTCTGATTTATATTTCCTTTTGGAGTCAGACGTGTTTGTGCACGGCCTGGCACTGCCTGGAGTGCCACCACCGCACACACCGTAGTGGCGTTTGGACTCTGGAGTCTCTGGCTTTGCCAGTTCATGCGGTGGCACAGCTCTCCTGCCACACAGCATCAGTCCTGTGCCTGGCAAATACAGCTCTGCTCAGGGCCACCACCCTGTGTCCCAGGCTCCAGTGCCTCCAGTGCCTCCTTTACCCTCCGCCACAGGGTAGAGGAAATAAAAAATGGGACTTTCAGCGAGGGACAGGTCAAGAACCAGCCTTCCACCTGCAGTTCCTGTTCCTAAATCCCAAATTCCTCTGTCTTCCAGCTCCGAGGGACCTCCCCTCCTCCTCGGCTCCAGCCACTAGGTGATGCTGTGCCTCTTGTAATTAATAAAAACAGCTGATGATTTTCTAATACTTCTAACAAATGCTGTGTTGGAGAGAATGTCCTCAGAGCTTCGTCTGATATTCACGGCTCCCTCCCTTGTACCACTTTCAGACCTGAAAATATTTCCACTTGGCACGAGTGATGCTCCACTGTGCCCTTTTTCTGTAAGCAGGAGGTCCAGGGCAGAACAGAAGCCAGGAGGGATTAAACTGTCATCCTCCCTCCCAAGGCGAAAGAACAACATCAACTGAAAAGCGTGGCCAGGATTCCCCAAGCGCAAATAAAGCCCAGACAGGGGCAGGAGAGGAGAGCTGAGAGCGGGGTGGGGCAGCCAACCCACCGCCCCAGTGGGTCCAGCACCGCCAAAGGGACACCTGGGCACAAACCACTGGGGCGAGAACGGAGCTATTCCCAGCTGCTGGCATGGCTGTGGGAACCCAAGCTGCCAGTCCCAGGAGGGGCAACAAAGCCCCTTCGCCTGCTCCCACCCTGCCCCAGCGGCCACCCAACGCCCCTGCTCTCTCGCTCTCAGTTTGGGCGTGAGTTGGCGAGGCGCAGAGCCCTGACAAACCCAGCACAAAGAAGCAAAGCTTCCGAAGTCCTCCCAAACTTGCGCTCAGGCTGCCCAGAGCTGTGCGTGCCATCCCGATACCTGGCAAACGCCGCACTCACCCTGCTCGCCCGCAGCTGCAGAGATTGCCCATGTCGCTCCTTCCTCCATGAAGCAAGAGTGTTTTCTGGACAGGGAGAGCTTGTATTTCCTGGTTCCTGCTCGGCCCCTGGCTATTCCAAGGGAGTGTCTGGCAGTGTCATATTTCTCCCCATCGCTGGAGTGATGCTTTGCCAGGACCGTGCGTGCCATCTACCGGAGGGCTTGCCTTGGGCTCTATGACCCCCATGGGGCTGCCCTCACCTCTTGCCCTGCAAGGAGGAGAAGGCAAAGCAGCAGCCGCCCTCCAGGCCTCAGCTCTGGGGCTAAAATTCTGCATTACAGTTTGTACAGCAGATGTCCCTCTGCTATCCCTCTCCTCTCCCACCAGCGCCATCCCCGCTGATGCCAGCAGTGATGCAAAAGAGGATGGAGGAGGGACTTCAAATGTTCCTGCACAAAAGGAGAAACACCAGGGTGGGAGCTCTCAGTGCTGTTTCTGCTATGTGTCATTGCATCTCCTGCAGGATGTCAGAAAAAAATGTGTGGCACAGGCTGGCATCAGCTGGGAAAGAGAGTTTATCTTCTTGGGAGGGAGGTGATGCCCCAGTGAAGGTGGGAGGAGGCTTGCAAGTCTTCTGTCAGCTGAGCTTAGTGCTGCTCTTCCTGCTGCCAGCAGGAAGGCAAAATGCCATCTCAGAGACATCACTGGGAATCCCTTTTTTTTTAAAAGCTACCTAGATGAAAGTGTACAGGTTTGTGCTTCTGAGAACGACAGGATCCCACAAAAGACCCCGCATCTCTAAGGACCTGCAGTGCAGCTCTCAGGCTCACGTCTCAGCCTATCAAACAGGAATATCAATGTGCATTTTGTCTCTCTACCCCTGCTGAGAGCCCTTCAGGCTGTGGCCAGTCACTGCTGGACTGAATGACAGGCAGCTGATCACTGGGAGCAAAAAGAGAGCTGATACTAGTTACTGAAAGACACTGTGTTAATGTAGCCCTCGAGCAGAAACTGTGCCCCACAGCTTTGACGTGGCAGTCAGATCTGTGCCAGCCTGGCTGCCTCCTGGGCTGTGCTGGTGAGCTTTAATTCACCCTTCTGGTGGGCTATCCCAGGAACCAGCCCTAGTCCCTACTCCAGCTGTACCCATGCTCTCAGCCAGGCTCACAGCATCCTTTAACACTTGCCCAGGTGCAGAGCAAAGCTTAGAGGTGTCCAGAAGTGGCTGGAAGGGAAGGGTTCTGCTTTGGAAGGACCAGAGGGAGCAGCTGCTTTCTTAGATGAATCCTGATTGAACTGCACTGTGATCTCCAGAGCCTGAGTCTTGTTCTGAAACCGCTCCCCAGTGTGTAGCTGGAGAAAGTGCACAGCTCGGCCTGCACCACAGCATCCCGTGGAGAACTTAGGATCGGATTTATGCAGGCAGATGGGATTCAGTCCTGGTCTCAACAGGATCTTGTTCTCAGAGTCCTGCAGAGATCAGGTGGTCTCAGGAGTCTGTTCCTGCTTGGGAAGTTGCAGACTGTGTGTCTCTGAGTTTGCCACAGACATTGTTGTTTTAGTGAGCCGGTGTCTGTTTTGATTTCTGGGATAACTTGGGCTTTGTCGCTTTGTGGAGAAGAAAAAAAAGAAGGCTGGGAGCCTGTTCCCATCAGCCCCTTTCACGAATACTGGAGCTGCTGGTTTGAGCTCCATCAGAGAAACAGAAAGGCATCAAAAACATTGGCAGAGCTGGAGAACATTTGGCTGCCACTCTGCATTCCCTCCTCAGTCTGTGTCTGCAGGGATGAAAGAGATCACGGCTTCCAGCCGTCCTGCTCAGCAAACCGATCAGGCTACTTTGTGCAAAGCCTGCCAGGGTACAGGGGAAGGGCCCAGCAGCTGACACCAGGCAGTGCCAGCCCCTCTCCCTGCATCACTGCTTGGGGCAGCTGTCTTCATGCACTCACGGACATTGTCTGGGCAACGAGCTGTGCAACCGGCACAGGGCAAGCCTGCAAGCACCCAGCAATAGAGAATGAACTCATTGGAGAGCAAAGACAGGGCTAATAAAAGCTGGAGGGGGAACAGAACTGTGTAACGACTACTAATACTGAGCGTTTCTATTGCAATAGCATCAAGGTGCCTCGGACATCAAGGGACTGGGACTGTGCTGTGCTACAGCCAACAACAAGCTGGCATTTTCTATAAAGAAGGAAGGATGGAGAACTCTGAAGCATTTGGGATGTTTTTGTCTTAGAATCCATTCCCTGTGCAGCCCCAGCCTTGGCCACATGCTGTTTTCAGCAACCCACAGCCCTGGTGTTGCCGAGGCAGAGCAGGGCCGGATGGTATTTCACTCTCCAATGTGTGCCATGTCTGCAGAAAATAGCTGCACAGGCATCCGCTCTGGTCTGGATCCCACTTTGCCTGGCAAGGATGAGAGAGCAGCCCTATAGTGGTGTTTCAGCAGCTGAGGACATGTGCTGCATGGGAGGGAGCCCTGAGCAGGGCACTTCTGGCCCCATGTAGTCATGGAGGCAGAGTGCAGAAACCTGCAGTCACATCCCAGCACTGAGAGGAAGAAGCTCTGTCCACAGGGACCTTGGAACCTCCTCTCTCCTCTGTGGAGAAGGCATGCCAGGGACCCCCATATTTGGCCAGTGACACAGCATTTTGGCTGCTTTAATTGGCTCTGATCAGCTGAGGATCGCAACTGGCAGCCGCTGAGCCCTCGGGGCCATGCGAGGCAGCAGCTGCCCTGCCAGCAGCACACACGATTCCTGGCCTGACATCACCAGACTACAGAGACGTTTCCCCTGTAGCAGGTAGCATCACAGTGTCTGTGAGAGGGGCCAAACTCGTCCCTGCTGTGACCCTACAGAGGGTGATAGGATGCCAGCAAGGCACTTGGGATGTGAGCAGAGCCTTTCCTTTCAGCATTTTGTGGTTCAGTCCCATCACAAAAGTCTGTGTGTGACCAAGCCTTATGTCCCATAGACTAGAGGGCTGAATAAAGCAGAGACCACAGCTTGGCATTTCTTTACGCGGAGTGACTCCAGCTGCAGGTCTAGAAATGCACAGTGACCCTCCAAGAACCCATTGCTTTATATCTTTGCTCTGCGAGGCCGTTGCCTGCTGTGGGCTGCCTACAAGAGCAAGCTGCACCAGAGCCAGGAGGGGCAGTCACAGGGGTGTCCCTGGCTGCCCCACAGACAGAATCCCTCCAAGTCCCCACTGATGCCATTTTGACAGATGAGCTCAGAGTGAACACTCCACTCCCCGCAACCGGAGCAGCCAAGGCACCGTCCATCCTTCCTGCCACAGAGCAGCTTGGCCAGGAGCAACATGAATCCAAGGCAAACAAGATCAGAGGCAGATTTATTCCTCTTTCCTCCCGAGAGCTGCAGGCGCTTTTACAGACCAATAAGCACCTTCCGTCTCCACAAAGACCAGACACCAGCTCAGAAGCGAGGCACTGGGATCATCTCTTCCCTCTCCCCAGTGCCCTTCCAGGCTGGTGCACAGCAGCAGTTTAAGAGCCCGCTGCAACACAGCCTCACAGTTTAGGGTAAGAGTGACCCTGCAGGGCCCTCAGTGAGCACTTGACCAAGGAGAAAACCTGCATGGCAGTCCCTCTAACACTTCAGTTCCCCCTTTTTTTTCAGTTCCAAGTCCCTTTTTCCAGCCATCAGCTTTAAGAAGCAGAAGTCTGGCATATATACGGCTGATCCACAGCCCTACTAATCACTGATGGTGAGAAACAGGGGTCTGGCACTGTGCATTCCTCATCATCGTCCCTCCCCCTGGTTCCCTCCCAGATCTGGGGTGCTTAGGACTCTTCCTTTCCTTTTCCTTCCTCAGACTGTTCTTCTTTCCCCACTGGCTGCTCCTCTTGGGTTATCTTCACCTCGTTGACTCTGGCCTTCACCTCCTTTCCCGTCCGGGGAGCCACAATGCTCAAGATGCCATCGTGGGACAAGGTGGCTCTCACCAGCAGGGGGTCAACATCCAGAGGGAGGATGTAGGTCCTGGTGAACTCTCGGGAGATGAAGCCGTGGCGATCAGCCTTCTGTGGGTGCTGCCCCACCACCTCTAGCAGGTTGTCTACGGTGCGGACAGTGAGTTCATCCGGCAGGAAGTGACAGACATCCAGGAACACCTCGAATTTGTGCTCATTGAGGTTGATTTCGGAGGTGCCTCGATCCAGCTGCTTGTTGATCCGAGGCCTGATGTAGTAGCCGTGGTACAGGGCAGGGGCTAAAATCTCACACGGGGACACACCTGAAAATGAGACTCGGTGAGGGAAGTGGAGTTTCCAGGGGAAGGAGTTGGAGGAGGATGGTTGGCAGCAGACAGAGAGAATAACGGGACAAGGCTGGGAGCTGTCAAATGCGTTGGATTTGTCTCCACATCAGCACAACATGGATGGAGTCCCTTGTGGCTCCTACCTTTGTGTCTCTAAAGCATGGACAAAGCCAGATGCCCGCCAGCCGCAGCTCTTACCACACAGCTGGCAGCCGCCAGCAAGCCAAGGGCTGGTGTCCAGCTTTCGCATGTCCGCTGGGTGGACGGGGAGGGACTGGTAGGGGCACCGGGTGCTCTGCAGTGCAAAGCCCACAGCCAGGGATGGGCATGGAAAATGCTGATGGTGAAGAAATTGCCCTGAAGAACTAAAGGCCTTTTGTGTGCCATTGTCCAGGGGGCTTTCCTTGGAGCTTTTTGCCTTTTCACGCTGTTGTGCTGGTGCTGAATGGTTCTGCTGCTGCCCACATTCCTTCCCCTCTACCAGCCACTGCCCGCCTTTGTGCTGAACACCCCAGCTCAGCTTTTCTCCACAGCCTCAGGCTGCAAAAACTGTCCCCCCTCCATCCCCCCGAACATTTTGCTCCCTGCTTGCACAGCATTTGCATGGATGCCAAACCCCTGTGGGTATGAGGGAGGGAGAGGAGACAGCAGTAGGCATGGATGGAGGAAGTGGACCTGGCGAGAGAGAGACCCTGGCCACTCCCTGGCTATTCCCCACTGATTTGACCTGAGTTCTTCTGCTCAGATTCCTTGGCTTCAACTTCCCGTGCCTGCTCTGGAGCTCAGTCTCCCCAGAGGGAGTCCACCAGCCTTCCTGCAGCATAGGGGAGAACAGTGCCAGAGGGATCCCATCTCCTTTCTTACCTTCTCCAAAGTTCTGGTCGTAGATCTTGCTAGGGTTGGCAAACTCGTACTCCGAACTCATGGGGTAGGCGTGGGGGACAGTCCGTGCAGCCATGGAGTGTCTGGGAAAGGGACTTTGCAGGCACTCACTGCCTCTGGGACTGAAGGCTGCAGATTGCAAGGTTTTAGTTGGGCAAATTCCACAGGGAGGAGTGTGTGATAAAAAGATGGACTAAAATAGCACGCGCACAGGCCCCAGGATGCCTCGCCAGGGTGACGAGGGATCTTCTCGCTGCATTCCAGCAGAGAGTGTAGGCACTGCCTGCAGTCAGGGAAAACCCCAGCCTCTGAGATCCCTGCCTGGAGCAAGGGGTGCAGGAGGCAAATGCAGCCAAGTGCAGCAGGGAGGCAGAGAGGTGAGCTGAGGGGGGCTGAAGTAGGAGGAAGAAGCACAGGCTCCTGGCTCTGCCGCCTGTGGTGCTCCCAAAGGCAATGGCCAGCAAGAAGGCTCTCTGTAAGCAGGTTCCAGGAGCCACTGACAGTGGTCCTGTTGGCCCCGAAGCACCCCATGAGGTTTGGGCAGGAGCTGGTGCTTGGTTGGGCGAAGTCTCAAGCAGTCTCTATCACACCCACTGCCCCACCGAGAGCTTAAGGGCCAAATCAACCCCTCCTGTGTCCCGCTTAAAGACGCTTGATTTTCCCAGAAGGGAACGGACAGCTCAGGCCTTTTGTTCCTATGGGTGGTGAAACGCTGCAGGTAGTGAAGCCGGGCTAGACAGGCTCCAGATCCCACTACTGACACCCCACATCCCGAACTGTGCTGCTGCAAGCTGCCTGTCCAGACTGTTTCCTGGCCAGGGCTTTGGCACAATGTAATGAGACATGGAGAAATGCTTGCGCCAGAGATCACGAGTTAACCAGGGATCTGAAGCTGGCATAGATCCAGTTTTATTGAACTGGGAGCGGTGGAGCAGGGAGGGAATAGTGCCCAGTTAAGGTCCTTGTACCCTGCAACCGGAGATTTCTTTGAGTCTGTGTCCGTGCGGAATAGGAGAGCAGGTGCACTGCTGTTGATGTAACGAGGAATTGGAGAAGGTATTTATGGCCTGAGCTGTTGCACGGAGGAAATTCTGCTCTCTATTCTTGCAGGCAAGCTGAGAGGAAGAGAGTCAGAGCCGTTTGCAAAGGACTGGTGGTGCTAGCAGTGAGAATGATGTGTCTGAGCCAGTAATTCTATTTAAGTTGTGAGCTCAGGGGCAGAGATTAACTCTTACCCTTTAAGGACAGTTGTTAGGCTGAACTCATTCCGTTGTTTAGGATCACAGGCAAGTCAGAAATTAAAATAAATGTGTGAATTATGACATATTAGGAGCATAACTGTAGAAAATCAGCTTACTGCAGGGGCACAGGCAGACAGAGGTAGCTTGCAGCCTTTAGAAGGTACATCTCAATGCAGCACCGTGGAGGCCATTGGCATGCTCACAGCCCTCCGGGCTGCACTGAGGTCACAGTGTCGAGCTCTTGCCTCTCTAGCATAGTGGGCAAAAGGTGAAAAATGTAGGGCTGCAGCAATGTGGAGGAAGGCATCCTTCATCAGCACACACCCCAGTGGGCAAGCATGGAGGCAGGGAGCCCCACCACCAGCAGCATTTCAGCAAAGACCTCCTGGGACCTTTTCTGCCCACCAACTAAAGCAGGTCAGGGGCTTCCTTTGCGTTAAGGAAAGGCAAAGCTCTTCCTAGAGTGGTGGGTGATGCGGGGAACTGAAATCTCAGTGCTGGCAGTGGGAACAACAGCCCCTTGTCATTTTCCCTGTGAGCCAAAGATAGGAGCTGCATTGATCCTGTTGGCATCCAAAGCAGCTGGCACAGTCGCCAAGCCTGCCTGGGACTCTGCAGATAAACAGCACGTGGGGAGCGGGGAGGGTTGGCTGGGCAGTTTGGCTTCTTGCTGCCCCATTAGGCTCCTTTTCTTCTTCTCCCCTTCCCCCTCCTCCTCAGCAGCGCGTTCAAATCCCCTAGACAGCTACTGGGCACCGCCGAAGGGACCAGCCCAAGAGTGGGACAATAAAATCCCTGACACCACTGTTCAAGAGGCCTCGGGGGGGGTGGAAGGCCAAGCCAGCTGCACGGGTATAAAGCTGTCCCACGCTCCCGGCACAGCACTGCAGCACAGTTGCTTGCCAGGCTCCTCCAGCGCACTCCAATGGATATCACCATTCATAACCCCCTGATCCGCAGACCCCTGTTTTCTTGGTTGGCACCGAGTCGTATCTTTGACCAGATTTTTGGAGAGCACCTGCAGGAGTCAGAGCTGCTCCCTGCTTCCCCCAGCTTCAGCCCCTTCCTGATGAGATCCCCCATTCTTCGGATGCCCAGTTGGCTAGAGACAGCACTCTCGGAGGTAATCTTCCCTTCTTACCGCTCTTTGTTATTGCTGTGTGCACAGCCTGATGGGTCTGGAGCTGGAGACCTGTGAGAGCTGAGAGCTTGGAAGCTGCTTGTAGGTGGTTATTAGGAAAAAGGCTGGGGAAAAGGGTGTTGCTTTTGTGCCTCCGCTCCTCTGCATGAGGCAAGAGCCTCTGCATGCTCTGCTAACCATTTGTGACTGAGAACAAGCATTGCCATAGTGTTGGGAATAGAGGTAAACTGAGCTGAGTGTGTGCGGCAAATGACTGTAAGGGCTGACAGAAAAATGGAGAATGTTTGGTTTCCCTTTGTCCGTTATGCAAAACTTCCAATCCCGCTCCCTCCTGAGAAACGAACATTAGAAGGGAAATGGGATCCTCATGTGGGGAGCTCATGGCTGCTGAGGGAAAAGGGGGCTCTTTTAAAGAATCAATGCTGAGAAGAACGGCATTTTAAGAGACAGGACCTAAAGGATCATGAAGCAGCCGTCTGCTGGCTTCATGGGCTGAGCCAAGAGGCAGGCAGTTCAAACAATCTTGCCCATTCTGCGAGTCAACTGTCTTATCGACAAGTGCCTTGCAGAGCTATTATAAGGCAAAGGAGGGAGAAGGAAGTACTTTTTATATCCTTGCGTAATGTTTCCCTTGATTTAGTGACCTGGGTCTGGCTGTCCACCGAAGCATCCATAATAAACACCACAGAAATCAGCGTCTGGCTGTCCCAGGGGAGAAATCGTCATAAATAATCTAGAAGGAGGAGGAAGCACTCAGACTCCCAGGTCAAACTGCGGAAACCAGTAAGCCTAGACCTGGCACAGAGGCTGCCTCCACATCCCACAGAAGAGCTCCAGGAGGCTCACGTGCTCCCTGACCACGAGAACAGCAGGAAAGCAGAGGCAGTCAGCTCACATAGCTAAGTCCCACAAATGTGTCCAAGAAAGGCAGAAGATGCAAATTCAGTCTCAGGAAGAAGCAAAAAGCAGTATTTCTTAGAGGTGATAAAGTGCAAAATGGAATGGAAGGAGGTGAGATTAGCAGCAGGTGACTCAGTTCCAGCAGCACCCCTGCTGCTCAGCTAACAGTGAGCAGTGAGGCAGCACTACTCGTCAGTGCACGTTATTTCAGTTACTAAAGAGTGATGATGCAGGGGAAAGCCTGAAAGTTGCAGTCAGCTGCCAGGCAGGTTTCTTTTCTTGGAAAGACTGCAAAGTCACAGAAACTGGAAACCTCCAGACATTCTGTGAAGAGAATGGGATGTGAAACCCGTATGCCAGCTAAGAGTCAGTTTTAACAAATTCCGACTAAGGGAATCTCTTCCTCACTCCCAAGGCAAACATTTATCCCATGTGTTCAAGAGAAAGCAGTCACATTTTAGATACTGTAGTGATGGGCTTAATGTTCACAGGCCAGCAAGGGACAAAGCCACCCAGGTCAGAATCCCACAA
This sequence comes from Cuculus canorus, assembly GCF_017976375.1. NCBI lineage: Eukaryota > Metazoa > Chordata > Aves > Cuculiformes > Cuculidae > Cuculus > Cuculus canorus. The sequence continues at coordinate 6,163,389 of NC_071423.1, forward strand.
CGGAAAGAAGGTCAGACAGTGCATGTGTAGATACCAGCCTGAGCCTTGAACCACTGTATTCTGAAAGCCTTTCCAAGCTGAAACCCTCACCTGCTCTTTTCTGAAGTTACCTCCTTGTTTTGCAGATGCGACTGGAGAAGGACAAATTTTCTGTAAATCTTGACGTGAAACATTTCTCCCCTGAGGAGCTAAAAGTGAAGGTGCTGGGGGACATGATAGAAATCCACGGCAAACACGAGGAGCGCCAGGTACTTCTACTTTAACTGTGCGACTGATAGAGTCAGTGTGGACTTCCTCATCTATGGTTAAACAAGGAGACTGCAAAGCAATCCTCTCCTGTGCTCATCCCAAATACCTCTAATGTTCTTTGTCATCTAGTCCCAGTGGAAGTTGTTCTGTGCAAAACCCATCCAGCTGATCCCAGACTGGGCAGCAACAGGGTGGAGATTTATTGCTGATGGTACATGAACTGTGAGCGGAACTGGAAATGGGCACTTCTGGGCCTCCGTCTTTCATTGAAGAGGCCAGGAATGCAGGGAGGCATTCAATAAGCTAACAACGAACTGTAATAATTAAACCACATAATAAATCAGTGCATTGCCCTGTTCCGTTATCATGAGGCTACCTCTTCCTGAAAAAGGCCCATCTATTAGTTTTTAAGCCTTAAAGTTTACGTTCTGCTGTCAGTCATCCCACTGCTTGCTGGCTCTGGAGACTTGTGTGGCAACCGGGCAGACAGGAGTCAAAAGCCATGTCCAAAGCTGTGTGTAACAGCATTTGCCAGCCCACATCTCCTTCCTACACCCCATCCTTGCCTAGAAGGAAATTAATCTGCATGTTAAAGTAGCTATGCCACTGGAATTGTCAGCTCTAAGAGCTTCTGGGAGCATAGATCTGTTGGTCAGGAAACACAGCATTGCTTGTAGCTGGCGGAAGCCTGTAATCCTGACACAGCTCCTGCAAATATTTTGGCTAAGAAAATAAGCACTATAGGAGAGATCAGCTTACTAGAAAGCTGTGAATTACAGGAGCTCTGGAGACCTTCTGGAACAGTCAGTGTCTCTCTTCAGCCAGTCTTGGCTCTTTAACAAGAGCACCTCATAATACAAACTCTTTTAACTTTGTGAAAAGCTTTCCTTTGAGAGCTGGAGCTCCTCCATCTCAGACTTTATGCAAAGAGCCCACAGTTTAGGTGGATCTGAGTGAACACTTCTAATCAGGGCTGTTCCTTCTCTTCTCCTTTTGAAGGACGAGCACGGCTTCATTGCTAGGGAGTTCAACAGGAAATACAGGATTCCAGACGACGTGGACCCTCTGACCATAACCTCATCGCTCTCTCTGGATGGAGTCCTGACTGTGAGCGCACCCAGAAAACAAAGCGACGTCCCTGAGCGCACGATCCCTATCACCCGTGAAGAGAAGCCTGCCATTGCAGGAGCCCAAAGGAAGTAGGCTGCTGTTTAAAGTCACCCAGAGGGGCCATTCAAGGGCACTTTTCACCTGATGCCAGCTATACTGAATGGTTACTCTTATTATTTATGCTGAGTAAGTTTACTAACAAATAAACCATGAACAAGCAGTTTGGGTTTTTTTTGTTGCCTTTTTAAGCACCGAGGACGAGGGAAGTGTTGGGTTTAAAAAGCTGCGTGAGGTTGCTGTGCAGGGAAATGCACTCAGCATCTTCCTCGCTTACAGCTTGAGTGGAGGGGTGCCCAGGAGAGCTTCTTTTGGTGTTCAGAAACACTTTTGCTAACATCTAATCGCATGAGCCTTTCCCTTCAGTGCTACCAGAGGATTTCAGTGTTTCACAAGCAAGAGAAAAGTTTCTCCAGGGGCGATCAGACTGGTGAAACAACTTCATGACAATTGAAACCCATTCCAAGTGTGGGTATTAGATAACAACCAATTGGAAGACAACTATATCTTAAATCTCTAGAGTGACTCATGTTATGGAGAGGCACCCAAGCCCTACAACGAGTTCAGAGCAGATGAAAACTGCATAGCTGCAGTAAACAGAGATACATCCAGAGAGGAGAAAAATATCCTGCTCTCATGGTGCAAATCACATCACTTTGAAACCATGTGATCAGTGTCCTTCAAACAATGAACAAGATCCGATGTCTACAGTATTAATCTGATTTATGCTAATATTGTTGAGGGGCACGAAACACTACTAAGTTCTTCTCAGGGCTCACCATCTGCTTATCACCTCTCTTCAAAGCGATATGAGCATAAAGGAAAGTCTGTATTACTGGGACCGAGTTTCTAAAATTCATCTCCAAAGAGGACAGAATGCTTAAATCTGTTGCACAGACCATCAGACTCAGCCACGACCTGACCTATTTCTATGCTCCTCACGCCCGCTGAGGCAAAAGTTATCTTAGAAGGGAACAGTTTAAATCTCAAATGAACTGAGAGAGCATCCTTCTTTCATGGCTTTACGAAAGAAACATAAAGTGAGCGCTCAGTGATGTGGGGGTCATTGTCAGATACCCCAAATCCCACCTAATTGCCACGGGCTGGTGTTCCTGTGAGCTGATTCTAATAAGCTCTTCCAGTTAAGGTGTTAGTTGGGCTTGACTGACAAGGGTGACTGGTGACTCGCAGTCACTTCTGGACGAAACCAAATGACAGGAACACATGCAGGTTACCAACAATATGGCTTAGAAAGCAGGAAGAATATTTTTCGCATGATACTACATTTGGCTTTAATCTGAGTTTTTTCTGCTCGAAGGATATCCTGGTAGCACTGCTAGCAGACAGCCCTCCTGTTTTTCTGAAGGCCTAATCTGCAGGTTCTCCCCATCTCTGTTGCTTTTCCTCCATCCTCCTTGTCCCTTCTCCAAGTGCAAAGAAGATGCTGCCGTAGGGAGGGCTGAAGTCTATTGCGTAGCAGGACTAGGCAGTTGAGTTAAACGAAGGAGGTTACAACTCTGGGCGGTGGCCCAGAAGCCAGTGAGGTTCTTGTTTGAATCCTAAAACACTAAAAAAACCCAACAACCTTGAGGAAGGAAGTGCAAAATAGCAAGAACATATCCAGAAAGTGCAGCTGAGGTAAATCTTTTCTATAAAGCTGAGTTTTGTTAGGCTCAAACTTGAGCAAGAAATGGGAATTTTGAGTGAAAGCACTTTGTGTATAAATGTGATGAGGTTGGCCAAACAAGAACACTTGGAATGCAAGTACCACGCCCTGAATGACTCGAAATACTTGTTCTGTGGTGGCACAGGAACACAACTCAGCAATGAGAAAATGACAGAAATGTCATCTCTAAGCACAACTATGGTTCAGAAGCTCCTCTTTAGCTACACTGCAGATCCAACAGCCTAAGTTTCAGCTCTGTGCATGTACTTTTTATTCTCTGATGCTTTTCCTTGTTGTAATCTGAAGAGTGTGTTTTTGAAGCAGAAAAGTTCACTTTTAGCAGGGCTAATTATAACTTGAAAAATTAACATTTTCTGTCTTACAGGAAAACCAATGTATTTGCAGTTGCACTATTAATTTCAAATCAATCTAACTTAAAATCAGTGATGCCTTTTGATTCACTGTCTGAACAGCAAAGGCAAGAGAGCTAGACTGGGGCTAATGCTACAAGGAGAAAGGTTGAGTTTAAATAAAAAAAAGCATTCCTTGCATCTTTACTCCTGTATTGGGACCATTGCAGGATGCTCATCAGAGAAAAGGGTGCTGGCTGCTGCCTTTCTGTGTTTTTAAAAAACAGTAGAAAAGACTGGGAGCAGGGTTGCAGAAAGGGAAGCTATTCATGGGTGGCTTATCTCCAATATATTTGTAGCCAGGCACGGAAAGGGTAATGTCCTGTGTGCATCGAAATTTAAGTGACCAGTGATCATCTCACCTGAGATTTGCCGTATCCACAATGAGGAAAAGCACAAGGAAATACCTGGGAAAGAAGTGGCCGGTGTGAACAATTCTCTGGATATCATATCACTCTGTATTCCTGTTCCCTGTAAGGGTTTTCACTGAGTAATCATTTTCATTGGTGGGGCACTTCCAGACATATGGGAAAACAGGAGTTCTGTCCCAGTCCATCCGCAGTTCCTCATGGCCAGCAGCATAGGATCATAGAATGGTTTGGATTGGAAGGTCACCACTGCTCTGGGCACCCTGGGCCAGGGCCTCCCCACCCTCACAGCAAAACATTTCTTTCTAAGATCTCATCTCAATCTCTCCTCTTTCAGCTGAAAACCATTCTTCCTCATCCTCTCCCCAAACTCCCTGATCCAGAGCCCCTCCCCAGCTTTCCTGGAGCCCCTTTCAGTACTGCAAGCTGCTCCAAGGTCTCCTTTAAGCCTTCTCTTCTTCAGGCTGAACAACCCCAATTCTCTCAGCCTGTCCTTTTTACGGGACAGCCCTTGGGTCCTCTGTTTTCCTCAGTTGTGACACTGCATTTCTCAGCTTCACATTACCAAATCCCTCCTAGAGTAACTTTGCACCCTTTGAAACAGAAGAAGTGGTTTACTCAGTGTCACAGGGACTAAGGATGAACCAGGACCAGACTCACAACTGCCAGGTGCCAGTTGCAGTCTGAGCCTTGCCTTTGCCATTCTAACCCTGCCACTGTCGCTCCTGCAATGCTGTCCGTGTGCAGCAGCTGAGGGCACACAAACAGCACAGCAAAGCATCGCTGCACTCTCTCAGGGCATAACCTGTGTCCCACGGCAACTGCAGCTCCTGCTTGCAGCCTGGGACCTGCATGGAGGGTTCAGAGAGCAGTGGCTGCCTGCAAAGCACCAGGGAGGCTTCGCTGTCCTGCAACCAGTCACCCAGGGCAAAGGAGCGGCGCAGTTTGATGCTATCAATGGCAGAAACGTCATGAGGGAGCGTCATCAACTTGGCTTCAAGGCTGGCTGCAGCCATGGAGCCACTGCGCCGAGTCTTGCTGCTTGGGGAGGGCAACTTCTCCTTCGCTGCCTCCCTGTGTGGGGCCACCAGGACCCACATCGTGGCCACTTGCTACGAGAGCAAAGAGGAGGTGTCTGGGTGGGAGCGAGCCGCGGAGAACATCCAGCAGCTGCGGGAGAGAGGTGGGGGTCTCCTTCGGGGCTGCCTGGGCTCTCCATGGCCCTTCCACGCCCCAGGCATCTCGGGGTCCTGCTTGAGCCAGGAGGAGCAGGAACTGTCCATTAGGTTAAATGAAATCCCCCAAACCTAATCAGACTGAAACAGCACTGAAACAAGCACCAGTTCACAGGAAAAAGCACCGCGAGCCAGGGCTCAGCGTTTCAGAGTGTGAAGGTGCCTGGGAACTGCTGCTATGAGACATGCAAAAATGGACTGGAGGGCTTAAATTGCTGCCTTTCTTTAACAAATTCTCTAATGATAAACATCAGAGTTTTGTTTTTCATTTTAAGGAGCTGAAATTGTGTTCTCTGTGGACTGCACCAAGCTGAAGGACTATTTTTCACCAGAAAAAAGAGAATTTGATTGCATTTATTTCAACTTTCCTCACTGTGGCAGAAAGGCTGGGGTAGTGAAGAACAGAGAGCTGCTCTCCCACTTTTTCCGTAGGTGAGTAAATCCCTTAGTGAGGAAACCAGAAGTAGTTCTGTGCTAATTAGAATCATAGAATCACTGAATGGTTTGGGGTTGGAAGGGACCTCAAAGCCCATCCAGTTCCACCCCCTGCCATGGGCAGGGACACCTCCCACCGGATCAGGGGCTCCAAGCCCCATCCAACCTGGCCTGGAACCCCTCCAGGGATGGGGCAGCCACCACTGCTCTGGGCAACCTGGGCCAGGGCCCCCCCACCTTCACAGTAAACAATTTTTTCATCATATGTAATCAAAATCTCTCCTCTTTCAGCTGAAAACCATTCTTCCTCATCCTGTCCCTGCACTCCCTGATCCAGAGCCCCTCCCCAGCTTTTCTGGAGCCCCTTTCAGTGCTGGAAGCTGCTCTAAGGTCTCCCCAGAGCCTTCTCCTCTCTAGGCTGAACAACCACTCTCAGCCTGTCCTCAGCCTTGTCTGCTGTCATACAGATTTCTAGCTGTTACAGGTGTTTTTCTGGCACTTTAGTATTTCTGGGCGTGCTAATAGGATTTTTCATCTTGCCTGGCTTCCCTTCCAGCTGTGCAGAAGTGCTGGCAGAGGAGGGAGAGATCCACGTGGCTCTTTGTAACGGGCAGGGTGGGACACCTGCAGACCAGCCACAACGAGAATGGCACAACAGCTGGCAAATCGTGGCTGTGGCAGCAGGAGCTGGATTTATCCTGAGCAATGTTCATCCTTTCAAAGCAGAGACAATCCATGGATATAAGTGTACAGGCTACAGGTAACCAGCATGTGGCAATACCGAGAAGCTGATATTTCTGGTATAAATGCCCCAGTATATTCTTTTAGTATCTTGTTTGTAGGAGAGAAGAACTCCCTTTAATTTTCCTTAAAATAGCTGCAGTTCTTTTTCACCTCTAAGCAGAATAGCCACGGTAAAGACGTAAGCTCCTTGCCACAGCATCTTCTGAAAAATAAGATTTTCTTAGGATTTTAAAGGTCAAATGGTCTATTTTAGAATAAATGTCAGTCTTGGCATGGTTGATGCTGGCAGGGACCTCTAGCAATCATCTAGTCCCATCCCACAGCTCAGAGCACATTCAGCTAAAGCCACTTTCAGCCTCCAAGAATGGAGACTGCACAACATTTCTGTGCAATTTGTACCAGTTTGACCATTTCCCAGTAAAATTATGGTGGTGCTGCATTTTTGTCACCTTGTAATAACACCTGGGATTCAACAAGAGGTGTGTTAGCAGTACACGGAGTTATCTGTGTAACCGTTACTCGTCACACATCAAATATAGGAAACAGTCAACGACATTGCTCTGCTTCTGTGTGTTGTCAGGAGTCAAGACAAATCCTTCTGTGTAGAAGGTGCATTAAACCACATCTTCACACGAAGTACGCCGCTTCCCTGCTTCAAACCTGTGATCTGTGAGACAGAACTGGGAAGCCGAAAAGTTTCTTTTCAAGTACCACAAGTACTTGTGGATAAAATCAACAGGTAAGTTTTATAATGGCAATAACACACACTCCTGCCCTCAGTGGGAATGACCAGCATAGGTGTCAGATAAAATGGAATCGCTTCACTTTCTCTCCTTAACCCTTTACAGAATTTCCTGTTCCATCTCTTCCTCAAGTCCCCTTTGTGTTGGCTTGTGGATATGCCCTACTCAAAAACAAGTGTACAGAACAAAAAGAAACTTTATATTCGAGACCAGGCTGCTGTATACTGGAACACACACATAAGGACAGAAGCTCTGCTCTTCAAGCTTTACTGTACCATGGAAAAAATTCAGGGGCTGACTTGGTATCTGCTAATACCACAATACTAAGGCTAGCCAGGATCAAAAATGCTGACCTCTTAGGGAAACTGCTGCGTTCTTTGGAGACTGTGCAGGGCTGGAATAATGGGATTCATTTCAGCAGTTCGGTAATGCCTGAGCTGAGTGGAAACAGTGATGCTGACTATTTGGTTCCATTCCTTTTTCACCAGTGCAAGTGCAGTTAATTCTTGATTGCACCCTGGAGATAAACACCACTGTCCTACAAAGGTGTTGGCTATTGCTGCACCTTTGGTGAAGGACCTGGCTTGTTCAGGTGGTTACTGGAAACCAGCTTAATACCTGAGGTGGTTTTGGGTAAATTGCTGCCCTCCAATTATGAACACAGGAAGGCATTTCAAAGAAATCTGTTTAGTGGTGTCTGTAATTTGCATTTTTATTTCTCACAGGGGTTTCCTAGAGCTGAATTCAAATCATCCAGTACGGACAGTAAAGGAGAAGCTCACTACAGAGCTCAGCCAAGCCTTTCCATTACAAGACATTGACTGCTGCCTTTCTCTGCTCCACCAACGTCACCTCAATGAGGTTTGTCACTCAAATCTCTTTTGGATCAGTCTAAGCCCAGAGGAGACTCCAAGCACTGAAGAAATGTCTCATGGACTGGCAAATGCAGTTTCATTCTCCCACGCTGATCATAGCAGGGACACAGACAGGAATGGCTGGGTGGATGCACCGGCGGGATGCTGCACTTCAAAACAGTATTATCTAAGACCTTCCCTGCTACCTTGTGCTCAGGCAATAATACAGAGAGGAGCCTTTCTCCCAGGGACACTTCATGTTCTTTCTGGTCCAGTTTTCAGGAAGTGTCTTATTGCTTCTTCCTCCATGCCAGTTTTTCATGAGATGGTTTTTGTATGTGCAGTTGTCAGGGGTACAGAGAACAGCTGTATCCAGATGTTGGTGAACAGCATTAAAACCAGCATCCATTCTCTTCACCAGACTGTTTCTGACTTAAAAGTGAACATCAGTCTGCAGGAAGCAATGAGCTTTGAAACAGCTGAGCTAAATGACTTTGCTGCTTTTGAATCTCAGCTTAGTAAAATTGAGCACTTCATCCATATGGAGGTCGATACCTTCAGCTCCTGTGAGAAGGGCTCCTGGGTGGGAGTTATAAGGACAGCCCATAATGAACTAGTGAGCAGTGAGCTGGTTGTTGTCTTTGCTTCATTGAATCTTGACATCCTAGCCATGCTGATCTGTGGAATAGCTGACTGGCGAATGCTCTGGACATCAGATAGGCGGTTCCTCCTTCAGTTTCCTAGAGGAGAGTTAAGGCTTTTCAAGAGTTTTTCTCTCTATCCACCTTCCTACAAGCATGATGTCAGCTTTTGGGTTCCTGATGGGGAACAATTTGATGAAGTTGCTTTTCACACCATTGCCAGGCAGGTGTCAGGTGAAATGGCTGTGTCCATCCAGTTAATTGACAGTTTCCAGCACCCAGAGATGGGACGGAAGAGCCTCTGCTACAGGCTGACTTTCCAGTCCTGTGATAAGGCACTGAGCCATCAGGAGGTGGCAGAGATGCAGCTGCTCTTTAGGAAGGAAATAAACCAATGCTTGCGTGTAACTCTTCGGTAGAGCTTTGTATGTTGTGTTTGGGTGCTGCTCGAGCAGTGTCCGTGCTGGTTGCTGATCTGGAGAACGTGGCCAGCATCTTGTTGCACCTAACACTGTGTGTTATGGCAGTGCCTCTTACAAAGGCAGCGTGGACTGCAAGTCCCTAAACGTGGGGATTCCTGTTAATGGAGACCAAGCATCTTCCTGTTCTGTGAGTGTGTAATGAAACCTCATTTTAAACAGCAGAGCCTTTTTTGGTAGGGTCCTGCCAGACCGGACTTGGTCTCCTTACTGATGTCAATTCACTTTTCCTATTCTTTCTGGTGTTTGCCCAGTGCTTTGTGTCACTGGTGGCGACTCTATCAGGTACACTGAAAGAAAGAAGATCTGTTTCCAAAGGGTTGTGTACAGTCTGAGCACTGAAAGCTCTGTGTGCGGGTGTCCAATCTTTACTGAAGGATGGTGGGTACTGGGCTGCTGGTGCCACGGTGCACTCGGGAGGGGCCCAGCTGCATGAACCAGCAGACTTTGTCCTGAGTAGCTAATACAGACACTGATCACAAATGGCAATGCCAGTACGAGATCCCAGAGCATACCAACTGAAACTAAAAATAAGCTGGGGCCTGGCCAGTGCCCTGGACTCCTGGGCACTTTGTAGTCCAGACAGCAGCTTGAGCCCCCAGTAAGCAGGGGTGCAGCCTTTATGGCTGCTGCTTTGCATGCTGAGCTCCATTTGCCCAGCGTACCAACACCCAAGCCCAGCTCCAGCACTGGCTAGAACTCTGTGGGCAGCAGAGTTGGCACCTTGGGGAGCACCAACTTGGTCAGAAACCCAGGGATTTTGAGGTGGTTTCCCCTTTTTGAATGCTTCTCTCTCAGCATACCTGTGGGAAGGAAGCCAGTGGACTTCAGCCTCTGAGAGAACACGTTCCTCCTCTTTGTCCTGAAACAGGTCTTGTCACTGCCCTTTTCCCAGCTGTTCAATGCTGCAAGTACCTAATAAAATGCATTTTCAAATTGTGTGTTCGCCATTTGGTGGATGAGAAGCTCACCATGGGCCGGCAATGTGCACTTGCAGCCTGGAAAGCCAACCGTGTCTCAGGCTGCACCTAAAGCAGTGGGACCAGCAGGGCAAGAGAGGAGATTCTTTCTCTCTACTCTGCTCTTATGAGACCTCAGCTGGAGTCCTGTGTTCAGTTCTGGAATCAACACAGGAAGGACAAAGATTTGCAACAGGCCCCTCACTATAAGAAAGACATCGTCCTGGAGTGTGACCAGAGAAGAAAGCTGGTGAAGGGGCTGGAGAACGAGTCCTACGAGGAGCAGCCAAGGGACCCGGGGTTATTAAGCCTTGAAAAGAGGAGGCTGAGACCTTATTGCTCTTTACAACTACCTAAAATGAGGCTGTAGAGAGGTGGGTGTTCGTCTCTTCTCCCAAGTGATAGGACAAGAGGCAATGGCCTCAAGCTGAATCGGGGAAAGTTTAGATTGGACATTAAGAAAAATTTCTTCTCAGAAAGGGTTCTCAAGCACTGGCAGAGGCTTCCCAGGGAGGGGGCTGAGTCCCCATCCCTGAGGGAGTTGGGGTTGTTCAGCCTGGAGAAGGCTCTGGGGAGACCTTAGAGCAGCTTCCAGCACTGAAAGGGGCTCCTGGAAAGCTGGGGAGGGGCTCTGGATCAGGGAGTGCAGGGATAGGATGAGGAAGAATGTTTTTTTAAGCTGAAAGAGGGAAGATTGAGATGAGATCTTAGGAAGAACTGTTTTGCTGTGAGGGTGGGGAGGCCCTGGCCCAGGCTGCCCAGAGCAGTGGTGGCTGCCCCATCCCTGGAGGGGTTCCAGGCCAGGTTGGATGGGGTTTGGAGCCCCTGATCCAGTGGGAGGTGTCCCTGCCCATGGCAGGGGGTGGAACTGGGTGGGCTTTGAGCTCCCTGCCGCCCCAAACCATTCCCTATGACTCCTCCATTTCCCAGGGGCGGGGGACAGCCGGGCTGAGGGCACGCTCTCTCCTCCTTGCCCACACCCATCATGGCGGCCGCGGCTTCCCTCCCGTCGCGCCCGCCGCTGTCGCGCGGGGCGATCGCCCGCCTGCCCATACTCGGCATGGCCGCCAAGGGGGCCCGGCAGCGGCCGCGGGCTGCGGGCGGCGGGGAGGCGGCCCGGGCGCGGCACGAGGCGGGCGCCGAGGGCACGAGGGTCCAGTAGGTGCTGCCGAGCGGGGGATGGGGGGCGGGGGGTGCCCAGTGGCCCCAGGAGGTGTGTGACTATCTCTGGTGGGTGTCCCAGTGGCCCCAGTGAGTGCTTTCCAGCCCTCGTGGGTGACCCTCCAGCCACGGCAGGTGCTTTTTGGGTGTCCCAGTGGTCCCAGTAGGTGTTTACAGTCCTAGTGGGTGTCCCAGTGGCTCCACTGGGTGTATAACTAGCCCTGGGGGGTGTCCCAGTGGCCCCAGTGGGTGTATAACTAGCCCTGGGGGGTGTCCCAGTGGCCCCAGTGGGTGTGTGACCAGTCTTTGTGGGCGCTTTCCAGTCATGGTTGGTGTCCCTCCAGCCACAGCAGGTGCTCCTCTGGCTGTAGTGGGTTCCCCAGTGGCCACAGTGGGTGTCTGACCAGTCCACTGGGTGCTCCTCCAGCCATAGTGGGTGCCCCAGTGGCTACAGTGGCTGTACAACCAGTCCTGATAGGTGCTCCTCCAGCTGTTGGGTGCCCAGCTGGCTGTGGTGATTGCCCCAGCAGCTGCAGTGGGTGCCCCAGTGGCCATGGGGGGTGCTCCTCTAGCTTTAGTGGGTGCCCCTCAGGCCGTGGTGGGTCCCTGGCCAGCCCTTGTGGGTGCCCCTGGGCCCTGGTGGGTGCCCCGCAGGCTGTGTTGGATGCCCAGCTGTCCTGGTGGGTGCCCGGCTGGGTGGGCATGTGCTGTGGGAGAGGGTCTCCTGTTGGTGGAGCTGCTGGAGGTGCCCTGGCCCTGCGAGGGTGGCGTGGGGAGCAGAGGCAGGTCTAGGGTTCCTTACAGCACTCAGGGCTCTTGCTCCTGTTTTGTGAGAGAGGATGATGTTGCTTCCTCGGGTAAAGGCTGGGATCCCCCAAAGAAAGCACTGAATGAAAGATCCGTCTGGGTGTATGGAGTGCCTGAATGACAGAGATGCAGATGTGCCTGGCAGTGCTTTGCCTGGTGGCACAGTGCTGGTCTTGGTCCTGTTACTAAGTCCAGAACTATATTTTTCCTTTGGACTAGATCATCTGGGAGCAAAGCAGGACAAGTGTGGGCGCCTGAGGGATCAACAGCTTTCAAGTGTCTCATCTCAGCCAGGTTCTGTGCAGCTCTCTTAAGCAACATCTCCGATTGTGATGAGACGTTTAACTACTGGGAACCGGTAAGGGGCTTTCTCTCCTTGGACCTCCTTGGGAATTTGTAGTTGGTCTCTGCAAGTGCGGTTTCATCTAGAACCTTGTGCTAATCTCTGTGCTTCAAAAAGAAATTCTCTTAAGAATTCAGAGGTGGGAAATAAACTGCTTTGTGTGGTGCTTATTTATTGATTGTTTTACTTTCCATTGTAGACACACTACCTCGTCTATGGAAAGGGGTTTCAGACGTGGGAATACTCTCCAGCCTATGCCATCCGTTCCTATGCTTACCTGTGGCTTCATGCCTTACCAGCCTTGTTCCACGCTAGAGTTCTGCAAACTAACAAGGTAAATCAGATGCCTGAGAGCTTCTTTTGTGATGAGTAAATGTGCCTTTAGTCTGTGTTAAACAGCTGCTGTGTTCATTGTCAGAGGTAAGAGAACACTTGTTTGCAATCACTAACCTACATGTAAGGATTCGGAGGGTTTTGCGAGCTGACTCAACTGGATCCAAGGAGAAGTGACTGGGAAGTTGCAGGGAAGTGCTGGCAGGCTTGGATTTGATTGAGAAGCCCTCCCAGGGGGACTGGAAGCTTCTTGGCCTTTTAAGTGTGTGTGGTTCTGGAGTCAGTGGTGTGGCAGCTGTGGGCTCATGTTCACCCCTGTGTTTCACCCTGATGCTTTAGAAGCCCGTTGTGTTTTTTATGCCAGTCATCAATAACTTTTCTGATTTTTTTTTCCCAATAAACTATAAAAAAAAAATCAGTATTATGCAGGGGATATTGCAACCCAAACTCACAGAGATGTAAAAGAAAAAGCAGTGAATGGGCTTTCTGCTTGGGTATCCATTGCAGTACTCGGTACCTGCCAGGATCTTTAGCGTCCATTGGTGTGGGATCTGAGGAAACAGGAATAGGCTCGCTCACTGCTGCCAAACTTGCTCCATCTTGTTTAGAACTTTTATTCTTGGGACCAACTTGTTAATAATAAGTGCATAAGCTTCATTGCAAACCTTGTGTGGACTCCGAGTATGTCTCCTAGGTTCTTATCTTCTATTTCCTCCGATGCTTCCTGGCCTTCCTGAGCTGCGTTTGTGAACTCTATTTCTACAAGTGAGTATTAGAAGCTGTCTTCAGTGAATGTTTTGGAGCATTGTAGCCTATTTGGTTATTGCCCCGGGAAATACCCTCTGAAGCTGATGTGTGGATGTCTGGTAAATGGAACTACCTCACAGTGAACCTTAAGAATACATATTCTCATGATAACTTAGTAATTAGTGGTCGGAATTCCACTCTTAGAACAAAATTATATTCTCAGATCTGCCACCCACTTCCCCAATCCAGCATTTTGTTGACTACATGAGTTTTTACACTGATACCAGCAAGCAGGGTGGGAGTGTTGTACACTGAGCTCTGCCGAAGGAGAAACTGGTGCCATGTTTTCTTATCACAGTCACTTTTAGTGGAATATATTGATTGTTGCTGTCTGTAATGTATCTGCCAGTGGTGTTTACCTTCACTAAAAGGAGTAGCTTTAACATACAATTATCTTGTCTAAGCTAGATTTTTATTTTTGGTTGCTGCCTCTTCATTTGTGGCTGTCAAACCCTTCCCTTGCATGACTTCTCTGTTGGAAATAGTCTGGTTTTAAGAATGTGAGCTGTGGCTTTTTGTATGATGAGGTTTTGTGAGGGTGAGAAATTTCAGGCTGATGTTGCCACAGCAGTGCGGACTCCCTAGGTTATTGAGATCTGCAGCCCAACTGATGCTAGTAGAAGCCAAATCTCTTGTAGAGTTTTTGAATTAAAATCCCAAGCCAGAGGCAGTTCATATATGGCCTTTCAGGTTGCCCTCAGTGGCTGAGTAATGAGCATCACCCCCCTTAAAGCTCTCAGGAGGCTCCATGGATTGTTTGGGGTTCTGCATGCGTATGGTACTGTTTTTTTTTATGTACTGAGGATATTTCTGTGGTCTAGTTCTCTCTTCCTTCCTTAGGGCCGTATGCAAGAAGTTTGGGCTACACGTGGGCCGGCTGATGTTGGCCTTCTTAGTACTCAGCACTGGGATGTTTTGTGCATCTGCAGGTAAGTTTGCTTAATTGTGACATTAACAATTACTTTGTCCACAGAAACCAAAGACAGGTCCAGAGAGAAGAAAATCCAGTGCACTGAAATATCTCGCTAGCAACTGTTGTAGCTTGTTGCAGGTGTTTCTCATGGCAGGTGCGATGACAGAATAAGTGTTGATTCACATGATGTTCCCTGCATCGCTCTTTCCATTTCCAGGGCAGTTTGTTTCTGTTGCTGCCTCCAGCCTCCCTGCAATGGTCTGTGCCTTTCGAACAGGGTCTGCGCCTACCTTCCTTGAACATGTTTTATTGCAAGGAAAGAGGGCTTTGTTTTGGCATTGTGATTTGCCTTTGTGTTCTGTCTCCTGTGGCTGGTTGTGCCCATTTGCCTCGTCAGTGACTGTGAGATATGGAAAACACTGCTTTGATCTTGAGTAAAGTGCGAAGAGAGACTCTGAGCAACAGTTTTCTGCATTGTGTGATACAGAAACGTAAAGGGAAATACCACAGCTTATGAATGCTGAGATTTCCTATTCTACCCTTTATTTTTTTGTGGTGAGGAGAGGAAGGACTTACCCTTCATTACATTTAATAAAACATCTCACCGCCTTGAGGATTAGGTTTATCTTGGCCTTGTGCATCTCACCTGCTGCAGGAAAGCTGTGCTAACCCCTTGGTTTCCTTGTGTTGCAGCTTTCCTCCCAAGCAGTTTCTGCATGTACACTACGATGATTGCCATGACTGGCTGGTACATGGACAAGACCTCTGTTGCGGTGCTGGGGGTGGCTGCTGGAGCCCTTGTGGGGTGGCCTTTCAGTGCAGCTCTTGGGTAAGGAGAGTTTTGCACTTTTTCAGCTGTTTCTTGCCTCGTTGGGGAGAATGTAGGGGCTGGAATGCTGGAGGAAGAAAGTAGCAGGGACTGAGCTGCCAGCCTAATCCAGGATTATTGCCACAGGCTTCCATAGCCTAATTTCTTTGCTTTTGAAGAATTTGGGTTGGAAAGATTTCCTGACCCTAATATAGAGAAAGACCTGAGTTGGATGACTGGGACGGGGAGTAGAAGCAGAGCCTAGTGAAGTGGTGGTTCTCTTCCAGCTACTGCTCTGCCTGCTTTGAAGGGACAGGAAAATCTGCAGCAGGGAACGACAAAGACTCTAGTTGATACCTGGTCTCTCTTTCAGGCTTCCTATTGCCTTCGACATGTTGATACTGAAGCAGAGGTGGAAAAGTTTCCTTAACTGGTGTGTGGTGTCATTGATCCTGTTTTTGGTAAGTGCCTGTAACAGCACAGAGAGGGAATGGTGTCGGCTTGCAATAGGAGGGATGGGTTCCATGGAGAAAATCACTTTGGGGCAGTTCAACTGAAAGCTTCTAGCATTTTAAATAATAGATGTTTTCTTCTAGGTGCCTTTGGTATTTGTGGACAGCTATTACTATGGGAAGCTGGTAGTTGCGCCTCTCAACATTGTTTTGTACAATGTCTTCACCTCTCATGGACCTGATCTCTATGGTGAGTTTAAGATATCAAAACAGGAAGAGAGTCGGAGGTTTTCTTCCTACTGTCTTGCCACCCTGACCCCATCCGGCATCCTGCTAGCTCCACAGGGCTGCAGTGCCAGCTCTTTGGCACACGATGTCTCTCTTGAGCTGGGAATCCGCAGGCCATGGTTGGATTTCTCCACGCTGTGAGCTGCTTTAGTTCACTTCCAAGCTCTGTAAACCATCCTGAGATGTCTCAGTGTCACAGCAGGGAACTGTCAGTGCAAACGTGTCTGGATGCTACGTGAGTGCTGATACCTGTGTGTGTGTGTCAGCTGTAATTGAGTTCACAGCTGCTGTTCCTGGCAGTCGCGGTGCAGAACTTGGGAAGGTGGTTGATGGTGCAGAGGCCATAGTTCAGTTTGGTCTCTGCAGAATTCTTGATTCCATTCTGTCCCTTGGGAATCTCCTTGTTTATTCGCCAAATGTATGGCCTGGGTTTGCTAGCTGGGAGAGGCTGAGGCTACCATAAAAGCACCTTTGAAACTCCAGAAAAGTAAGAAGGATAAATCATTCCACCCGCGGCTGTTCTGGCAATGCTGTGGGAGCCAGGACAGTCTTGACTCACGCAGGCTACACTTGATCTACCCATTTCTTTTGGATAAATCAATTGTGAGGAGAAAACAAAATCTTCCTGACACTGACAAGTTGGAGAAAGTGCATGACAAAGTATGGTAACAATGCTTAGGCTCGTGTTGCTGAATGCTTTCTATAAGCTCGTCAAAGAGCTTATAAATATTCCTTAATTTTTTTTCACCTAAGCAGTATAAAAATTATCTACACTTTCCAGTAGCAGAGTTGAACACAGAGTAGGGAATATGCCTTGCCTAAACTTGCAAAGGGAAATAGTGGCAAAGAAAGGATTAATGTTTCATTTCGTACAGTTTTTATGCTAGTAGGCATTCAGAATTGATGCAGCAAACACCATTTTAGACAAGGTGTAGTTAGACGTGGGATTTATTGCCATGGCAGATAACTAGGCCAGTGGTCTCAGCCGGATTCCAAAAGGTGTTAGGGATGCCACGTGGAGCTGGAGTTGTCATCGTTGATCATAATGTCAGACTTAGAATGTGTATTAAACCTCATGCGTCAGGGTTTGGGATAGTCTCTTCATTTGAGAGACTGGATTGGTGCCTAATCTGCAGGCAAATCAACTGTCTGCAAGGGGTTCCCTGGTTCCTGGGTATTGTGTGACCCAAATCCTGGCTCTCAACCTCGATGGCAATGCTGAGTTGTCCGTTTGGGAGCTGCCACTGTGCTAAGTTGTTCACATCAGGTACTTCTAGAGCTGAAGAGCAGAGAAGTGTCATTTCCAGTAGGGCTTCAAAGAGGCTGGCAGAAACTTCAGGGAGCTTAGGGTGCCAGATCCCAGTGTCACCTCTGTCAGCTGTTTAAGATGTTCCAGGAGGGATGCAGTGTTCTAGGAGGGATGCAGTGGTGATTGGCAGCAAGGCTTTCTCCAACTGTGCCCTTCGGGCTGTTTTTGCTGGTTCATTGGAAGGGCTGTTCTGGGTGGTGCTGAGTGGTGATTTGTTACTTGTGCTGGGGCACAGCAGGGCAGCAGCTGCTTTGCCATCCTTATTCATCTCTGCAGGAAGGTTCGGGAGGCTGTTACTGTGAATTTTCTGTGAGGAAACTCCAGGCTCTGTCTCTCTGATAGGTTTTGGCATGGGCTGATGCCTGACCTTTTCCACGCTGGTGCATTAGTTGTTTCCAGCAGCCTCCAGGGACCAATCTGTTCTGAAGTGTTTTATTCATAGTGACATTCGTATAACATCCTCAGGCTAGTAAAAGAGCCTGCTTGAAATTCCTCTTTAACGCAGTGTGGCCAGGACAATGCTGTGTGTTTAGAGAGCTTCAAAACACTTGGGAAAAATAACACTACCAGGGGAGATGAAAGGCTGGCCAATCCCTTTTGGCACTGAAGCTGGGATTTCCCAACTTTCACATGGTGGGAGCAGGAGCTGCTGGAGGCTTCAAAGTCACCATCCCATATCATCTTCAGTGTAGGCACCACAGTATTTTTCCTTCTGCCTGCAGACTGGAGTTCTGGAAACAAGGTTGGAGGTACACATTTACTTATTGTCTTTAGGCATATACTCCTGAATAAACAGATGCTCAGGGAAGTGGTTGAGTCACTGTTCTTGGAGGGGTTTAACAGACAAGTAGATGAGTTGCTCAGGGATGGCTTAGTACTGGACAGGTATGGTTGGACTTGATGATCTCCAAGATCTTTTCCAACCCAACAATTCTGTGATTCTGTGAAATACGGTCTGTGCCATGAATATTCTCCTGGATGATGGGGTTTCTAAGGGAAAGTCATAGAATCGCTTGCTTGGAAAAGAGCTTCTAATCATATATCCCTAAGCCTGATTCTGAGACTTTGTCATGTTTTTGTGTACATAAGTTCTAAGAATGCACAATTTGTGACAGTGGTTTTGTTCTCCATCCTGTGGTCAGAGCCTTGACTGTGACTTGGGGAAGCTTTGTTCGACTTGGGCGGAATGTGCTGTTTATGTGACACCTTACTCTGTTGAGCCCTGAAATGCAGAAAGCAGACTGTTTATTATCCTAGCACTGAATCAGACTCACTTAAAACGAGGGCTGTGACTCACGATCAAATTATTGTGGTGTAGTTACTGCTTAACAACTAAGCTCCAGTTCCTGTCTGCACGCAGGCTTTCAGCCTGTGGCAAACGTAGGGCGGAGCACCTTGGCTTAAGCGTATTTTGCAACTCCTCTGCTTTGTCCTGAGCCGCCCTCACCATTGCTGCGGTCAAGCTGCAGCACTGTAGCTCGTTAGGTTCTATTAACTTGTGTGTGATTTTGACGTCTAGAATTGCTCCTGGAGCCTGTCACTGAGCACAAAGTTCAAACCAGTTCCTGACTCGGTGTCTGATAGTGCTTCCAGTTGATTATCCCTGTGGCACTCAGCCATAGTGACTCCAGTGACATGTTTCCAACCTTGCTAGTCCAGCTTCTTGTCGTATTTAGCTGAAGGAGCTGCAGAAGTTTTGGGTTTTCCTTGCCGCTTTTCAGTCGTCTGATTAATTTCAACATGGACCCTATTTAAGTGGCTCTGATTGCAGGAAATTGCTGCGGCGGTTGACACATGTCACAACAGTGCAGTGATTAAAGCCCCCGCATGTCATTTACTGGCTGATTGAGCTAATCATGCTGTGAGAGTGGCAAACGTGTGGAGAGGAATTGGCATTCCTTATTGTTCGGGATTTTGAGCATCTTGAATTAAAAGTCCAAATAAATGATAGTTGGACTGGAATTCCTTTTTACATCCTTCGAAGCTTGGAACCAGTACCCAGGTGTCAGGGTAGGAGGCACAGTCGGCTCACTTTTGTTGGAAGCTGCACTGTAAGAACGGATTGAAGTAGGGACATTTTAAAGACAGTTGACTCTAAGGAGGTACCAAAACTGGCATCTGGATGATCTTTAGCGGGAGAGTTTTTGTTGGGGTGAAGTGTGAACGTGAACTCTTTTCCTCTGTCCTTTTAAATACATCTTCAATTTCTACCAGCATGGGGCATGCAATATCACTGCAGAATTATAATGATCTCTTATGAACGTTGTGTGGTTTTGTGTTATTCTTCTGTTCACTGCAATTGCAAAGCATGAATTTGGAGCCTAATTCCCTGCTTTTACAAGTTTCTGCCTCTCCTTTCTTGCTGTGTAGGCTTTCTTAACACACGGTCGAGTTCAGTGTCACAGAACTCTGCTGGGCAAGGCTGGCTTTTAGAGTGGCCCGTGATTCATGATATGATATTGACTGTGACCCAGTGAAAAAAGAAGGAGAAAAATCATTTCTGAAAAGGAAGACAATGAAGTTTCTTGGTCAGACGTGACCGTGAGACCCTCTGGTGCCTTTGTATGGCTGTTGTCTAACTCACGCCTCTGTTATGGCAGTTTTATGGGCGAGGGGCAGAACCATGAGATGCTTTGAATTCTCAGGCTCATTCCATGGGGCTGCATCTTCTGTCCAGCTGCATGATGTGTCCACACCCTTTCCATTCTTTGGTTCCATTATGCTTGCAGTGGGGAGGACCGATGTCTGCTGCTGATTATCTCAGTCTGTGTCAGGCAGAGAGAGAACAAAACTGCTGATACATCTAGATCTTATACGTGCTTGTATTTAAACACTCTTGTTTCCTTTCTCGTCTTTTAGGTACAGAACCCTGGTACTTCTATTTCATCAATGGCTTTCTGAATTTCAACCTGGCATTTATTTTGGCACTGCTTGTGCTGCCACTGACTTGTCTCATGGAGTGTCTGCTTCAGAAGTTTCATGGTGAGCACAACAAAGCTTTGAGAGCCAAGCACAGACAGCACCTCAGCATTAGTAGTGGAGGGAGAGCTTGCCTGCCAAAGAGCAGCTTTCCTTTATTGGAAGTGAAATCGGGTTCAGGGAAAGCCTTTGTAATAACAGGAGAGTTCCTAGATCTTGTTACTCATTTCAGTGTTGACCCCACAATGGAGCTGCTGTGTAGAAAGAACAGGCACCTACTTATGTGCTGTCTGCACCAGGACAGAAACATATTTTTCTCTTTTAAGGATGATTCCTGCATTCCCTGCCTCCACCTCAGGAAGAGCCATGTGTTATCAAGGCAGAACTATCCATAGCCAGAGCAAGCTTAACAAGTTGTGTCGCACATAACCTTCAGCGAGACATGCAAATATGTTAGAAATAGCTCCGCCAGAAATGTTAAAGGGGAAAGAAACTGTGTAATCGTTGTGTTTCTATTTTATCTGTGACTGGAAATGGCAGACTTTAGAGTTATTTAGGGAAGCATTTGCTGGCTCTTCTGTTGTTACTTTTTTGTACCATGCCATTGTTATCTTTTATTTCGCAGCCGGAATGTTTTCTGCAGCAGCTTGAGAGAACAGAGTAGTTATTTCCTTTTTGGTTGTTGGGGCTGAGTCTTCCAATAGGCATCCTCTGGTGTCGGTGTCAGGATTGAACCTGGACCCTCCTGTGTACTGTGAAAGATACTCTTCAACTCGCAGGACAGAGCCAGTCCTGCTACCCCTGTGCCTTGTGGAAATACAGAGAGTAGAGAAAGGAATATTCCCTACTTCACCTTGGGCTTTCTCCTAAATAAAATGACATCACTTTAAACATGCGACATTTGGCAAGTGTCTCTAGAGAGGAAAAAGGTGTTGAGGAAGTGTGAATTCTTCTCTGCTGTTTTCCTAAGATTCTTTAAGTGTCAGCAGCCTCCATATTCATCAGTCCAGTTAGGCCTTCACACTCTGATTTTTTTACTGAATGGAAGAAACAATAACTTCATAATCCTTGCTGAAAATATATGTTAATGGGTTTTTGCTTAAATCTTTTCCTTGGATGTGACTGGCATGCTGTCAGAAACCAGTAAAAGCTCAGTAGGAGATCCTGTAAATGCAAGATTTCCTGCTGATCACTCGGTGTTCTTGTACTTAACAGCAGGAGCAATTCTGCCAAGTGCTTTGTTCTTATTGTCTGAGAAATGCCGTTAGCTTAATTGCTTAACTCTGCTGTTGGGAGTAGCAAGGGGGCAGAAAAGGGACTAAGAATCATCAGGCGCTGTAAAACTCCTCAGTGTGACTAAAATTCAGGGTAATTGTTGTTATTTTTGAATCAGTTATTTCCTCTGTTAAGCAGAAGGTGCCTGAGAG
The DNA here is from genome assembly GCF_017976375.1 of Cuculus canorus. Lineage (NCBI taxonomy): Eukaryota > Metazoa > Chordata > Aves > Cuculiformes > Cuculidae > Cuculus > Cuculus canorus. The sequence continues at coordinate 6,184,906 of NC_071423.1, forward strand.
ACCTCTGATGCTGTTATTTTTGTAATGAAGGTTGTGGAAACATCAGTCGCTAAACAACCCTTTATAAGTGGAAGGGCAGGTCCAGAGGAGATCCTTCCTGATCTTCACATGTATGGCACTATACAGAGCAGGAAACCTAGTATTTGGTGAAGCATTGGAAAAGGCTGCCCAGGGCAGTGGTGGAGTCACCATCCCTGGAGGAGTTGGAAAAATGTGTGGATATGGCACTTCAGGACATGGTTTAGTAGGTACGATGGGGTTGAGCTGACAGTTGGACTTGATCTTAGAGGTCTTTTCCAGCCTTAATGATTCTATGACTGTTTGGATATGTCAGTTCTTGATGGGTTTTGTCTCCTTTGATTTCAGTAATGCAATCTCTTATTTTCTGCTTTGGCCTTCTAAAGTCTGTTGAAATTGTTAGTATGGTGGGAATCTACAGAAACTCTCTGATCAAAATTCTGTACTGCCTGTTTGGACATGTTGCCTGGATTTTAGCAACACACCTGCTTAGAGCATGATGTGTTTGTGTCTGAAGGCAGTGGTTTGGGTCTGAAGAATGGGCTTTCGAGTGCGAGATATGACTGTGCGAGAGGGGGAATAGGAAAAAAACCCCTCATTCTTATATTTCCACTTTGCTGAGTGTTTATTTCTTTCAGTTCAGAATCTGGGCCGTCCCTACTGGCTGACGCTAGCTCCCATGTACATTTGGATCATGATTTTCTTTATTCAGCCCCACAAAGAAGAGAGATTTCTCTTTCCCATCTATCCCCTCATCTGCCTCTGCGGTGCTGTGGCTCTGTCTGCTCTTCAGGTAAGGTTTAGTGGAACATGATTTTTTAATGAGCCTGCCGACTTCTTTAACATTGCTTCCCAAAGTTTGGGAACATCTGCAGAATATCTGTGTCTGTTTCACAATCTACAGTGATTACACAGTTCAGGACTGTCCTCTGCATAACTTGTGAACATGGTTTTTAATCTGTTAGCTGTTACAGTTTCCATTTTTGAACCATGTTTCATGGATAGGCTTTGAGACTCTGGAAGTACAATGCACAACCATTCTGATAAGAAGTGTGTGTGTGTTGCTCGTTTTACTAGTTAAACCATAATCTCCCTGTAGAGGTTGATTGAGAGTACGTGGAAAACACTTAGCCCTCTGTAAGATGTGATGTAAAACCAAAACTATTTGGGATTTCCCTTCGGAGTGTCATACAGAATGAGCTCATCAAATAATCCTGGACTTCAGTGCAGACTGCTTTACCGCCTGCAAAAAAAGATCAAATGTCATGGCTTTATAAGATGATCGCATTAGGAGCTTGTCTGGGGTTGTGTAAAGGGATAAATGGTTGAGAGTATTTCCTTGCCACTAATTATTTCATCATGACATTGAGCTGTTTTCCCGTCCTAAGTGGGAATTTCTGGTGAGGGGCAGTTGTAATGTTGCAGTGCCAATACAGAGCAACCAAGAGATGTCACGAGGACTGGTAGCTCCCGTATAGATTTGTGCCTCCCTTGTCTGCTGTTAAACAAGCTTTAAGAGGCAGGAATATGTATGTACAAGAAATGCGTTTTGTTGTACCCTAGTAGGAATCCTTCACTGGTTTGGAGAAGTAATTTTGTTCAGGCATTGCAAAACTGAGTTGGACACTTGGAAGAGCCCAAAATTGAATGTTTAGTAAATATCACTTGAAACACTTCATAGAGTAAAGCACTAACATAGATTGATATAAACTTTCCCAAAGCTGAAAATTACTCATCTTCCTCTGCCAAAGAGGCACAGGAACGCGTCTTGAGTCCCTGTTAGGGCCTGTTCCAGGTGTTTGGCCTCATTCTGCTGTTACTCCTCTGTGCTGCTAAGCACCACTGCCAGCTGTTCATGTCCTGGGCTTCCCACAAGCCTGCACCCCATCCGAGCACTCACACTCTTCCCTAGCTCGGTTGATCTCCCATCACCGCTGACACTTTGCAGTGCTGAGCTGAACGCCCCTGATGCGTTTCAGTCCTTGCATTCGTACAGGATCAAGCTCTGTGCTGTCAGCAGTTTTACGGCTCTGACTGAGAGTTGCTGTGTGCTGTCAGAACATGCATCAGAGAGCAGTGGTTCAGGCCCTTTGCCAAATATGGCTTTAGGAACATCCAGTGTATATTTCTGTCCTGCGTATTTTAACACTGTTTGATGACATTTTGGCTGTATTCAGCTGAGAATTGGGAATTGATTGGCCACTGGTGGTACAAGCTTCTTGGAGTCTGCTCCTCCAACCACGTGGATCTGGCTGTTATGGGAAAATGCAAACAAGACAAGAGGAACAAAAACCAGATTAGGATAGGAAGTGAATTATCACTTATCCAGGCAGGAGAGACCAAGCCAAGTATTGGCTGTAGTTCCTCCTGGGTATTCCCAGAAAGGCTTTTCAATTAGAAAAACCTAAAGGGCTTTTCTGTTAACAATTTCAGAGTGGTTTGTGTTTAAAGGTGGGTGCAGAATGTGCTGTGTGTTCTGTTATCCACTTTGAAGCTGTAGTTTGTGCAGACAGGATAAACAGCCATGGATCACTCAGTAAATCTGGGTCCTGGAACTTCTGTTTGGAGAGGAGGTCTGTCCGGTGTTAGCGATGAGGGCTGTGTGTGTAGGGAGGTTCTACAGAAGTGTCTGAAAGGAACCTTTGCTGCTGGTTCGCAAGGGAATAACCACACTGGAGTCCTAGTAAACTCTAGTGTCCTAGTCTCTACTAGGACTCCAGCATGACTAGAGGCCTTCCTGGGGAAAAGAGTGGAAAAGGACTTGAAATACCCTAAATTATCAGTTAAGAAATGTGACCAAACCGTGTGAGTTCCTGGGTCTGAATTAAAAACTGAAGACCAAAGAACTGGTGGGAGATGCAGGCACTGCTGTAAAGTCTTTAAGAAAACCAGAATTTTGCTAAATCATAATCAGATTGTGAGTAGTTTTATATTGTCTTTGCTTTCAATCCTTGTTCAGAAATGTTACCACTTCATATTCCAGCGCTACCGCCTGGAACACTACACGGTTTCCTCCAACTGGCTGGCTCTGGGGACTGTATTTCTTTTTGGCCTTTTGTCGTTGTCACGCTCTGTTGCCTTATTCAGAGGTTGGTATTTTAGACTTGTTCTGTGCTTTCCTGAGTATTTGTTTTGGCAATTCTTCGGGGCTGCCAAAGTTTTGCTGCTTTCACTATGGCAGCACAGTAGACTAATAAGGAACCTTGGTAGTTTGGATGCCAGTGTTGCAGGGAAAGGACTAAATTCTAATGGGGAGATTTAGGTGAGATCTTGCGAAGACATGTTTTCCTGTGAGGGTGGGGAGGCCCTGGCCAAGGTTGCCCAGAGCAGTGGTGGCTGCCCCATCCCTGGAGGGGTTCCAGGCCAGGTTGGGTGGGGCTTAGAGCAACCTGAGGTGTCCCTGCCCATGACAGGGTTTGGAACTGGATGGGCTTTGAGGTCCCTTTCAGCCCAAACCATTCTATGATTAAGGAATGCTTATACACACATGTGTGCATATGTTCACACTCATACATGTGTGTATATATTCAGGTAGGTAGGAATGTATCATTAGAATTCTATCGGGCAAAAGTCTGCTGCCCTTTACCTTCAGCCTGTACAACTATACTGATACGAAACCTGTCCCCAGACTAACATTAAAGCACATAGTTCAACTTCCAAACATATGATCCCCCTTGAAAAAGCTTTTTCCTATGTAAAACTTCTGTTTGGGTCCTTAATGGAGATGGATTAAATATGGTCCTTGAGTACCTTCTTTACTCAGAGCCATTCAGTGAACCTTCCCACCTTGTAATTATTCTTCCTTGGTGGTAGCCCTTGGCAGGGCAGGAGAAGGCAATTAAAGGTAGTGGGGTACAAGCAGCTCTAGAAGGAGGGGGAGCTTTGAAATCCAGCCACTTTTTGGACCAAAATCATTCATTCAAGAATGTATCATTTAAAAACTTACTTATGAACAATTTTTTGTAGTCTTTCAAAAGCAGTGATGTGAACAACACCTATTTCTTTAGCCTTATTTACCACTGTCTGCCTGCAACAGGCTACCACGGGCCCCTGGACCTGTACCCAGAATTTCACCGGATTGCTACTGACCCCAGTATTCACACTGTGCCAGAGGGAAGGCCGGTTAATGTCTGTGTGGGAAAGGAGTGGCACAGATTTCCAAGCAGCTTCCTCCTGCCGGATAAGTAAGTTTAATGGAAAAGGTACAATTTGGTGAGATTCATAAGGAGGGGCACTACTCATAAGAAGTATTTATGGGAGTAACCTTCAAGACCTTGTATCTCTGTTGACACCAGCATATCCAAAACAAAGGATTCTGTAGTTTGTTGTCAGGGATTACGTTGGCCACAAGCTACTGCAAAATTTGTGTTGTGACTGCTTCCCTCGCAGGGCTGCCTGCCCTCACGAATGATGTGTGCTTAGTTATGCTTTTGGTTTTCTCCACACAAAATGTTACTAACCCCTGCCTTTTCTTGCTGGGGTTTCTGACACTGTTCTCTGCAGCTGGCAGCTCCAGTTCATCCTGTCGGAATTCAGGGGCCAGTTACCAAAACCATTTGCCAAGGGACCAGTGGCCACACGGATCATTCCAACTGACATGAATGACCAAAACAAGGAGGAGCCGTCTCGATACGTAAGGATTATATTCCTGTTTTCTTACCTTACTGTATGGTTTATATTAGTATAATGTCTAGGATTGGGTCTCCCCATTTTGTTTCCCGGGGACCATAGAAGTTACAGAACAAAAATGGGCTCTCTGAAGAACTTGGAAATTTCCCGTTTCTGTGAGTGGTTTCTGCTTGCCTGTTTTTCACTTAAAGACATAATAATGATAAAAAAAAAGAAGCAGAAGAAGTAATATTTCCTAGTTATTACAGTTTTGGGGTTAGTATAATGTCCTGCTGTGATCACAGGAGAGCGAACTGAATGAGCAGTTTGAAATCCCCCACAGAAAATGTTCGTCATTGAGCAGGGATTGAAATTTTCCTTTGTACTTCCCTTTCTTTCTATATATAAATGTATTCATCATGTTTGCAGCTGAGGAGGAGGTACTTAATTTGGAACATGGCTGGAACAGTTGCATCAGTGGTTTCAATGGGAATCGGTTAAGATAGTGCATACCAGTATTATTGATTTGTTCCTTTTCCTGGTTGTGTTGTGTCACCTAAACAAAAACAGCGTGCACACAGAGTTATAGAATCATGGAGTCATGGGATGGTTTAGGTCGGAAGGGACCTCAAAGCCCATCCAGTCCCACCCCCGGCCATGGACAGGGACACCTCCCACTGGATCAGGGGCTCCAAGTCCCATCCAACCTGGCCTTGAACACGTCCAAGGATAGGGCAGTCACCACTGCTCTGGGCACCCTGGGCCAGGGCCTCACACCCTTATGATGAAGAATTTCTTCCTAGTGTCTAATCTAAACCTTGCCCGTTCCAATTTAAAGCCATTCCCCCTCATCCTGTCATGATGACCTTGTAAAAAGTCCCTCCCCAGCCTTCCTGGAGCCCCTTTCAGTACTGGAAGCTGCTCCAAGGTCTCCCCGCAGCATTCTCTTCTCTAGGTTGAATAACCCCAACTCTCTCAGCCTGTTCTCATAGCAGATGAGTATTTTAAATTATTGTCAGCTAACTTCTTTAAAATTATTTAGCAGGTTCAATCTTAGCAGTGCACTAAATATTCTTTGCAGTGCAGTAGATATTTAGTCATCCCCTTTTATTCATCCGACGGGTTGGATGAGAGGAACTGCCCAGAAGTGCATTGTACTTTCTTCATTCCCTCTTAGTGTTGTGGAGGGCAACTTTGATGTGTCCATCGGTGTACAGGGAGTTACTCTTGTCTAATGGACGGACCAGATGTCTGGTTCACAGGAACAGGTCTATCCTGACTCGAGACAGTAGGTTAATGCCTTCTTCACGTGGCTCATGACTCTGGCCTGTTGGACATCGTGCAAGTGCATGTGATCCGCTCACGGAAGCAGAAGGAAGGCAGTGCTGTAACGCAGGAGCAAACTGCGTGGATAAAACAGGGATCAGTCCTCTGAGTTGAAGCTGCTTTATTTTGAGCCTCATTATGTAGTTACTGGAAATGGGAAGGAGGCGTGTTCCCACCTGAGAGGAGCTGTCTGCTGCAGTGCATTTAATTTACGGAATCTTGCGCTGTGCAGTATTTTTAGCACAGACAGCTGGCTGGTGCGCAGCCTGTGACTAATGGAGCACAGCACACTGTTGTTTCATGGGTGTTTCTTAATGTCACCGTACAATTTTGTTATTTCTCGTGTAAGCAGAAGGACCTAGGACAGTAGAAATTAGCTCCTAAATGTGAATTTTAAATGGAGTCTTAAGACTTTTACTTCTGATCTGCTAATAACACCTTGTTAAAGTTAGTGAGGTTATGGGTGCAAACATACCTGGATTTTTAAAAAGAAAAAAGTTAGCAAGCACTGGCAAAAGAATCATCAAGTAAATAAATATAAATAGCAATAGTCTGTTGGTCATACAAAGGGGAGAAGACAAATGGTTCAGAAGGATTATCTAAGCCACACACAGCTTAAAACCAATTAATGGCTGCAGAAATGAGGCTGATCTCTCAGTTTCAAGTGTAAGTATCTATTACTGCTCTGCTTGAACATTGAAGAGTAAATCTCAGTGTTTCTGTTGCTATGAGACACTGGGGAAAAGAGTGATTTGATCTTCTTGTTTTGCAATTCTTCCTTCCTTAATCATGTTGAACAGCACTTACCTTGTACTTGTCCTGCTGGGGAGATGTATTTGTCTCTGAAACCGCTAAGAAAGAGATAAGGAGTATTATCTCTTACAAAGATGTATCCAAGCAGGAACAGTAGATCAGGCCTAAAAGCTAAAACTATCAAAAACTCCTGACTTCACAGGAAGAATTTTACTTCTTCATCCCTCCAGGGATGGGGCAGCCACCACTGCTCTGGGCAACCTGGGCCAGGGCCTCCCCCCCTCACAGCAAAACATATCTTCCTAAGATCTCATCTCAATCTCCACTTTTCCAGTGTAAACCCATTTCCTCTCATTCTGTTCCTGCCCTCCCTGATCCAGAGCCCCTCCCTAGCTTTCCTGGAGCCCCTTTCCATGCTGGAAGCTGCTCTAAGGTCTCCCTGGAGCCTTCTCTTCTCCAGCATGAACTCTTCCCTTTAACTCTGTTTTGAGCTGTTGGAACCACGTGAAGCTTGGTCTCATTTTTGAAATCTGCATTTGAGCAATCAGTAAGACATCTCTGTTTTTCCTGATAGCAGTTGAGCTTTATCTGTGGTAAACCAGACAAGCTCCTGCTGTGCTCTGTATGGTCAGACTGACGTCCGTCCAGACACCAGCGAGAGCCGTGGCTGCAGCGGTCCAGCAGCAGGATGTGCCCTCAGCTCCATCTCCCTGCCCGCTCCTGGTATTCAGGGTGGGATCAAATGAAGCTCTGCACCACACAGCATAGCATTGCATCAAATAGAAGTGGGAGGAGGAGAAGAAAAGGAGGACAGAAAAGGATAGGATGTAATTGAGAAGTTCCTTGCAGGTCTGTTCACCAAGACCGACTTCTTTCTGCAAAGAAACGTTTCCAGGTCTGTGCACCACCAAAGTCTTGCATAAATTCCCACATAAATGCAAAAGTGCTGTTTAGGCCCTCTGATGAGGATAGATGTTGTCCTTAGCTTCAGTGTAACTCGTAAGACTGCACTGTGCTCTACTTGGAATGGTAGAAGGGAAATCTGTCTTTCACCTGGCTCATCATTCACATGCAGTGGCATTGGCAGCCCTTTTAGGAGAGCCTTTAGAATGAGAGAAGTGAGATCAGCCCCAGTACTTGAGGCAGTAGCTTGTCTTTCTCTGAATGACTGTACAATCACTTACAGAAAAACTTAGTTAGTGGCTTGGGAGTCTTTTTGTTAATGAGCCGGAACCTCTCTCAGGGCCTGGAATGTTCTCACATAGTACAAGAAGTGGATTCCACATCCTCCTCAGCTGAGTTTCCTGTGGTGTAATTTCATTTGCCACTCAGTTGTGATGGCACAGACCCATCTGGTATCCACCTAATTAAATTGTTTTCAGCTTAAATTGTTAAAAATAAACCCCAAAGGTGCTGCAGAAGAGGGAATACAAGCATGTCCGAGGAAGTCAGCAATAAAATTTTGTGGGAGAGCAAACTTAAACAGTGGAATCCTCAAGGAAGAGCGTGAGGGAGTAAGACAGAAGTCATTTTTGTAGCTGACAGTTCACGTTTGTCTTGGCAGAGTTTTTATTCCTCAGCAGCTCTAGTGCACATCTGTGGGGGTATGGGAAGGCTCTGGGGAGACTTAAGAGTGGCCTTCCAGTGCAGAAGGGGGCTCCAGGAAAGCTGGGAAGGGGCTTTTGGTCAGGGAGTACAGGGATAAGACGAGGGGGATGGTTTTCAGCTGAAAGAGGGGAGATTGAGATGAGATTTTAGGAAGAAATGTTTTACTGTGAGGGTGGGGAGGCCCTGGCCCAGGGTGCCCAGAGCAGTGGTGGCTGCCCCATCCCTGGAGGGCTTCCAGGCCAGGTTGGATGGGGTTTGGAGCCCCTGATCCAGTGGGAGGTGTCCTTGCCCATGGCAGGGAATGGCACTGGATGGGCTTTGAGGTCCCTTCCAACCCTAACCATTCTGTGATTCTACGATTCTATGGTACGAGGGCAGTGTGGGGGCTGTTAGTCAGAAAGGACGTGGGATATTCCTATAAATGAATAGTACAGCCTGTCCATATCGAAGAGTACTCTCCCCTGCAGGAAGGAGAAGGTTGCATAACACGAGTCTCCTGAGGACATTGCCCGCAGCTCATTTAGCTGGGAGGTCACACACACAATTGATTTCTGTGATGTCGCTTCCTCGAATGCGTTTTCACAATTTGGCAGGGTGTTGCCAAACATTTTGGTCAGGGCAGTGTGGTTACTTGCGTCACAGGCAGCTGATAAAGACATGACTGTGCTGGGTCCACGTGGTCTGAGAGGTGCAATGTGATGTCCATCTGCTGCCAGGGAGTCAGTGAGGGCCATCGGCGCTACAGGACGGGTTATCCATGCACAACACCCACCGTCATCTGTGCCAAACTACAGACTTACTCTACCAGATCTGTTTTCCATGATTCTTCTTGACCTCTGCTGTGTGATGGCAACACCGGTAGAGTTAACAGAGTTAACAGGTTTTGGAGCTTGTGTAACCCTTGTGGATAACTCCTATTGGTCTGTATGTATTCTGAGCCAAATGTGCTGGAATTGTGTGCAAATGATTGTAAAAGCACTTCCAAAGAAGGCGTGAAAAATTAGGTGAGTCAGGGGATTTTTGTTGCAGAAATTGGCAGATGCTGTTTCTTACAGGAGTATAAACAGGAGCATGAGGCACTGGCTCCCTTCAGCCTGACCTAGCGCATACTTTTGTCTTTCTTGGGCAGTGGGTCAAGCCTTTATCGTGTGAGCTTGGCTGTACATTTTTTAGGGCCAGGATAGCACCTACGTAGGGTGTTAATTGGCAGCGTATTTGCATGTTTGTCCATTACACACAGTTCATTAACATGACAAATGACTGCTGGGCTGGTATACTTCCCAACATCCATGTTCCTCCGGTCTGCAGGAATATTCCTTTGGATGTGCCTTGACATAAGGTGCCCTTCTTGCTGTTGTGCGTCCACTTTGGAGCAAGATTCTTGACTTGCTGTTACAGTAGTGATAGGAGTAGTTCCCCATAGGTCATTCGAGTTGAGAGGATGTACAGGAAACTGCATGAGTCTGTTGTTTCCCGAGTTCTTATCAATGATTTGCAGGGGGGAAGGAGGAACAAGCTTATTAAATAACAAATTATGTGGGAGAAAGTACGTCATTAGAATTCAAAGTTATTTTGACAAATTGGAGAAAGGATCTGGAAACAACAGGGTGAAATATATAGACAGTGCACTTGACAGAAATAGTTCAGGGAAAACACGTATGTTGAATACAAGCCAGTTGGCCACAAGTCCTTCGGGAAGAGATCCAAAGGGGCCACAAATCATTGGATCAATACAACTCACTAATGCCACGCTGCTGTGTAAAGAGGTGAGCCACGCGGAGGGTTGTGTGCGCAGGAGGATGTTGTGCAACTGTTGCTTTGCTGCTCTGCTTTAGAAAGTCCTTCATTAAGATATTACATCCTGATGTGGGCACTGCGTTCAGGATAGATGGGAGTAATTGGAGACCCCCCCAAGAATGATCACAGGGGCAGAAAACATGGCTGTAGAGTAAAATAGGTTTGTAAAGAAGACAAGGGACATCTAGGGTTGCAGAACCCTAGTATAGAAAACCTGTCACAAAGAAAATTGTTTTCCTTGTTAGTGATGTAAAACAAGCAGGAGCCGTCATGAACTGACACAGAAAAGGATTCAGTGTAGACATCAGGAAACCTTTCTAACAATAAAGATAGTGAAATCTTTTGCCTGGGCAGCCTGTGGAGTCGGCTTTGTAAGAAGTCTTTAATAGCTAATTAGAAAACCACTAGCAAAAACATCAACAGAATTGGTTCTGCTGCCTCAGGTTCCCCTCTGTGACTTCAGTGTTCCTCAGTGAGAGAGAGTTGGCAGGAGTACTTGCTCAGGGAGGGACCCTTGGTTTCTCCTCTTATGACCAGAGCGGTAGCAGTACCTTGTATTGCCCCATAAAGGTTTTAATGGAAAGCTTTTGGAATATTTCACCATGTGTCCTGCATGAAGCATTTAATCTTTTGCTGGAAATTTAACCCCCTTCTCCTCAATAAGTAACAGCATGTGTAAATGACCACGTACAACCAGAAGCCTCCAGGAAATAAACCACAAGAATGTCTTTCTTTCTGCAGATTGACATTTCCAAATGCCATTATCTGGTGGACTTGGATACAGCAGCTGAAACCCCACGGGAGCCAAGGTATTCCTCCAACAAAGAAGAGTGGATAACCATCGCCTACAAGCCATTCCTAGATGCTTCCAGGTATGCTTTACACATTTGAGATGGGGGTAGAAAGGCTGGCAGGTCTGTGAACTAATTCTGCTCAATTATCCGCTTGCAAAAGTAGCTGCATAGAGGGAGGAAAGATACATTGACAAATGCCAGCTTGAAATGCAACTTCCAGCAAAGACAGCTTGCTGGCCACAGCGGAACCTTTGTCAAGCTTATGGTGCAGTATTTTTGACCTAAATTGCTTTAGAGGGTGAAGCCAGCTGAGAAGGGTGGTAAGAAGTGTTATTTTTAAGAAGAATCCTCGCTGTACACTTCTTGCTGAAGTAATATTTTTTAGGTTTGCTTTGTAAAGGGCTGAAGTATTTGTCATCTCCTCCCAACAGACTGCTGAATTCTGCTGCCTTGTTGCAGCCAAATCCAAGGCAGGTGTCAGTCAGTCCCTAAAAGCATGAGCTCTTCCAGATTCTATGAAAGCTGGCGGAGAGAGGAGGCAGTCAGTGAGAAGTCAGCAAGGTCACACCTTTCTGAGGCATCAGAGAATCCATGGAAGAGATCTCTGTTAGAATCCGTTCTTTATTAGCTCTACTGCGCACTGAACAACTTGCCTGTGTGTCTGAAGAGGGATTTCTGTCAGAAGCAGAGGTTGAAATTGCTCTCCTCTGGGCTAACGGAGAGTGGAATCAGGGTTGTCAGAGTGGGAATGTTGTTACTGCATTCCTACAAATACAGAACCCCTCAGCTGTAAGAGGATGGCGATTCAGTCATTTAAAGCTCTGGTTGTGTTGCTGTCATAGCAGGACAGAGAGGCGAACTGGAAAAATCTTGGTAAAAAACTAACAGAGTTCAATGCTCTCCTGTTTTCCATGTGAGACCTTATTACTTCCTAGGAATAGGACTCTCCAGGGAGAGGGGCTGGCAAAAGCAGTTGAACAGTGAGAAAGACTGATAATGTTAGCGCAACTCCCAGGAGCACTCTAATGTTCCCAGCTTGCTGACACAAACAAGTTTTCTTGGCAAGGATTTTCAGAAATTGTGTTTTCCGAGAGACCTGCTGTTACGTTCTCCGGTGAGATGGCCAATGAGTCTCATTAATGAGGCCACAGAAGCATCTGCATAGGAGTTTTGCAAAGGACTCCTTGTGCCGAGCCGTTCTCCTGAATGCTCGTTGCAGCTCTGAAGACACATACATGTGTTTTTAAAACTGTTTTCTCTGACTATCCTCTACAGAGCAGAAGAGCTGTGATTGTTTGGATGTGATCTGAAGTCCTTTGAAGTCAATCAAAGGCATAAAGTCAGGTCCAAAAGAGCCTTTAAGACTCTTTGGGTTAACCAGGGGAATGTAATTTGCTAGGAGTGCTTTCGGAGGTAGAGATGCTAGCCTGCCTACTAATAGCCAAGTGGATTATTCTGGTACGGCTGTTCATCTCGGAGGCTTCTCCAGGATGTCCTGGATTCTCCGTGGCTTCTTTCCACTTTTGCCCATTTTCTTGTACTTGGCTGATGTTTGGTAGAGAAGGTCTTGGTCTGTCTCGTGCGGCTTTTTGGGTTATTGCCTTTTGATTAAAGCTCATGAGAGACTTTCCACTGCTGTCTCTTCTGAACCCATTTCTGTCCTCTTGGAGGCTGTGCCCTGCTGAATACAAACCAGCATCTCCTGGGAAGCAGCAGCACAGTGTGTTTGCTCCTTTTGTGGAGAGAGAGTTGAGTCTGCAGCTGTGGCCTTACCGCAGGATGGACCCAAGTGTTTTGAATCCTCTGTTTTCACCCAGACTTTTGTGTTCATTCCTAATGTGGCTGGGGATTTTTCCTGTAAGGTGTGTATACACCTGACACCATCTCAATCCCGACCCTGCTGCAGCCCGCGCTGCTGGCTGGAATGGCTGCAAGGAGTTCAGCTGGAGCCAAATGTACAGCTCTGTACTGAGCTGAGTCCTTATCACTCCTCACTGCTTTAACGCTGTTTCCATATGAGTCACTCTATGATATTTTTTCTTCCCCCCACCTCCTTTTAAGGGGAAATCAATAGGATTAAAGAATTTCCCTTTTTATAGCTAAATCCCTGTGTTCTGCCAAGCACGAATACCTGGCTGGTTTCTCAGGAATTTGCCTGGATACAGGGGTAGCTGTAGTGTTGCAGCTCTGTCCTTCTAGGGGAAAGGCTGTCAAAGCGCTTCCTGCCAGACGCAGGCTGGTAACTTACTCCCAGGCTCGGCAGTGAAAACCGGTGCAATCATTTTGATTGGATATATGATACTATGTGTTGCATTTAGATCATCAAAACTCGAGCTAGATTCCCAAGCTGAATTCCTAAGTTTTCCGTTGGCTAAGAATCTCTGCAAGCCTGCAGCCAAACCTCGGTCACCCGCTCAGTACAGGGATGTGGATTTCTGTGTGTGGTCCTTCATGGCTGGCTGGTACCTCTGGAAGTTGTGGCTTGGAGCAAAGGTAGCATCTCACCATGGAGCAGCAGCTCGTGAGGAGCTGGAAGTCACGGAGAGAGCCTGAAACTGCAGAGCGTAGTGACTGTGCTAACGATGAGATGCAGAGGCGGAATCCTGAGTTGGGGACGGGTGAGCTTTCTCCCTGATTAAGCATCACCCAGACCTTAGAACATATCACCTAAACGTGGTGGGGAGGGAAGGAGAGCTTTCTGGCTGCTGTCTCCTCCTTAACAAAAGATGCTGTTGCATTGGTGGGAGACTGAGATAGGAGAGGGCTTGCAGAGCATGTCCTGAGAGGACATCAGGCAATGAGATCTTTAGCCCTGCTGGTGTCGCCTGTCAGCCTCCTCTGCTCCTGTTCTTCTGCTGCTTGGAAATTCTCCATGCTGTTCCTTATCAACGCCTCACAGCTGGAGCAGAGGGGAGGTGTGGTGCCTTCACCAGTGGAGGAGGCCGGGTTGCCATAGCAGCAGGTCTGATTTCCATCCCTGCTGTTAGTACTTCCAGAGCTCCCGCAGTTTGGAGCGCTGAGCTCTGTCCCTTCAGCTGATCTTCAGCAGTTGGCAGCTCAAGTGCATGGTGCTGGGAAAGGACTAGAAGGGCTTGTGCTTACCTGGGGGTATCACTGATGCCAAGGGATGAGAGATCCACCTTGTCACCCTGCTTGTCTGACAGATTTTCTGTTCCCCCTGAAGAACAACAGCAAACCAGGAGCCGTGGCCTAACAGGGCAGACGCGTAGCAGTGGGCACAGCTCCAAGACAACTCATGGTGCAGTGAAGAGCAGAAAGAACAAACCATGCAAGGTCTGATCTGCCCTGGTTTTAACCAGTGCATCACAGAATCATAGAATGCTTTGGAGGAACCTTTACGGGTCATCCAGTCCAACCCCCCTGCAGAAGCTGGGACAGCTTTGACTCAGTCAGGCTGCTCAGAGCCCCATCCAACCTGACCTTGAATATTCGTTTCCAGGGATGGAGCCTCTCTGGGCAAACTGTCACAGTGTTTCACCACCCTCATTGTAAAAATTGCTTCCTTATATCCAGTCTAAATCTAGAATCTCAGAATGGTAGGGGTTCGAAGAACCCTATGGAGCTCACTCAGTCCAACCCCCCTGCTAAAGCAGGGTTGCCTCGAGACAGTTACACAGGAACACATCCAGGTGGTTTGAATATCTCCAGGGAAGGAGATTCCAGACCCTCACTGGGCAGCCTGTGTTATTTAAAGGTATCACATTTAAAATTGGATACTTCAGACAGGATCAGGGCTCCTTTTGCCAACCCATCCACAACCGCGTGAGCAAGAGAAATTTCAGAGAGGCTCTTCTTGGATTGCCTACTTCATAACTTTTTGCCGTACAGTTTTAGTTTCTTTCTGTAATTTGTGGAGAAGAGGTTGGGAGGATGAGTGATTAAGGGGCTCAGCTAGAACTTGGTGCTCCATGACCCTGTCCAGTTCTCTTAGAACCCTCCCTGTGTATCCCAGTTTCCCGTTTGGACCAAAAGTTTGTTAGTTTCCATCTTATCTCCAGGAGTTTGTTGACAAGGAATGAAAGAGTAAGGAGCTTCAGCTTCATAATAGCAGTGGCGGGTAAATATTTCTGCATTGTTTTGCATCCCAGCATTGGAATTTTGCTGCAGCATCCATATAAAGGTTTCCCATGGCAGACGTTGAGCTCCTTACTCTGAATGCGTCAGAGCATTTCTAAAATAAGGCAGCGTTGTTGGCTTTGTTTCCTTTTCCCTGAGTGTGATTTGAGTTGTAACTTGCATAAAATGATGGGGCTCAAGCCATTCTCAAAAGGGGGAGTGACACAAGTTTTGCAGTGGGTTGGCAGCTGACAGACGAGTTCGCTGTGGCAATTGCAGATCTGTGTGGTGATTGAATGAGATGCGAGGGTCTGTCTCACCTGCACGGCCAGGCATTAAGTGCTCTGCTTGTGTGGAGACTGGAAAACCTCGTTTGCAAAGCAAGTACCACTGCTGTGGCTTTCTCTCCGTGGCTGCAGCGGACTCCCTTGCTGCTGGTCAGCCCTTGCTTTGCGTCCTCCTGTCCTTTTTCCCAGTCTGTGGAGTACCAGGCCTGCTAGAGTGAGCACTGAGAGTCACAGGAAGGTTCCCTGAGGTCATCAGTGATGCCCTGAGACTGTTTCAGGATTCACAGAATCATGGTATCGTTAAGGTTGGAAAAGACCTTTAATATCATCTAGTCCAACCATCAGCCCAACACCACTGTGCCTACTAAGCCACGTCCTGAAGGATGCAACAAGTAGTTCTGTAGTCCAGAAAGTTATCAGCAGGCCTGAGAAGCAGAGAAAGTATGGAAATCCCAGCAAAAAGACTTCTGTTTTAATTTGAGACAACAGATCTAGGCAGCGCTGTCTCCATTAGTTGAGAAACTGAGGATTCTGGGGACGTCAGCTGCAGGAGAGCAGCAGTGACACAGCTCTAAAAGCGTGTTAGATGCTAGAAACTGGTAGGTTGAAAGGATCCCAGAGCTGAAAGATCTGTGGGGAGAGTCTTTCCCAGGGTCAGACACGTAGGTCTGTGGGCAGAGTTGGTGAAGATACATCAAGAGCTCCCATAATGATCCACACTGCTCGCATGTTCGAGCCTGTACCTTCCCCCTGTCCCCAGCTCAGCAGAATGACGCATCTCTCAAATCCGGCACCTGCTTCTACACAATGATTTGGGATTGTTCCCTGCTACCTATGAAGTAAGTGTTAAAATGCTATGAAAATGCAGCTTTTTTAATAAGAGAGAAGGAGGAGCAGCAGTGTCACTTTGAACCGAGTCTTGAGGGATGCTGCTGGTGTGGATTTCAGGTCTGCAGCTCAGTGGCTGCAAAGCAAGGAGCATTTGGGATTAAAAAACCCATCAGACACCTCCCCACCCAACCCCAAACTCCAGCTCTTGTTCTTTGAAAAGAAATGACCCCAGCAGTTCAATTCACTCCTGCTGAACCAGAGGCTTCTGGGACTTGCTGCAAGTCTCACATTGACGTCAGCAAGTGCAAATGTAAATCTCAGCTGGCTCTGATAAATGGTGCTGCTAATTGAATTAGAGAGCACTCCAAGCCACCAGCTAATTATGCTCCTCAGGAAGCTGCTTTGTCCAGGTCCATTTAATTCTATATTGGCTGAGCGCTCCGAATCTGGCACAGAAAAGGGGAAATATATTACAGCTCCCCACTGAGGAGCACATATTTTCCAGCTCTTTAGGCTAAGCCGTCTGCTTGCTCCGAACACTTGGGTTTTCCATCAAAAAATATATTCTTAGTGCAAAATTAATGATTCAGTTACTGCGTTCTAGCATATCATTACTTCGATTCGATAAGAGAATCTGCCTCCTTCCCTTTAAGGGTGCTTTCCCCCATGTTACATGAAGTGTTTTCCCTACCTTTGTTTTACAGGTTGCTGAATTGCTTCTTCAGTGCATGGTTGGTACAAAATTTAACACCTGAGAAGTGCAAATGTTAATGGGTTTTCAGGGAGGTTGAATGATGAGCTTCCTATGTGTGCCTGTAGCTAGAAGGTACTTAGATCCTGCCCGCACAGCAGAGATTCAACTTCCCGCTGCCTCTTCTTCCTGCCATTCCTTTCCCTTCATCCTTCCTATGCTTCTTTCTGAATTCTGCTGTTAGTGGGGTAAGAAATTTGAGTTACAGGATGCAGTTAGGAAGAATCTCCCACCACTACACAGATCTAACAGCTTCCTTTCCATGTCAGTGAGCTTGAGAGGGGGACTTGAACATCTTCACTCAGCAGTCTGTGCTCCCATTCCAGAATTGCCTCCACTGGTATTAGGAGAGCAGGACTGTTGAGTTGTTTGCTCCTCAAGTCCAATAGATAATTTGCAGAAATACACTTAAAAATGGCATTGTGGTTCCAGCTATGTTGGCCTACTGGTAACTGTGCCTCTGTCCTAACTGGGAGCTGCAGTCACTCCCCCGGAAACCAAAAAAATAGATAAGAATTCCCCAGAATGTGGGATGTCTCATGTCTCCAGGGCTGGGCAGAATTTGCTTGTCGCCTGGTTCCTGGCTGGAGCCACAGCTGGAAGAGTCCTGCTGCATCCATGTTCCAGCAGCGTTGCAGTAGACCCTTGGCTCCCCAGCTTGGAGTGATCCTGGCCTTGATCTTGCTGCCAACGTGCTGCTAGGGAGCTCTGTGCTGATTAAGGCTGCGCACACTCGCAGTCTCTGGGGGACAAATTTAGAAGCAAATGCAAATAGAACATTATATATATTCCCTGTCATCTGTCATCCCAGCCCCTTCCCTGTGCCATCTGTTGTCTGAGCCTGACGAAGCGAGGTGACGGGAGGTAAAGGCTCCCTGTCTGAATTTAAAGCTCTGTCATGACTTCCTGAGCTGTAGGTGCACCAACAACCCCTGTTCCCTCATGGCTGAGAGCAGCACCCAGGGCTTTGCTGCTGTGTAGTGACCAGCAGCAGAGAGAGCAGCCCTGTGCTTGTGTCCAGTCGGAATCCCCTCTCCATGAGGAAGTTGGTGCTGGATAAATAAGAGAGCTGACCTTACAGCAGTGGGGCAGAGGTGTTGCTGCTACCATTTACCGTGCCATATTCAGGGTGTGAACTGGGTGCTGTTGTCTGACTACTGTCAGCTCCACGTCTGGACCGAGCGACTGAAAGCATTCTCAGTGCTACGGACTGTGTACTCGGGACCTCAGCCATCGGCTGAAGCTGCCGCCTTCCTTTCTCTCCCTGAGCTAAACCACACAAAGCTAATTCAACAAATTACTTCATCTCAACCCAAGCACACACCCTGAGCTCTGGGGAATTGTGCTACTTTCTGTCCCTTTCTTATAACTTAGCAGCAAACTGGTGCTCTACCTTATTTACCCCTTTTTTTAAACAGAGTCCGAAGCAGCTTGAACACAGTTGCTTTTTCTTGGTTTTATTTCTTTTCTTGTTCTTTGCTAAAGGGAATTGAAGTGAAACCCCACCGCTCACGGAGAGCAGCCATGGTAGCAATGGTGGGTTGTCAGGCTGAGAGGAGGAGATGCCAGAGTAAGTTCAGCAATGACATGATGTTCATTAGCCACATGAGATGGAGGAGGATAATCAAGCACTTGCTTTCAAAAAGATGCCTTTGCTTCCAGTGACTGGAGGGAGGGCTGGCCTCCAATTCCCAGGCGCAAGGAAATGACAGCTGTAAAAAATGTTCCTTGTTCAGAATACACCGAAATTACCATCTTCTGCCTAGTTATTTGCTCCTAAGAGCTTCTGCTTTGAATACATTCCCAATTCCAGCACCTCAGGAATTCACAAAGAGCAACCATTTCCAGTCATTCTTTTATTTAGGAACTTTGCTGGGCGTTTTACAATTTGTAAGCGGCCTAAGTATTATCACTTTTTGTTCTTCGAAGTGAAGCAATCAGCATTTTTCTATCCTAAAGCACAAGCTGAGTGTTTGGCAAAAAAACAGGCTTAGAGATGCTGGATGCTGAAAGGAGGCAGAGTCTCACAGTTAGAAGCGGGAGTTGTAAATTTTAGGAACTCAGACTTGCTTGGGCTCTCTGAAGGTAGACAATACTTTCTGCCGCAGTTTTCCCTCCCCAGTGTGGGAAAAATATTGCTTTGTTTGTCTGAAATGGGGACAATTCAATTGAAAAATGCCTTGCTTTGTGCTGGTATGAGACCTTAAATAACAAGACCCTGTTGCGGAGTGGTGCTCTGCCAATGCAAGGAGGTATTACTTGTCTTTACTGGATGCTCTTTCAAGCTGCAGGAGATCAGGAGCTGCCTGTTCTTAGATAAGTTACAGTCAGGCTGTCTAAGAACCCCAGGAGCCTCTGGGGAGATGCAGTTCTTGGTGGCAGTTCCTGCCATTGTGTTTTAGGCTGCTTTTTTGAAAGGTATCCAGTGCTGCCTTACAATAAGCAAACAAAACGCAATTCATCTTGCTTCTGAAAAAGTGATTTGAATGGGATGTCCAGACCCTTGGCTGTGTTACCAGCAAAGCCGTGTGAATTGCAGTGACCAGTGAGGACCTGCTGGATCCGTGTGCCGCCCCTGACCACACAGTGTGCTGCAGATCAGTTTGGAGTGCTGCTGCTACTGCTTTTCCGAGCTTTACGTGGATGGCGTTAGACTTGTGTCTGTCAAGAGTAGACAGTCTACCAACAAGTTGATCTTTTAAGGAAGAAGCTTTGGTGTTGAGGAAGCAAGACTCTGCCCTAGCCCTGATTTCAATAAGTTCCTCACATTTTTGAAGCTTCTAGCAAGGTTCACTGCTGCTGAAAGATGTCCTATTTGTTTGCTTCACATTTAAACCTGGTTTTTACTATTAGTTTGCTCAGTAACAGAACACATGCATTTAAAATGTACTTAGCTAGCACAGCTCCAGCAATTAGCAACCAAACAAAAGGTACTAATTTGCTGCAGCCATTAAACCCTCCATGCTTGAATACTCCATTCGTCCAGTTGTCGCAAAGTGCTGTGTAATGCCAGCTCCCAGCACTAGCAGGGCCACCGTGAATGCTGGCAGCCTGCAGCGAGCTGCTCTGGAGGTTTTAGAGCAGTCCATCCCTCTTTAATTCAATACCCTCAACAGCAGATCTGCACAAGAACAGGACTTCAAAATGCCAGTGCCCATCAAAGCTTCTGTCTGCCCTTCAGACAAGCGTGGAGGAATAGGCGGCCAGAAAGATTGGATAGAGAAGAGGAGATGCCAGGAGCTAAATGCAGCCTCGCTATCTTTCACCTCCCTGAGGAATGGGAGGGCTGCCTTTCTGTCTGATCCCAAAGACCCACAGGGCTGTACTGGCTGCTTTTTGGACAGTGATATCTGGGATCTAAGTTTCTTTCGATGATTACACCACTTTTCTGCCCTCTCTCCCCTTAATCCTACCAGAATGGACAGTGGGCATGCTGAAGAACTGGGCACGCTGCTGCTCTTAAACTGGTGGTGCTGGCACAAACCAGCATTGGTCCCACTGACACGGGGAAAACAGGACTGGGTTGTGTGTGCCTGAAGCATTAGTGTTCCTCGTGCCACTGACTCAGCAGCCCAAATCTTTTGCAAAGCCTCATCCATATCATTTTCAATATCCTGGCTAAGGAATGCTTTAAGGATGATTTGTTTTTCCTTTCTGGTTTCAGGTCCTCAAAGCTGCTGCGTGCATTCTACGTCCCTGTCCTCTCAGAACAGTACACATCGTATGCAAACTACACTATTCTGAAATCCCGGAGGTCAAGGCAAAGCAGGAAAAAAATGGGAGGCTAGCAACATACCTGGGCAACAAACTCAAAAGCATCTGCTGGCGCTCTTGGACAGCTGCCTAAGCCATCTTCAGTTCCCCTTTTTGAAAGATTGTGCTTGTGCGATTCACTAATAAAGATTTCCCATGAAGTGATTCCACCCTGCAAGCTTCCAGCTGTAGAAGGGGTGTATCATCTGCTTTCAGTTCGCAGTGTCAGGGCTCTGCTCTGCCTACACGGAACAGATTGGTAAGAAACCATTTGAAAAGCCAGCAGCCACCTACGAACGTATTATCCCTGCTGCTCCCTGTGTTATTATCTATTACACCAGAAAAGAGAGAAATGGAAAATAAAAAGGAATGACAATATGAGGTTCTGCTCCAGGTTGCAGTTGGGCACTGAGAAAATTCAGCTCAGCCTCTCTCTTTGCCCCTCTGCCCTGTCCTCATCTGCCGAAGCAGTGCTGACCTTCTCCTAGAGATATTTTTTTGGGTGACAACATTTAGGAATCTTCTTTTCTTTAAAGAAAAAGGAGGGAAGAAAGAAGAAAACAGCTGAGAGACAACTAACTGAAATGCATTCGTCCTCAAGGAATGAATAGCAGGCACCGCAGCGGAACGGCCTGAAGTTGCTCTGTCCAGGAGACACTTTCAAGGATAATAAATCTGTGCTTCTGGGAGAAACCCCTCCAATCTTAAGAGCTGAGCCAATCATTTGTTTTCATGGGACCAGAGTGTTTTTGTTATCTGTGAAACCACGGATTTGTTTGCTATTTATAATAATTTTTTTAAAGATACCTAAACATCCTTTCCATTCTAGTCTACAGCATCTTAAAACCTCTGGAATCATCCAGAGAGAAGGAGGATTCATTTTTTTTTTGTGAGTTCTGTTTCCCCCAATAGACCGTGTGTGTTGCGTTGGTCCAATGTGCTTCAGAGCAATACTGTATTTATTGTATGTCTGTTTCTAAAACGTGCAGTGTCACAAGCTGGATGGAGTTATTTTCCCTCGCATCCTTGAAACTCTGTGGGGATCGGATGGCATAAGATGGAGCAGGGAGGAAGCTCCTTTTGCAAAAAGGCTGCAGAAGCTCTGTGGCTGTGATTACATTGGTCTGTGTGTGCAGTGACAGTGCCAGAGCGTGGGGATCAGGAAGCAGGTTTGTATGTTTGGAATCTGTTGGGATCCAAACAGAAAAGCCCGTGCTTCTGAGGATGCAGGTGTTGGCCCAGGCGCAGAGAGCAGCGTTAGGAGGGACTGCAGGTTTAGCTGGGCAGGACGGGAAGGGCAGGCTGTGATCCAGCACGGTGCTACAGAGTAGGAGGAGCTGGATGAGCAGCAAAGCGTGGGCTGAATCATAAGGGCAACTTCAGAAACATAGGGAGAGATGCTCTGGATCCACTGCATTTCATTAAGGGGGAGTTTATTTTAAATGGCGTTGTGCTCTCTTGGAAATACAGCTTATAAAGTGCTAAACATGGTAAGAGCTGCCTCGTTGTCCGGATGGTTACACCATGGAGAATGCAGTTCTCTTCCATTGCACCCCCACTGTACGGAGGAGCAGTTTGAAGCTGAGACTCTGAATTTAGACTTTGATGGCTTGAGGAAGCATCTGTGGTTTCTTAAGTTTTGTCTCTCTTCAGAGAGATGGATATCACCCTTCAGGAGTGTCAAACGTGGAGCTTCAAGGTTTGCAGCCAGGCATTGGTGTCTTGGGTGCGTTGCTCTGCAAGATCACAGTCACTTTGCAGATCACTGCAGTGTCTGTGTTCACAGCAATCCCCTATCTCCCTCCCGCCAGCTCTACCCCTCGTAGAAGTTTACATGTGTTGAACAAGGCTCTACAGTGCCAATAAATCAAAACCAAAACTCTTGCCCTGCGCGTTGCCTCTCCCCTTGGTAATCCGTGACCTTAAATCAAATAAAGAAGCAAATGCAGTTAAAGTACCCTTTGCACCCCTCTCAGGTGCTGTTTGTGTGGCTGTTCCATCTTGTCAGAGACCATAATCTCATGTTTAATGTGAAAAGACAGTAAAGATCCATTTGAAATGACTGTGCGTGCTCCACCTTCCTCTCCTGTTTGATTCCTGGGTTTGGGTGGTGGTGGTAGACTCATAACTTGACAATAATTGGGAGTGTTTTCCAGAGGAATGGGGCGATGTTTGGTTCCTGGTAGGAAATGCCAGTGCGACTGCAGGCAGTGGTCGATTGGACAGCTTGGCTTTCCAGAGTTTCAAACGGAGGCACGGGCTCCGTTTTGGCTGCTTCCCATGTGAACAGAGGAGTCGGTTCTGCACTTGGAGAACCTGCAGCTTAAGGAGATGAGACAGAGGAGGGAGGGTTGTTACTCATTGAGGACAAAAGTCAATCACATTTTAATGCTGATTTCAGGGGGAAGTTGTGAGTCTCAGTGCTGCAAAGATCTTGACCCAACAATTCATTTAAGGTCCCGCGTGGAGTCTGCCTACAAGTTGTTTTTTATATACTCTGTGGCACAGAAGTAGCGTTCCTGACAGCAGGTAAAGGAGCCATGGCCTCGCTTCCTTTAGTCTTTGCTAAGGTCTAATTGTCATGGATAGTGCTACCAGGCAGCCAGAATGTAACACAGAGGCAATCCAGCAATCCCAGCCGAGAGCACTGGGAACAAGGAGGTGGAGTCGCTGCTGCTGATGTTTCCAGCATAAAGACTGGGCCATGGGTGAGATTTCTAATAGGAAATGCTAAGGCTCTCCTCATCTCTTCATTATTCGCAAGCTGACACTGTTTTACTCTGTGCAGTGCTGAGATTAAACGAAAAGCCCTCAGTAACGAGAAGATTACCTGTACACAAACAGACTTGCTGGAGTGAGCAGAACGTGTCCAAGGAGTCTGCGGAAAAGACGGCAGGAATTGCCTACCTGGCTCAGGTTTAGCTGGATGGAGGATCTTGCTTTTTGAGTGCAGGTGGAGGTGCAAAGAGGTGTGCACCAAAAGGTGGAGCTGCATCCAACACAAAACATTTTTAAAGGCATTTTGTAGTTTGCTTTTCTTTTTGATTGGACACTAAGTGAAGCAAAGGTGTGATCGCATTGTGAGGAGGCAGGTTTGGGACAGCTGATTTGTGATCTCTGTTGAAAAATAAATAAAGCCTTGTAGTTTCTGAGCTCGTGGGTAAAGGGTCAGACCACAAATTGCTGATCTGCCTCAGCTGGATTCCCTGCCTGGAGAGAAAGGGACCAAACCTGTTGGGTTGCACAGGATTGGGTAGGCAATGCACCTTTTTCTGCTTTGTCTTTGGAGAAAGGGCTCCTTGTTTTATTCTGGCTCTGGGCAACCTGGGCCACGGCCTCCCCACCCTCACAATGTTGGATGTAACATCTCCTCACTGTGCTTTAGAGAAACCTCTTGTACCTTGGCAGTGTAACACAGTGAGTGAAAGTGCTTCCCCATCCCTTTGGAGAGCAGAGTTGTCCAACAGCAGCTGCGCTCTGCTGTGACAGAGCAGCTGCCAACACGCTATAAATCTGTCCTAAGACAGCCGTCTCCTGTGCAGCTCTGCCGCTCACACCTGAGAGCTGCCCTGCGCCTTTAAGGTCCTTCCAACCCAAACTGTTCTATGATTCTATGACTGGACCAAAGTTTGGTATGTGGGACAGCAATGGTCAGTGTCCAATAACAACTGCTGTGTCCTCTGCGCTGCTCCTCTGCCTCGTCTCTGGCTCTTAGGCAGGTCTTAGTTGTGGCCTTATTGATAACAGCTCTTTCCTTCCTACTTGCGCTAACCTCAGAGGCCGGGACTATCTTAGTACTTGAGTCCACCCCACATTCAACAAAAGGTTTTAAGTTAGTAGGTTAGGTGTTTATTTTGTTGCTGGAAAAGAGCTTAAAGTAGTAGTGGAGAGAGGCCCTGGTAATGAAATTCTGGGGTTCTGAGTTCCCAGCTCTTCCAGGCACTGCTGGAGGAAAGAGCCATGAATTTCTTTCTCCTCCAGCAGCTGTCAGAACCTGAACATCACCCCAGCCCTGCAGAGATTCAGTGCATGTCCCCGTGAATAACCGCACGTCTCTATCTGCTTTCCTGGAGAGGTACTAATGAGGCCCCGTCTGTCTGCTTTGCAAACTCCAGCCGTGTCTGCTAAGCAGCAAAAAATGGTCTGGATGGGTGTGCAGAGCAAGAGAGCATCGCAGCCCAGCAGGACTCTGGATCTGTGCAGTCCTCTGCTGCCTTCCTGCCCAGTCCTGTGTCCAGAGGGTCACCGCAAGGGCTGGGCAGGGGGGCATTCTCTTTAGGGATCAGTGAGGAGGCAGGGGCTGAGGCCAGGATGTGGAGGCGGATGCTGCCTGGTCTCTGAATGACAGTATATGACTGGATGCCTGACCAGAAAGCCTGGCTTTGTACAACGCCATCACTCACTTGTCCTGTAACTCCATGATTTCTGCTTGGAGGGTGAATTACTGGGTAAGCGTTTAAGCATGATTGACCAAACAGGCTTCAAACAATGCTTTTTTTTCTAGAAAAAGGGCAAGGCTGTAGCCTTCTCCAGTTTCTAATTGTCCATATTGCATTGTTATAGCTCTTGTCCTGCCTGGAGTGAATGAAGAGGCGTTCTCTGGAAGTTTCCTGTGTTGAAATGGGCTGGTTGGAAAGAGCAGGGTGGAGGGCTGATCGCTGCAATTATTCTGCCTTGGAACATGCTGTCCAGGTGCTGCCCTGCGCTGCAGAGCCCAGCCCTGTTTTCTCCTTCATACAAAGAGGAGGCTGTTTTGACCTTTCCTGTTTGTAATCCTCCCCCCAGGCTTGGCTGGGGAAGCTGCACTTTCAACACCTTGCGTTGAGTCAGCAAGAAACAGCAACGGGGGCACTGGATGTGGTTTTAGTGGTGAATTGAGAAGCAGTTGCTCACACCGCCAGGTCTGGTTTGAGACCAGCCCAGCAGCGGCAACCTGCAGGCTTGGGGTTTTGCCTTGATTTTGGGGACAGGTGCCTTTCCACATCCCTGACGTTCTTTCCACCGCTGCAAAATCTTTGAGGCAGGTGTAGTCCTCGCCCGCATTTCGCAGTGCTTTGCCCCGTGGGTCCCTGGGCTCCGCTCTGAGCTGCTGCAGGGGTGAGAAACAAGAGAGGTGCAATTATCTGATCCTTGGCTTCTTACCTTGCTGTTTCAAGACAGGGGTTGGGTGGTTGGCCTTCCCTGGGAGGAGGCTCTTGTAAATCTGCATAGTTTGGTTTGCTCCTGCATCTCTGTTGGCTCTGACTGCACCTCTGAAGAGACAGAACCTGCATGGCTGGAACCCCCTGCATCCAGGCTCGGGAGCTCCTCTAACTCACTTCTCACAAATATGCTCTGGGGACAGGCAGGAGCGTTCCAGCAGCTTTATGCAATGCTGTCTGAATCACGCAATAAACAAGTCCAAACCCTATTATTAGACTTTGGAAACTGCTGCCTTAGAGACAGGTTTGCTTATAAATATCCATTATTTTCTCTCTGGCTCTTCACTAGGGAAGCTGGCAAGAAAAAGAGATCTCTGCTTCTCCAGAATCTGCCTGCCCCTGCTGTTGTTGTTGCTTCTTCCCACCTGAGCTCATCCTCCTTGCTCTTTCAGTCTCTGAAGTTCTGGCTGTGCTAATGAGACATCTGCTCCAGCATCAGCAGGGTGGCAAATGCCAGCTCTTTTGGAGGGGGACAGGAAAACACAAGTAATAAGCAACTGGGCAGAGCCTTTGCCAGGGTCACCGCAGCGTGGAGTTGTGCAAACCGTCTGCTTTGGTGGCTACAGCAGAAGTCTTGGGTCCAGGTCCGAGCTCCCCGCATGACTGTGAGAAAGCCTCATGAAAAGGGGATGCCAGTGCTTCCTTTCCCTGCCTTGTTTGAGGAGGGATGGGTGCAAGGCTCAACAAAATTCAGTGGAAATGCTGACTTCGATACGCAGACTCTGGACTGCACAGGCTGTCTCATAGTGTGAATACATCTGGTCTAACAGCACTGCTGTCTCATGCAAAGCCGTGAGCTTTCCCATCCCGATGAACCAGCAGTCTTCTCACCACGCCAAACCTACCCAGCACAGATTCCGCTGACCCTCTCGCCTGCCTGCTGCTGCGCTCTCTGCCTCTTTCAGTTGTTTGGCATGAGTACTTTTAGCTGTAGGGTGCTTTTTCTTCCCTTGAAAAACTGATTGTGTATTTTGTCGCTCAGTATTTGCTCCAGGGAGCTGAGTGCAGCTTTCGATTAGTACCTAGGACTCCTTACCTACACCCCTGAGGTAATGCTCTGCTTTACATAAAAGCTCCAAAGCTGCTCAGAGTGCACCCTGTGTCACTCTGTGTGTAAAGTGGGGCAGGCACGGAACAGGCAGGACACGCTGTAGGCTTGGAGAAGGGATAAAGGTGGTGTTTTTAAAACATTTAACAAAACGGCCAGCTCCTCTCCAGTGGACGTTGCTGTTAAGGGTGTGGGGAGGGCTGGTGCGGGAGCTAAAATCTCAAATCCATTTCTCATTCTCTCTCTAGTGACTGTTGCAGCCCTGCAGTACTTCTGTTTCTTCCAGCTAGTCCTGGCAAAGCAGCTCTGTCTGCCAGGCTGGGCAGGTGAGTCTTTGCATCCCTGGGGTAGTGTCCTGCACCACGGTCAGTGCTTCAGCTTTCCTGTTCCTCCTTGTTGTTTGAGTAGCTTCTATAAAGTCTTTTCCCTGTGATGGTCCTCTCTGTGAGGCCCTCACGTTGTAATACAGCTCATGTGTGTGTGTGTCAGAGCATCCCACCAGTCTCTGGGGTCCATCCCACAACGCATCTCTGGCCGTAGTCGGTCAAGGTAAGGAAGCACGGAGCTGGCTGTGGTGTGGAGCAGTCTGAACCTGTTCTCACCCGGCCTGTGTGATGCCACAGGGCTGCAGCCTTCTCCCCTTCAAACGCCAGACTGGGTGAGAGCCAGGGCGCCCTGCCTGAAACCCTGCAGCCAGTGGAAAAGTTTTGGACATGTTGCGCGTGTTGAATTCCTCGGCGCGCTGGATTGCTGCCCAGTTGGGGGAGACCCCCCTGCAGCGCCTGCGGAGCCTGTGCTGGGCTTTCCAGATTGCTACAGACATTTAAAGTGACAGCAGAACCAGCCAGGGTGGGAGATGGAGGTCCTGAACAGAGAGGGAGGAAACCTGATGCCACTCCACCGTGCTGAGAGTTTCCTTTCTCTCTTGTCCAGGGGCCGATGGCCCCTTTGCTACTGTGCACAAGCAATGAGAAGCTGAACCAGGGCCTTCTGGCAAAGCAAGTCCCTTCCTGTTCTTAAAGCAACCCAGAAAACTTCCCTGCCTGGTTGGGATTATTTCTGGATGTCATTTTTCTCTGGAGAGTTGACACTTATTGACAGATAATCCGTGTCTGTAAGGAAAACTCATGATTAATTGCTTCCTTTCCGTTAGGCTCCCTGTCCTCTCTCTTGCAAAATTTGCTAACAGATATATTATCTTGGCAGTCCAAAATAAATAGTTGTCCCTATGTGGGAGCTGGTGCAGAATCCAAGGCTGTGTTTGGCTTTCCCAGCACCAGCAGGCCTGGAGATGGGGGTCATTGTAAAAGAATAGATGAAATCTTCGCTGGCTTTTTTGGCCACAGAGAGGGAACAGCAGTAATGCAAGCAGGGAAGAAATGGGTGGTCTCATTGCTGTGTTGTGTGAGAACATGGAGAACAAGGCAGAACTGCAAATAGTAGGACCTTTTTCCTTTTTTTGTTTTTTTTTTGACATCATAAAAAGTCCCTGGAATTTTGGCCATGGCACATATTCCATGGTATTCAGGCAGGGAGGTATTTTGTCCTAAACACAGCGAAGAAAAGATTACAGGGTGCTCGCTAACAGGCTCAGGGTTAATGGCACTGCCTCTGAAATGTCAGGTTTGGGCCGACACGCCTGCTGCGTTAATGATTTACAGGAATAGCAGCGTGTGTCTGTGTCGGAGCTTTCGTTGTGATGGCTCTGAGTCAGATGACTCTAGAGCTGTGTTACAACCCCTAAAAGCTGCCTTTTGACTTTGGCTGTCTGGCAGTCACCACGTAAGACACTCCAGTTACACCAGTAAAGGAGTAGGCAGGAGAAGGACTGGGAATTTTAGTGTTTTGCAGTAGGGAGCTCACAAGGTGTATTTCTCTGGACTTTGTACCTAACAGTGGGGTGATGAAAATCGTTGATGTGCTTTTGTGCTTGGTCTTCATGCCCTAAATAGTTTTGGCCAGCTCTCCACCAGCTGACTGAAATGCTGATGGTGCTCCGACAGCAAATACTGCTGAGGAAAGCTGGTGCAGGCAAAAGCTGAGCCGTTCAACCTCTGGAAAGGACTCCTTGACAAAAGAGAGCAGCCCAGGGTCCGTCATCTCCCCGAGAGGAGCTGGGTTTAGTTTCCTGCTCTGCTGGAGCTCTTGCCTTTTCTGGCAATCTGTTTCAACGTGAAGGGAGGTTGTGGTGAGGTGGGTGCTGCTCTCTTCTGCCAAGTAACAAGTGATAGAGTGAGAGAGAACGGCCTCAAGTTGAGCCAGGGGAGGTTCAGATTAGATATCAGGAAAAATTTCTTCACTGAAAGGGTTCTCAGGCTCTGGATCGGCTGCCCAGGGAGGTGGTGGAGTTTGTGGAGGGATCTAAAAGCTGGGTAGATGAGGTGCTCAGGGATGGTTTAGTAGTGGACAGGTATGGTTTGACTGGATGATCTCAAAGGTCTTTTCCAACCAAATGATTCTATAATTCTGTGTTCCAGCTCTGTGGCCGTCCTCCTCAGTGGGACAGGGAGGTGTGCAGAGAGCCCAACCTTTACATCATGGGAATTCCTTCTATGTTTTTAACTGGCTTTCAAGCTGCTGATAGGCTCTGGGATTCCTTTATTCATGAACAGAGCCATTGTTCAGATCAGCCATCCAGTACCACCTTCCAGACATATGTGCTAAGAGACTCTCTTGTTGTGTTTTGTCAGCCCTGTGTGCTCGCTAACTTGTGAGAGCTCCTCCTCTGTGCCAGAACTGCCCTCACCAAAAAGGAGGATGAGCTGGCTTTTTCCAGTTAACCAGTCAATATTTACTCTTCCAGGCAAGCTGTTAAAGTGCTGTTGCTCTCTTGTTTTGGTATTTGTTTCTCCTGTCTTGCTGGAATATTGCCCCAAAGTCTCCCACACTGGCAGCTCTTGTTTGTGTAGCAATGACATGTGGGCGTTCATAAAAGACAAGGTTGTGGGAGCCTTCCAATGATTGCCAGGTCATGTTTTCATTTTCTGTTCTGAGTGTGGAGTGTGTTTCAGCCCATCTGCTTCAAGAAAGGCTGGAGTTTGGGAAGAGAAAGCCACAGGATAATTTATTCAATCCCAAGGTGAAATCTTGCTTCCACTAAAATCCATGAGAAAGCTCCTGTTGACTTCAGTGGAGTTAATTTGCATCCTGTGTTATCAGGACAAAGCCATCCCAGGTCTGGGTTTGGCAATTGCCACCTCCCCTGTCTGTCCTTTTGGTGCTGAATCTGCATCCTGGGGGTGCAGCCCTGGAGTTCCCCAACATCTCCATGGCAGCACCCTAAAATGATGATTGAACACATAATGAAGAGTGAGGCACTATCGCTGGTGAAAATGAGGGGCCAGCCTATGTCACGGGCATCAGGGAAGCCCCGTCTCCTTTGTCCTTTAGTGCAGCGATGCTGGAATGTGGGTAGTTTGTCCCTCTGACCTTTTGCTGAGTGCAGTTCAGCCAAAGCAAGACTTATAAAGATAATTCCCCCTTAGACTAATGGAAATGAAGCTGGCTCTCCTCTTCCAGCTCCCTCTTGCCCTAAGAATTATAGCATGGTTTTGTATTAGCATGAGTTTTTATTTCCTAGATGGAAAGATGCATGGCATTGAAAGGATGTACAACTTGCATATTGTGATAAATCCCAACCTAAAACTCTGTGCCACGGTTCCATAATTGTGTCACGGTTCCATAATTCTCCCACGCTGACCTGTTCGTGGCACGATCTCAGGCATTCCTCTTCCAAACCCCAGGGCACGCGTGTTTTCAAATGGTATTTATTAAAGCTGTTTGTGTGTTAAGCTCTCCTACAGAATGGGAAGGAGTCTTTGGCCTTCCAGATAACCATGAGGTTCCTGGTATAGAAAGGGAGCAGAGATGCCTTAAATTGAGAAAAACTCCTTTAAACACGTCTGGACAGATCAGTGCAGACAGATTCCCCCTCTGATACCATGTTTCTGGCAGCTGAGTGGGTAAGTCGGCTCCTGTACAGTAAACATCTATTAAGTTAGCGAACTGTTGCAGTTTGCTGAGACAGCGGTTAGGGCAGTTCTGGAATAGCCAGCTCATTCTTACTGGTCTCCTCTACCCATCGCTTTATCTTTACTGCCTTGTTTAATTTTTGAAGACACCACGTTTCATTTAGGACCAGGTCTGACAGGTTATTCAATCTCAAGCACCGGAGGGGTCAGCCTGGCTGCATTTTTCTACGCCGTGGAGTCCTTTGTGTGCGTACTGTAAGCACCCTAAGCTGGGCTCTGGGGATGACAGCCCACGCGTGCATTGCTTCCTTGCAGTGTAGAGGTAACAAGGATGCTCTCTAGCAATAGCTTTCTTGGGAGCCCTGGTAGACAACCTTGGCCAAAGCCCTGTCTTAACGGAGTCTGTGTGTGCACCCCTTGGATGAAGCTTCTGTGTAACATTAGCCAGAGCTTTGTCACTGTAAGTCCTTGGTTTAGCAGTCCTCTCTCATTATTTTCAATTATGGTGACACTTAATTTCCTTATTACTGCAATTTCCTATAATCCCCAAGCATGTTTTTAAGTGAGGAATTACATTTGCTGCCCTACCTTTCACTGCACTTTCTGGTTCACTAACAAGAAGCCTGAAGACCTTCACTGTGCAAATTATTTAGTTTGCCAAAGTTATTTGGCTCCAGTAAGAAACATTTCTCCTCCACTAGCAGGGAAAGGCAACACGGTCCTTAATTGCATTCTGCAACTTAGCCAAGTGAAATCTATCCTTGTGCCTTCAGAGCTGAAGCCAAAAACCCACCCCCGACAGGTCCCTCGTGCTTTGCTGCTCCTCGCAGAGGGAGCCTGTTTCCAAGAGCATCTCTCTCTCCCGAGATTTATAACCACTGGGGTGGTTTGCTTGATGGAGAAGATTTAAGTCTCTTGCGCGCAGGAGAGCTCCACATTGTTTTGAAGGTTGACCTGCCCTGGTTTATCTTTGTTTAAAGGTTCAGGTGGACAAAACTGGTAAGAGTTCTAGTGAGAAAGGACGAGCCTGCCCTGGACAGTTCTCAAACCCACATCTCACCGGTGTGCATTGTGTTTGTGGCTCAGTACAAGCCCCTGGCTTGTGATTAAAGGCACTAAACTCACCCATGTCTGGACTTCAAGATAAAACTTTCCACTTATGATACGTGTGGGAAGTCCCCACCGTTACCACCCGTGTGTCTGATGCGCAGTAGCAATGACATTCTTCCTGGGGGTCGAGTGTGAAAGCCCAACCTGAGAAGTTTCTGCCTCACCGATTGTTGCAGCTCCAACAGACTCCCCCAGAAAGTGCTCTACAAAGTCCCTCCAGCGCATCAGTCACCTCCCATTCTGTCCTCCAAACTCCACTATGCTGCAAGGTCAAAAAGCCTGCTGGCCAGCAGGGCTCCATGTCCTCCGGCCAGTCTCACTGTCCGTGCCCAGCCACAGTCTCTGGGCTCAGAGAGGGAGCACAGGACAGCTGTGTCGTGTTCTGTGTCTGTGTGGGGCTGGTGGGTCGGGGATGGCTCTGCCTCAGCACTGGGAAAGTAGAAATCATGTGTAAAAAAAGGTATTCGCATGCTGGGGCATCTTTTGGATTCATCTCTCTGGCTGCTAACTCTTGGCTCAGTTCATAGCGGTTCGAGTTGGGGTGGCTGCTGTTCTTCCCTCCTGTAACTGTTTTGAGAAGTTTATTCCCAATCACAGTTTCATAAAAACCTCATCCATCCCCAGAGACAGGTTGTTATCATTTTGTCTTTCAATAATGCAACTGGGAATAGGTTTCCCTGATCTTATCAGAGCACTCAAGCCTAATTAGACTGAATTTTAAGAACGCAGTGAGGACTATCTGCAGCAGCTGTAGGGCAAAGTGGAGCAGGCGTTGTTTGTGCAGCTGTGGAGAACACAGTTCTTCTCTTGCACAACTTGTGTCGCTTTGACCGCTTTATTCCAGAGACAGTGGATACCACAGCACCGGGAGCAATTTCACAAGCTAGGAAATCAGCTTCCAATGTCTGCTGCCCTCCAGCTTCCCTGGCCCCATGCTTTGGTTGGAAGGAAATGGATTCTCCAGCTCTTCCAGGTGCAGAGCATCAGGTCATAATGTCAGAAACTCTGTGGCACGTTTTCTTGAAGACAGACTTTTGGATGGTTCCATTCCTTTGACCGATGATAATTTACAAAGCCTACGTGAAATTTTCAGGTGATTCTGGGTTGATTCGGTGTGTGATTAATAAGCAATGATGCATAGATATAAATAATAGTGGATTTAAGTATCTCTATGTATTATAATTAAAAACTCTATTATAATATTTATTAATATTTAATTATAGATGACAAAGGTTGCTATTTAATTCTGTAGGACTTGACTGATGTTCTTGAGAGGGAGCAGCTCATCTGTTTAATTACAGCAGTGTCAAGGGAATAAAACCCTGCCCAGACCTCTACTGGTCTGCATGTCTGATCTCAGCGGCCGGAGCTTCCTTAGCTTGCTGGGAAGTGCCTGGCTTCATGGTGGTTCCTTTCTGTAAGTACACTGGGTGTCTTCCCAAACAGAGCAGCAGGATGACCCCTAACAGGGCAGTGTGGACACAAAAAGGTTGTCTTAGGGCCTCTTTGCTCATAGCACGGTCTGGTACATACTCGTGGAATAGGTGCTCTGCGCTCTGAGTAACCTGTCAGACCTGGTTCTGAATGAAATGTGATGTCTCCGAAAGTGAAACAAGACAGTAAAGGCGGATTGATGGGTAGAGATCAGTTAGAATCTGGGCAGTAAATGCAGAAAATCTTGAATAGGATGGGTGCTTTATTCAGACTCTGTGAATTCAGGTTGCTTGTTCTCTTACCTCTAGATGGAGGAAAGAGCTCAAAGTCTTCTAACACTGTTATATTGCTCATTTCATGTGACAGGAAGGATGGGCTTCACAGTTAAACTTGTGTCTGAGCCTCAAGATCATGATACCAATCCGATTTCTGACAGAACTGGTGACAAACCAAAGCAAATGGAGTAAACGCTTTGTTAGCAAGGAAGGCTGAAACAGAATTTGCTCATGTTTGCAAAGCTCTTGCACATGTTGGCTACAAAGCAGTGAGTTTTGATTTTTAACACTAGTTTCTTTTCAAAGGTGGTTTCCTGTGTGCTGGCTGGAAGGGAGGCATCTGGTACTTCAGCGTCAGCAGGAAAATACAGCTTGGATGGGGTCAAAGCACAGTAAATGGAATGGGGCCTCGTGTGTGTGATAGGTGTCTCTCTGAATGCTGGCGTGAACCTAATGAGAGCTCCTGGCATCTCCTGCCTCTGGGATCTTGGCCAGAAGTGCACTTTGTATGAGGTACAGCGCAGGAGACATGCAGATTAGCAGCTTTCAGATAGGTGCTTCCTTCAGCAGTCAGGCTCCCCCGGATACTTAAAAACTTGTTACTGATAAAAGAAGTAGGTAATTGCCTAATCCAGAGGGGAGAACAGGTCAGGAGAGCAACAAGAAGAGAGGTTGTCCTGTCTTTGGTGGGGACCTGAGCCATAAGATACCACAGTCTCTAGCAAGCGTAGTGGCAAAGGTGAGAAGTTAAGTGCCTGTGTCTTGAGTCCCAGTCTGGAGCTTTCTTGGGTGAGGGCATGCTGTGTCCCGTTGAATGCAACATCCCACCTTCCAAAAGAGTGGCAACAAGGGGATTGAACGCGGCTTGCAGGGGAGATGAGTTACTGGCTATGGGTGGTGAAGTAACCGCTGTACAGCAAGGCAAAGGTACCACCTGTACACGCACGAAAAGCTGGAGTTACAGGATATTTCCCAAGGGAGACATTCAGCGTTGAGTAACGGAGCTTTCCGCAAATCCCCAGAAAGCCATTTGCCCTTCCTCTAGCAACAGTTTCCCTCTGCTGGGACCTGACACGTTCATCCTTGGAGTCCTCAGCTGCAGGCCCACAGAACTGCATCATCGCTCTCTGCAGCTCCTGGAAAGGAGGTTGCGGTGAGGTCGTGCTGGTCTCTTCTCTCAAGTAACAAGTGCTAGGATGGGAGGAAATGGCCTCAAGTTGCACCAGGGGAGGTTTAGATTGGATATTGGGAAATATAACTTTATTGAAAGAGTGGTGAAGCATCAGAAGAGGCTGTCGAAGGCAGTGGTGGAGTCTCCATCACCAGAGAGGTTCAAAAAACATGTAGATGTGGCACCTGGGGACGTTTTTTAGCAGACACAGTGGCGTTGGTCTGACGGTTGGATGGGATGATCTTAGAGGTCTTTCCCGCCCTTAATTATTCTATGATTCTATTGTTTGAGAGCCAGTACAGCAAAACACATGGTTGGCCCTGCCTTTGTCTAACGTGCACCTTGTTTCATCAGTAAATGGTGGACCTTCTCCAGGGAAACCCTCAGAGATGCGTCGCTAAGCCAGATTAAAGCACTGCGCAGCAGTGGGAAATATGTGACTCTGCTAAATTTACCCACTTCTCCCTTGGTGGGTATTTTGTGTGACCTTGGAAATACCCTTGATGCCTGGAGCTAAGCTTGTCACCAAGGCCTTATCCTCACAATCTGATAGAAAAGTCAGCTCGTTCCCAGTTATATTTTTAAAACCACTCAGAGCTGGTGTTGAGGGTTTGGATATTTTCTTTTGTTACAGAGTGTGCTACTTTCTGGGTTGGTTTTTTTTTTTGAATATTTTTATTTTACTGAGAAATTCTGTCCTTTGAGACTGTGGACTCGGTAGTTCTGTCTCCAGAATCTCCTCTGACAGAACAACTCCCTCCCAGCAAACCTTTTAGCCTCGCCTGCCTTGTGACTGAGACCAACTTCACCAAACAGGGTGAAGGGCACTTCTGCAAACAAAGAGCAGCAGCTGATCCTGGCTCGGAACACCCAGTTGGCAGCAGGAGATCAGATGCTGCTGGCTGTCAGCTGCCTCTCCTTCCAAGAACCCTTTTGGCCATTTTTCTTTCTGTTTGAGTACAGCGTGGGTCAGTGTGGCAGCCCATTAACCTCTCCCATGCTGGCTTCTCTCCAGAAAACCCTCTGTTTCTGGAGAGCTAAAGGAGTGCGTTCTGCTTTGAAACCCAGTGAGACGCAGATCCTGGGGTCCGCGCTGGGTATGGGAGCATCTTTGCGTAGGAACAGTGCCTGAGAGGCCGGTATCTGGGTATTTTTTTAACTCTTTGAACCAATCCCTAGGTGCCAGCATCACACTCTGAGGGTGCTTGCCACAGATTAGGGCATTGGGAAATAAGGAATCATAGAATGCTTTGGGTTGGAAGGAATCTTAAAACCTATTCAGCTCCAACCCTCAGTGGACACCTCCCACTGGATCAGGGGCTCCAAGGCCCATCCAACCTGGCCTGGAACCCCTCCAGGGATGGGGCAGCCACCACTGCTCTGGACACCCTGGGCCAGGGCCTCCCCACCCTCACAGCAAAACATTTCTTCCCAATATCTCACCTCAATCTCCCCTCTTTTCAGCCGAAAATGGTTCCCCTTCATCCTGTCCCTGCACTCCCTCCTCAAGAGCCTCTCCATGCCCGTTACATGGTCTCTTCCCAAAGCTCTCTTCTGTCTTTCTAAAACCGATGTTTGGATCCTCTCAGCCTCCCCCCCAGTGCCTTTTGCACCAAGAACACCATTAGGAGGTGTCAGGTGTTGCAGGTGTGCAGCAGCCAGACCATACCCGCCCTCCAAAGGTGGTCTCCTCCTTCTCCAGCTGGTGGGCAGCACAGCCCTCGTCAGCCTGTGCTCCAGGAGCACCTGGGCCAGCCTGGCTGCTTATCACCACCACCTGGGCGGCACTGAGAGCCCTCTGGAAGTTTCTCCGTGGTTGAGCTGGATGTGGGTAGTGTGTGCTGCGTGGTTTCCCTCAGAGCTGGAGGCATGGAGGTAAGAGTGAGGGGCTTTGTTGGTGGGGAGGAGGGAGCGGGCTGAGGGGTGGCTGAGGGCTCCCAAGCGCAGAGGGATGCTCTGAGGGAAGCAGGTCTCTGCCTGACAGGCCTGTGTGTTGGCAGGCCGGCGAGAGCGGCAGGCAGCCCTGGTTATTCCGAGGCTGTGCTGTGTTTCTATACCTTGTTTGTTGCCTGTCTTCCTGGCCGCTGTACGGACAGCAGAGTCCCTGCCCAGAGTGGCTTCAGCCTTTCCTAGGAGGTGGTTCCTGGAAACTGACAATCAGATACCAATGGCCACTGCTGTCTGTTCAGGAAAAGACAGTTGGGGTGGTTCAGCCTGGAGAAAGGAAGGCTCCAGGGAGACCTTAGAGCAGCTTCCAGCATGGAAAGGGGCTCCAGGAAAGCTGGGGAGGGGCTCTGGATCAGGGAATGCAGGGAGAGGATGAAGCAGAATGTTTTTTGAAGCTGGAAGAGGGGAGATTGAGATGAGATGTTGGGAAGAAATGTTTTGCTGTGAGGTGGAGAGGCCCTGGCCCAGGGTGCCCAGAGCAGCGGTGGCTGCCCCATCCCTGGAGGGGTTCCAGGCCAGGTTGGATGGGGCTCGGAGCCCCTGATCCAGTGGGAGGTGTCCCTGCCTATGGCAGGGGATGGGACTGGATGGGCTTTGAGATCCCTTCCAACCCGAACCATTCCATGATTCTATGAAACAGAATGCCCTTGTTTGTGCAGATGATTTGATCCCAGAGGTGGAGGTTGCTGTGGAAAAGCAGCCATTAAGTGGAGGTCTCTCTGGTTACCAGGGGAACTGTGTGGCTGTTTCTCTTTGTTGCTTTGTGAGGGAATGTTTCTGGGCTGCTTGGGTGACTCCAGGAGGTCTCTTGGCCCATGGTGGACCAGGTTTCCCCGTCCCCCAGTGACCCAGCAGGGAACAATGGAGGCCAGGCAGTACAGAGAGCGCTGTGCTGGAATAAAGCAGCCAGAGCTGTCTTTGCTTTCCCCTCGGAGTTTTTCCAGGCTTATTTTTAGACAGTTTACAATTAATTCTTCTAGAGAAAAAAAAAAATAAAAATTGCCATTGTGGCTTCTAAGAACTGTTGATATAAAAATCAGCCCTTTTAAAGACTGGTATTCTGGGACAAGTACCCCAGGGAAAAGCAAAACTCCGGGTATGTCGTACCAGGGCTCTAGGCAACATGTTCAAAATAAAGCAAAAATGCCTGGGTATTTCTTGCACTTTGTGCTTTTTACCCAGCCCCCAGTTCTGAGTCAAGGGTGATGCACGTAGGAGCTGCTTGTGAACCCTTGCTTTTTGCTGTTGCTGTGTTTGTGTGCATGTATATCTCCATCAAATCATCTGAGCTGGTGAGGAGGGAGCTCTCGGTGCTTCTCAGAGCTCCAGGAATGCTTATCAGGGAGCAGTGTTTGGAGGCTCTTGGGGGGAGATTGTGTGAGCTCTGCTGATGGTGGTTTTGGAAGGACCACCCCAAAATTCCTTTTATTGTAGCTGCTTCTGCTGCAGTGAAGTCAATGGCATTCAAGGCGTTTGCTTCCCGTATCACCCTGTAGCGCCGTCTCACTGCGGTGAGCTCTGGGCAGGTGTGTTGGCCGTGGGCTTGTTCTTCTGAGGTCTGGAGTAGGATGGGCAGAGGTGACCCTGCTGCTTACACTGAGCAGAACCGATTGCTGCTGGGCACACGTCGAGCTGCTCTGTGCCTCAGTAACGCAGCTATAGGCGATTGCTGCCAGGCTAAGACTCCTGGTACAGAGCTGTTGGAGTTTTGTACGTGCAGGCTGCTGTTGTTGTGTGGGGTTTTTGGAGTTTGGCGTGGGATTAGGGCTTTTTGGACCTTACTGCATCCAGAGGAGTTGGTGGAACTAGAAATAGCTGCCAGATTTCACTGTGAAGGATCCACCAACACCTCTGGTTTGCCACCACTCGAGACATCTTAGAATCACACAAAGCTTTGAGTTGGGAGCGGCCTTTACACGTCATCCAGTCCAACCCCCAGCAGGAGCAGGGACAGCTTTAACTCAGTCAGCTTCCTAGGGAAGAGCTTGGTCAGTGCATGAAAAGGGATAAAGCACTTCAGAAGCTTCCTTGGCTTTCTGTGCTAAATTACCTTAAACTTTTGACAGGTAGGATGGCCCAGACAGATGTGTTGATGGGGCAACCACTCCAAGGAAAGGCTTGTGAGGAAAGGGGAGCAGCTGGCCTCCGGTGGTGATAAGGTGCTGCCAGGAGGATGCTGCAGCCGCTGCCCTGGCCGTGCCCCCAGATCTGGCTGTCAGCGCCCCAATTACTGTGAATAATTCGTACCTCTCTGTACCAGCCTTTAATGCATCTGCAGTGATGTGAGCAGCGCTAGCAGGACTCGGCTGCTAATTTGCTGCATTAATAATAATGTCCTGCTTTTGCTTGTTGCAAGAATATCTAGGGAAGGAGGTTAGAGCCAGGTTTTCTGCCTGGTGGTTCCAGTTGTTCCCCTTTTTGCCCTGGGCAGACTGCTGCTCTCGGAGCTTACAGTCTGTGAGGGTGGGAGCACATGCCTGGACTCTTAGAGGCAGGACCACTGGGTTTAGCTCCTTCTCTGCCTGCTCCGAAGGCAGCGGACCAAGCTCACAGTGTGGCCCAGGATGCCGGGCTGGGGCTTGGGGAGGCACTGCGGTCACCTTCTAGCTTTGGTGCTCTTGTTCTGCATCAGAAGTATGACCAGCAGGGCAAGGGAGGCGATTCTGTCTCATGAGACCCCCCCTGCCTGGAGCCCTGTGTCCAGTTCTGGAGTCCTCAGCAAAAGAAGGACATGGATCTGTTTGAGCGAGTCCAGAAGAGGCCACAGAGATGATCTGAGGGCTGCAGCATCTCCCATATGAGGACAGGCTGAGAGAGTTGGGGTTGTTCAGCCTCGAGAGAAGGCTCTAAGGGAGACCTTAGAACAGCCTTTTGGTACTTAAGCTGAGCAACAGTGCTGTGTCCTGTGCTTTCAGAGAGAGAGAGAACCCTGAGAAGCTCCAGCTAATTATTTTTCATGGGTGGTGGTCCTGGAGAAGGTTTATTTGATCTGCTGTAGCATTTTCCATGCAAGCAGACACCTGGGCTTCCCAGGCTGCTCTGCAGCACAGCAGGCTCTGCGGAAAGGGTAACGCGTACCCAGGTGATTTCAGTACATGGTATTATTTACCCTATTGACGTCAGCAGCTGCCTGCTCTCAGCTTCTCTCGGCTCTGGCAGCCAGCAGGAGCCAAGCTGCGGAGAGCTTATGAACTCCCTAAATGCACCTAACCTTTCCAGAACTCGGCATATTAATTCTCAGCAAAGTAAATGTCCATTTGTGAGTATTTTTGGGAACAAACCTCCCGTTTGCTTTCCATATGCAACTCCTTTTGCTCCTATTCCGCAAGCCAATACCACATGGATTCTTATCAAAACACTGTAGCTTTTATTTGCTGGTAAGGCCGTTCAGCTGGGACTGTTACATAAAACCATCTTATGGCATTCTCCTTCCAGAAAATGACTGCCTTTAAGTACCTTTGTGACCAAAGAGATCTCTTCTCATACCCCCAAATTTAAACTGTTTCCTAACACTGAGTGATAGCTCAGTGGGAAATGGAGCTTTCCCATGGGGATTTTCTGGAGCCTTCAGCACAGGAAGGACGTGGATCTGTTGGAGCGAGTCCAGAGGAGGCCACGGAGATGGACAGGGGTCTGGCGCACCTCCTGTATGAGGACAGGCTGAGGGAGTTGGGATTGTTCAGCCTGGAGAAGAGAAGGTTCCGGGGAGACCTTAGAACAGCTTCCAGTACTGAAAGGGGGTTACAGGAAAGCTGGGGAGGGTCTTGTGATCAGAGAGGGCAGGGAGAGGACGAGGGGGAACAGCTTTAAGCTGAAAGAGTGGAGGTTGAGATGAGATTTTTAGGAAGAAGTGTTTTGCTTTGACCAAACCATTCTGTGATTCTCTGTTATGCACCAAATTCGGACCCAGTTTTAAAGCCACGCTTAGACTGTAACAGCGTGGCCAGCACGGGGGGTGCATTCTGCTTTGCCCCGGTGCATCAGCCATGCCGAGAGCCGTCCGTGGCCTCGTGTGTACAGCCTGGCTGCTGGTCCATCTGCCAGGGACCAAAATGAGCGCTGTCAGCCAGATAACGCTGAAAAGGAAAGCTCTGCTGGCCTGGGAGAAATGCTGCGCTCTGCAACTCTGCAAAGGATTGAAAGGCTGTGACCCCGTCTCTAAGTCAGAGCTTATCCTGGAGCGGGGAGGACTTTCTCCTGCCTCCCCTGGGATCAGCAGGGCTTAGCCTTTGCCTTTCAGGGAGTGGGGGAGCACCTTCTCAACAGCTTGCAAGGTTGGTTGAGGTAACCCCTTATGGGATGACCTTCTCTGGTTCAGCTTTGACTCCTCGCAGTGAAAGACTGCGTCTGTATAGGAGAGAGCATCTGCGTTCTCTTTTCCTGTCCCGTTTGTGGGGAGGCAGTGACTAACGGTCCCCGTCTCTGCCGCCTGAGTCATCCTGCGAGCTCTGGCTGACATCTCAGGTTTAGGGGGGTATGCAGGCGGCTACGGCGCTTCACCCTTCCCGCTGGTGTCGCTGCCCAAGACTATCGGGAAGTCAGGAGTCGGCAGAGGAGCGGGAGACGTGGGATACGCTGA
The DNA here is from genome assembly GCF_017976375.1 of Cuculus canorus. Classification (NCBI taxonomy): domain Eukaryota; kingdom Metazoa; phylum Chordata; class Aves; order Cuculiformes; family Cuculidae; genus Cuculus; species Cuculus canorus. Next base: position 6,226,245 of record NC_071423.1, read on the forward strand.
ATGCGCCGAGTTAAAGCACAGCATTCCTCGTGTCCTGTCCGGGGGCGTAGTCTAAATGCTCCTTGGCACTTCTGATCCATGGGAACGTGGAAGATGAGCCGTTGGTTGGTGCTGTTACAAACCAAGCTACTAGTTGTGTTGCCAAGGGTTTTGTGTCCTGGTGCGTCACTCTGCTTGCTCAGGATGGTTCTGGCTGAGGTCACCACACCAATGCAGTGGGGACTGCAGTTTTGGTGTGGGAGGTGGGTCGGCTGCGTATGACACTGACTTTTTCTCAACGTCTCCGAGCATCACGGTTTACCTCCTATTGAAATGGTTTCCTCAATAAATCCTGAGGGTCGCTAGTGGTGTTGAGAAAAGATGCTCATGAGGTGTTACCCACACACCTTTTGCGTCACGTAACTGGTGTTACACTCCTATGGAAAAGCCGTAAGATTTTCCCTGTGTTAGTGATCTCCTGGTCTCTCATGCTCCCTCTGAGAAGAGCATCGCATTTTGCTTTTCCAGAGCCTCTTCTGGAGTTGCCCATTCCCTCAGGGAATGTAAACTTTCTGCCTGACTTACCAGCGAGCAGTTCATGGCTCACATTCAGTTTCCTCCCCCAACAGGACTGTGTTTAGTGCTTCGAGCAACAGAGTAAGATTAATTTTTCACTGCTGTTGCGTGTAGTGGAAAGAAGTCCCTCTTCCAAGAGGAAAGTCTTAGGCTCAGTCTAAGTGAGCCCATTACACCCCAGGTCAGGATAAAAGGTTTTAAGGGAAGTAGTTAACAGGATGCAATTCATGAATATCTGTCTTGCTCTGTTCTTGGGAGAGCAGAGAATATCATCTACCCCAAGTGTGTCAAAATGATAGGAACCAAACTTCAGTCTAGAAAATCCAGCCTTTGCAGTAGACATTTCTTTTTTTGTTATTTGTAGTTTGGTGCCTCAGAGAGAAAAGGATTTCAATGTGATACATAAAGAGGCTGCTAAGAACACCCGAGGGGCAGGGGCTGCTTCAGCTCACTAGATATTTAAAAATGAAATGCACGTATTCTTTATTTTGTATTAATACACTGTAATTGCTTTACAGAGTCCAGCATATCAGTCGCATGTAAATACTACAGATGAACTTGCCAAACTGGAGCTCACAAAACTAGTGCATTTATTCCAAAGCAGAGACTAAACCCTCTAAGTCCTTAAAAAAATACATTAAAGAACGTACCACACACACACACATATTGCACTTTTCTCCATGTGAAATTTTTACCCCATATACATCGCACCAAAGTCTCTTCAAAGGAGTCTGTAATACAAGATAATAAAGCTAATAATGACTCGAACAGGAAAGTACACAGTTCTCTAATGTTAGACAGAACAGATTTGAACAGAAGAGCCACTTCAAAGCAGTATGAAGCGGTGCCCAATGGATACTCTGACTTATCAGAAGGTATTAGAGGCCTTTTATTCTAATTGGCTTAAAGGAAATAACATGAAATGTTAACTATGCTTTTGGTTGAGGGGAAGCGTCAGTCTAAACTACAGGAAAAACACTGTAGCTTCCCCCTTACCAGCACTGCCAAGCTCAAAGGAGCTCGGACTGATTGGCACATCCTGATAAATGGATCCCAGAACTCCAGAACAGAATTCTTTTTACCTCCAAGTCCTGAAATGTTCGGTATCCTGGAGTTGGATGGGGAAGGAAGTGGTGGTAGTTATGGCAGCAGCCCAGCTCCTGGAGCAGAACCAGGCCAGTCTCCATACGTGTCCTGTGTCCCGTTAGCAGTTTGCACCCTGTAGTTCCTCGAGTGCTTGGTCAGATATTAAAATTCCAGATAGTGTTTATTATGCTGTGGAGTAGGGAAGGGAAGAAGGAACGAAAGGACAGGACTCTGTTACCTCTCTTTCCTTTTTTCGCAGTAGTGAAACGCCTGCAGTATTTGTCAAGCTGTTTCCCTCCCCTCCGTTAGTCACTTCCACAGCTATTTACTATTTCCTCCTGAAGGGAAACCACTCGAAAAACCCTTTTCTATCTATCTCAGCTATTTAAATTAGAGCTGTCTCGCTCTCTTTATCTTGTATCACATGTGTAGTGTATGGATGGGATCCCTGTTCTTTAAACTCCTTGCTGATGCCTTGAGCATCACTGTGATATCAGAGGTAGAAGTGGAGCACTCACGGACCGAGTCCAGCCGCACAACGACATCCGAGCAGGCTCCATCGCAAGAGGAGCTGCCTCTCCTTGGAGGACACAGGCAGCAAGGTGCCTCCTGCCCATTGTTAGACCTTCCCTCCTCCGCACAGCCTACATGTAGTGACTGAAGTCCTACTGTTCCACACGGAAATGTGGTCTTATTGCTGTAAATGCTGCCTGATCATCCAGGAAGGGAGAGCAGCTTTGAGAACCCTTTTTCTAGCTTGGTAGGATCTGTGATTTGACAAAACAGAAGAAACAACACACCAGATTTCCTTTTTTTTTTTGTTTCTTCCTTTTGCTCCCTGTTCAACCCATTCCATTTGTAAGTGACCACACGCCCCAAATACCCTAACTTTGAGTATGGTGGCTACACCCTCATCATTTGTACTATCAAAGACCTTAAGTCACCAAGCTTTCCAGCACACACACAGTGGTGCGATCAGCACGTTTCTCTGCCGTTCTTTGTGCTTTATGAATCTGCAATTGTGCTTAATGTTGGCTCAGGAAAAGGCTGAACTGCCTTGCTGCGAGCCTCGTGTCCGTCAGCCCGTAGTGCCCCACCAAACGTAAAGCCTAGAGACAAAACCCGAACTAGAGATCTAAGCTTTCTGCAGATTCCTCACCGATCCTCCTGTGACTTTGCACGTCATGAGTGAAAGTTCTGGAGACGCAACTGCTCGTTGAGTTTAGTATTTCTTGAAACGATCGATACAGCAGCAGTTCGTGATGCAAATATTGCTGTAATACTTTCAGTGTTATATACACATGAGCAATCGGAACACTAAGAAAGTTAAACACGATGTTCCACATGGTGGAACACGTGCTCTGAAGGGACTTTGGCTGTAGTGAGGATATAAATGGGGTATCGTCTACTTTCTTCAGAAAAAAGCATATAGGCTGATAAAGAACTGAAAAAGGCACAGCACTATCACTTCACAGGGGTGTTTGTTTTTTTTTTTAAGCTCATTGTTTTTATCCTTAAGTTCTAAAACCCTAAATAATTGTCCAAATATACAAAGCTCAATAAACCACCAGCAACACATACTGCAAATTCAAAACACAGTTTGTTTGCTTGTTATTAAAATGCAACAGAAGGACAGATGGATCCTTTCCAGTGATCGGAACTTCCCCTAGACGGAGCCCTCCACAAAGACCTGTGTGCGAAAAGGGCTGATTTCAAAAGCCACCCAGGTGGATTTTCCTTTTTTAATGGCATTGCCCACAGCTCTTGATTTTTCTCACGGTCCTTCTTACCTTCTATCTCCCTGCTAGCTCATCCTTTGTCCTTCAGCATTCTGATCTCCACCCAGAGGTCTCTACAAACCACTGTGGTGCCTTCTGTCAGCTCCAAATATCTTTTGACAGAGTCAAGATGTCCCTTAGCAGAGATCCAGAAGCCTGCCATAACGGACAGCTAAAAGTTCCTTGGCAGGCTTGGGAAATACTGTTTACTTGCCAGCAGGAAGAAGTGGAGGCTGCCCGGGATGCCTGGGGATCTCGGAGACTTACCGTGGAGTAGTTCCAGATCAGTAGCTTACCCAGCAATTGGATGTCAAAGTGCAACTTTCCTTTAATTCCACCTCACACTACTGCTCAAGCGTATTACAGTTGCCATCAGTGCAGACCCGAATCTACCCTGAATTTCAATGAAAACTATTGCTTTTATTGCCAAGAAGTACAATACCATGTGCGTTCATTCTCCAAGTGAACGTTAGATGACAGACTCCCCAATTATTTTAGGAGGGGCTACTTCCTTCCTCTAAAATTCACCTTTTTTTTTGCCACCTTCTATGCAAACTAGTTCTTTGTGGGATGAAATGGCACTATCTGTTCTCTAGCCCCTGCCACCAGCAAGAGGAGCTGGTGGCCAAACACTTCTCTCCCCCTCCTCCTTTTATTCCTGTCAGGTGGATTTTTAGTTTCCCTGTTAAATTCAAGGGTTGAAAAGTTACCGCGAACTTTGGGGTAGGAACAAAACATAAAAATTCACATGCTCTTCCATTTGTCCCGTCTTCCACTCACGTTTTAGTCACCCCATGGTGTTAATTCACCAGGACGTAGCCACTGTGCTGGGGATCTACAGTCTCCATCATTTCACAATCAAAGAGTCCGGGCAACTCCGAGAGGGTTAACGCATCATAGTTTGACTGGGACTCGTGAGATGCTGAGCTGCTCTGGCTGTCAGGCAATGCTACACTGCTCTGTTGTGCTGGGTCCATGGAATACTGGCACTGGTCTGGGTAGTCTGGCTCGGGAGAGGAGACAACAGGCAATTCACAAGTCTGATATGAATATTGTAAGGACTGTGGCGGCTGCTGCACCTGAACCGGTGATGACAACTGCGGTGAGCTGGTGATCGGGGAGGGTGGCAGTGGATCCAGCTGTACCTTCTGGTATTGGCTGAGGAAGGGGTCATATTGCATGTGTTCCGAGGAGGGAGGCTCCATCACGGGGCTCAGAGGCTGCTGCAGGCTGAACTGGGCCGATTGCTGCTGCTGCTGCGGCGGCTGCTGCTCCTCCTGGCACGGCAGCGGCAGTTGACTCGACCTTGGGTACGAGCTCTCGGCTATCTGCATCTGGTTAAAATAGGCCTGGAGCTGGGACTGCTTCTGGAGAAAGAGTCGCTTCTGGTGCAGCCTGAATCAAGACAGAAACAGCAATTATTTTTGCCTTTTGAAGTGTTGAGGCACTAGCACGAGTCCTGCGTGCTAGTCGCTCACACACCTCACAAGGAGTCAAGTACAGAAGTGGAAAACTCCTGGACAACCTTATTTATTAAATAATACAGAAGACCGGGACTTTCACCTGTGCAGAGGCTGAGTTTGTAGACCTCCTTTAGATAACCTTCTAAATCACCTAGTGATTTTTTCCTGTGCAATTAAGTTAACCCCATGCGTTGTTTAATTTTGTTTGCTAAGAATAAGATCTAAAAGCATAGAATGGTTTGAGCTGGAAAGGACCTTAAAGATTTCTTCCAAATATCTCATCTCAATCACCCCTCTTTCAACTTAAAACCATTCCCCGTCATCCATCTCTACACTCCCTGACTGTCTTTAGTGTCTTGATAGTAAGACTAAGTAAAATTCAGCTGCGTATTTTGGAAGCTTCTTACCTGTGCTCCTGTAGCTGCTGCTCCAGACTCCGGGGCAGCTCTTTGCAGTACAGCTGGCAAGTATTCTGAGTTTTTGAGAGTAGCGTAGGTTTCTGCAAGAAAAGCAATGCTGTTTTAGACTGTGTTTGATTTAATGCATTATTCCTAAAAGCAAGTGAGAGAAGGCAGTCCACCCTTATTACAGTGTGAGTGCCCAGTTCCACTTACAGAAGCAGTCGATAGAGCTGCTATCTAAACCCACAGCCACGACTGCTTATCAGCTTCTAACCCTTAGACAAAGAAGATCTTTGCGTGATAGGCTGTACCATGAAAACCCCGAGAAAGATTTTTTCCCCAGTGAAGGAGAAGCTAGAAAAGAACTTATGAACTAAAGCTACATGAAAATTGTTTTTAAGAAAAGGGAGTGTGTGTGTGGGGAAGAAACAGTAAGTCCTCAGGGGTCAGAAGTGGCTCCTCAGATGCTGATGAATAACCTTCACGGGGTGCAAACAGAGAATAGCTATTTACTAGCGGTTACTTCAAATTGCTTTAATAACACTATACGGTAACGGACTGAGCAGGAAACCAGCAGTAACATACTTTTTGCATAAATAGGGTCAGTGCCTGGCAAAAGAAAAGTACAGCATGATTTCCAATTCGGTTTTTCTCCCCTGACGTAGCCTTTGACTGATATTTCCCAAGGAATAAGATCTTTTGGCTAGTCCACTGCGTAGTAATGGCAGCTGGTTTAGTTCAGTGGAGGGGAGATGCGGTACCTGGAGTCTGTGTTGCAAGTACTGCGTTTCTAAGCTCTGCCGTCTGGATAATAATGGGGGATGTGCACCGTTAGGGAAAGCAGATGCAGGTTCCTGCTGCTGCTGAGATGCTTCCTCCTGCAGAGAGAAGAGGAACAAATTTCATTCCCAGAAATGGCTTTTTCTGCCTCAGCCCTTTCTTTAAGGATTTCCCCTGACAGAAGTTTCATAGTTGCCACACGGACTGGTCTCCGGTGTCCCTCACCACTTTCACTGCATGATGAGGAGCCTCAATTGCAAAGCTTGGGATTATCTGTGCTGCAAAATGGAAAGGGTTTACATCTGTAATTAAAATAATACTATATCTAATGTATTTTCTGACTTGCTCTCTGAAATAGTTAGTGTACGGGGTTAGAAAACTGTCCAAACTCTGACCGCGCTTTGTGCAGCTCTTATTTCACAGTGTCAAAACAGAAAGCAAAAAGCTTTCGATAGTGGTGGAGGGGATATGTGTGGAGTAGGCATCTTGAGCTGACGTGGGAGGGAATTGTCATGGGAATACCACTAGCACTGTGAAAACGTTACAACTTTGTGGCTGTCAGAACTGAAGTTTGCCAGCACTCAGACAGAAACAGACGGAGCTTTAGGAACAGCAGGCTTCAGCTGGAACATCAGGTGCTTACAGTGCCTGGGTGGGGTTTAACAGAAACCCGTTTGCTGGGAGCTGTTCCATTGGAAACAAATAACCAGGGAGCTGGTAGAAGTTATTTGATTTCACTATGCAAATCAGGCTAACCATTGTCACTCGGCTTTTTCACCGCTTTTATTTATATCAAATCAGCTTCAACAGGGAAAGATATTAATTGGGCTTTGTTGAATCTAAAATATCCTTCAGATTAAAAGCAGTGATAGAAAGTTGGACTTGAAAGCTTACAAGGTCATCTCACTGCCAGTGTGAGGATGGTAAAGGCCAGCCTGCAAGCGCCCATTCTCTATTTGTCAGAAGTCAAAAAGGAGGAGAGGGAACTTTATCTGTAAATTAGCTCTTCTGAGATTCTCAGAACACCTTATCCTCTCCGTATCTGTCCCAGGGTATTAGTATCTGAAAGATGGAACTCTGTTTCTGTTTAAGTACCTGTGGAGGACTATTAATGAGGTCCTGCAACGGGGTGGCAGCTGATGTCAGAGAAGGTTCTTCTTCTGATCCTATCTGCTCATACAGCAACTGGACTTTGTTCAGTTCCAGGATTCCTTTGGTTCGCGCCAGGTTCTGGAGATGCTGTCTAAATGCTACAATTCCTAGAGAAGAGTTGAGCAAAACCCTTGTCAGAAAATCAGTTACTTCACGTCCGCTTAGCAGTAACAACCAAGTCCCAGTGTGGTGCTGCTGCCTATGTGTACGTTTACAGCTGTGTCTGGGTATCAAGTGGCATGAAATGATTGTGATTACCTTGTGTGAGGGATGTGTCGGATGCTCTGCGCCCCTCGCGGAAGCTGACAGGAGAGCGGTTGTGTGTCTCTCGCTTCTGAGAGGTGAGAGCTTGCATGGCTGGATTGGCAGGTCTCAGACCTATGAAAGGTGTTGTCATTCTGGGCGCTTGCTGGTTAGTCAGCACCATTTCCTTCAAGGAAGGGGTGTCTTCCAGGAATTTAATATCTCTCTGAATGGATCCCATGTCATATTCTGAATCAATACTGCCCAGAGATGAGTTTTCATCCATCGAGTAGACTTTCCCTGTGACAAAAACCAAAAGTCAGCATAAAAGTGCAGCAGCAATTCTGCAAAGCAAAGGAAGTGCCCAGACTCGTGCTGTGCCAACAGTGCCTGTCTGAGAGGACACTAACACAAAATCACGTTTCATAAAGTAATGGTAATGCAATACTTGTGGTCCCAGAGTGGGGATCTGCTACTGGTTTTCACATCATCACAGCAATAAGACGCTACGCAGATGGTATTCACTGCCTTGTTTGGAGAGCATTCAGTGTTTTTTTTCCCCCCCTGTAGACAATCCTGACAAGACTGCAGCCTGAGCTGAAAGGTTTGATCACCTTGCTGCTTTTGGAATACTTGAGAATCCTGAAGTTTTTGTTTCTCCACTGTCTCCCTCTGCCAGGACATCTTTAGGGGCTGAATGACTCAGGGACATATAGTTATGTGAAAAAGACCAGGCCACCTTGCCAGACTTTACCAGTTGCTCCTGGGGTTGTACACGACTGTAGCCAGCTCTATATCTGCTCCTTTGATTTTACTCTGTACAGCAGTGTTTGGGGTGTTTTGTTGTGTTTTTTTTTCCCTTTAGACTCTATAGCAAATCCTGAGTAACATAACCAAGGAATTCTATGTTATGCTTGTTGCTCTTAGGACCTCGTGACTAGATCGAGTGCTGTGAGCAGCAAATAAGCCTTGAGACGTCTGTGCTAACTTCTGTACCTGTGCCTGGCATCATCACCAGCTGATTAGTAACTTCTGCCAGCGTGTGCCGTCGCTTCCCGCAGCGAGCTGCTTGCATGGCTGCAAACGCCTGGGCAGGGTCATCTTCTGACTCTCCTTCTGTCTCAATCCCTTCATCGATAGAAGTTTCCATCATGCTGGTAGGCAGCGACTGGCATCCTTTCCTAATCACCACGGGAGGTACAGGATCCAGCAGGCAGCCGTTTACCTGAATGGCACAAGAAGGAGATGGACGGCTTTCAATTGTGTGCACAGAGCAAGAAATCTCTGCCTATGATGTAGGCTGAAGGCAGCCTGGATATTTAAAATGTGTGACCCTCCCTATAGCTACTGAGGTAAGAAAGACTTGCTAAGAATTGTAAGCAACCAACAAATCCCTCTAGGTAGGATCACCACTGACATCCTCTTAGCACTCAGCTCTCTAAATCTAAATACTCTTATTTCTGCAGTACTGTGTTCTCCAGGGCTGGGGTTTCGGTTTTGGTTGTTTTTTGTTTTTTGCGTTTTTTTTTTAAGAGCTATTAAAAACCTTTGCCGGCTTAGTCACAACTATAAAATATTTACGGAATGTACAATGTTATTTTTTCCCCTTACTATACCTGCTGTGCTCATTTATCATGTTCAGAGAAGCACTACAAAACAGTCATCTTGTATTCAGTTCTGCAGCTCTCACAGAGATGTGTTCAAAAATAATACAATAAATGTACCTTTTCCAACAAAAGCCATGGAGTCATGGTGCTCCTCTGCAAACCAAGGTTGCCCAGAGAGGCTGTGGAATCCCCCTCCTTGGATTCACTCAACTTGATAAAGGTCTGAGCATCCTCATCTCGCTTTGAAGTTAGACCTGCTTTTCGCAGGGCCTTTAGAGGAACCTTCCCAACCCAAAATACTCCTAGGATTTAAATTCTGGTTTTATTCTCCAAATCAGCGTGTCCTGAATCCTTCTGTACCTTAACTAAAGTCACTTCCACTGTTTTGTTAGGATCAGGTGGGGTAAAACATGGATGAAACAACACATTAATTTAGCACATAACCTGGCACTGCTAGAGGTGACTTTTAGGTCAAACTGTCAAGGAACCATTCCTGAGTTTTCTTAAAAGTTGTTCAGTACTCTGAAAACAAAGTCTCTTTGGAAAAGAAGCTTCAATGCATTAACAGGAGCTGTTAACAAACGCTCTTGCCAGCAGGCAGTACGGTAGCACTCTACGAAAAACTCAAAGCAGTATCAATAAAGAGCTATAAATATTTCAAGCATCAGTAAAGTGATGATACTCGCACAAAGAAATTCTGGATCTGCTGTCTCTGTTTTAATTTAATGGCTTGTATCTCCAAGCTGAATTTCATGCACACCTTTGCTTTCCATTTGTGAGTTTGCCATTCAAATGCCTTCTGCTGCTCTGGCAGCAAAAGCATTGGGAAGGCTGTTTAGTGAACTGCTGGAAGGAAACAGAGAACCAACACCATGTGGGCAGCTGGCTCGCTGCAGCTTCCCATGGCACCGGGATCAGGGGTGGAAAGGCTTTAGCAGAGATGTTCTGTAATACTTAAGACACCAAATATTCCCAAGTCAATTGTGATCTGACACCTCACTGTAGTCACCATTTGTTGATCTCCTCTGGCCAAACTGAGTCTATAAAAGCAACATGGCATGCAAAATAAAGTTTAAAATGTTAATTTCCAACTGTCTTTGAACTGCTTTTTGCTTTCCGGCCATAAGAGACCACACAGGGAGTTACTGAAACCAGTGATGAGAACCAGGGCCACACTCTTCGTGTTGGTAACAATCCAGTAAGTGAGCAATAAAAGCTTCAAAATGGCAAGCATGAAATCAAACCCTGAGCTGGCACCAGGCGAAATACTGAAATTAAAGTTATAATGGAACGTGATATGAGCTGGAAAAACAAAAAGTCTCATGAGAATAATGGCATACTTCATAAATGTAATTCTTATAAGGCATTTCCCCTTCTCACACAAGCGCTAACTGCTCACTCCTGTGTATTCCACTTATTCTTTGCTGTCCGGCAGAGGACTGTCACAGACCTCAAACTCGCGTGGCAGAACGGATCAGACTGCAGCTCCCTTCAGAGGAGGAAGCTGTGACCGTACATCTGTAAGGCCGTGGAGCCGTCACATCCAATTAGCCGAGTTCAGCTAAGTCTGTTAACTATGCAGGGGTGGAAAGCCCACACAAAGTCCTCCAGTCTGATTACAGGAAACAAAACCCATTAGATGGAGCTGCAGTTTTACATGGTCTCCACGGAGGATGTCACAGGCGTTGCCAGTTACAGAAACGGCCTCGCTGAGAACCGTACAGCCTATCAGAGATGGAATCACAGAATCGTTTAAGTTGGAAAAGACCTTTAAAATCATCAAGTCCAACCATAAACTTCACGCTGCCAACTCCACCGCTAAGTCACATCCCTGAGCACTACATCCACATGTCTTTTAAACACCTCCAGGGACGGGGACAGATATTTACCCAGCGAAAAGAGAATGCTGTGGGAGACAGCATCAAAGGCTTCACTGAAGTCTAAATGGACAACATCCACAGCCTCTCTGTCATCTGCCAAGCGATGCTGCGGTTCTAACAGGTTCTGACAGTCACAAGGTCCCGCTGGCTATTTACATTCAATGAAATATTAACAAAAATGTAACTTTTTTGGCTGGCTTATTATGCAGTTGGGAGAGATATGGAATTTTAAGCGCATGGTATTTAGCTGGCAATAGAAACTTACAGTTAAGGTCCCGTTATAGCTTCCTGCTCTCATTTATCTGAATTTTTGGGTAAGTAGATGAGTAGGTTCCTCTAGGTACACAGCAGTGACCCGTTTGTATTAGAAGCTACGTTTGAGGAGCCTTCAGAGCTCTTGAAAATATACTTGAGAAGAAAACAAACCTACTTTGAAAACCAACTCAGGCTGAGTTTTCTTTTACAAATGACAGTGTGGTAAGGTTGGAATGTAAGCAAAGAACGCGAGAGGCAAAATGGTGATAAAAAATGACACAGCTGTTGAAAGTTATAAGCAAGAGAAGTAGAAAATCAATGTGGAATACATAGAACTTTGACACTCAGAGAATACGTAAATGCAGGGAAACAGGCACATTGTGTTTTGTCCAGCAAGTGCTAGAAATGTACAGATTGAGTGCTCAGATACAAAAGGTCTTTGTATTTGACTCGCTGTCTATCCTGAGAGGTTACCCAGAAATGAGAACGTGCTGGAGACCAGAGTTTTGGGGACAGCATACGCTTAAGAATAAGCACCTGGGAGCAGGTTGAGAACATCGGGTGTCTGAGGAAAAGGCTAAGAAACAGCAGGGTTCTCCAGCTTCTGCAAGCATGGAGACAAAGGAGGTGTCTGATGTCAATGAAGTGACATTTGTCTGGATCAGTAAATGTTCTGTCCCTGACTCCACAGCGCTTTCTGCTTGAATGATGAAGTCTACCCTGTCAGAAGGAACCGATCTTCAATTAATATGGAACAGCTACAGCTACGACCGCTAGCTGTGCTCCTACTAGGCAGTAATTGAAAAGGCAACAATCTTTTTCAGCCTTAATGATTTCTGACAAAACAGTAGGGCGATTTTAAGCCGTACCTTTGGTGTCTCAACTCTTTCTTCCTCCATAAATGCTGTCTCTCCTTGGCAGCTGGATGGAGGGAATGAAAAGGCTTCTGCTCCCGAAGCTGGGGGAAGGCCTGGAGACTGCAACAACCTTGGGTTTTGTGAATGCAAGTTAACTGAGGGTACCACAGCTTGTGCCTAAAAAAGATTTTAACAACATCAAAACCAGAACAATTTGAGGTGGGAAACAACATACAAAGTCACAAATTCAAAATAAACACTACTGAGCCCATTTCCAAAGCAGGAGGAGTGCAAGATTGAGTTCCCCATTCTTGATGAATTACATTCTTAGTCTTCAGACTTTAAAACACACAAACAAGAACCAAACGTCGTTAAGCCAGCTCCTGACTGAAGCTGAGCTCTTACTAGCAGTAAAGACAAATGTTTGGGACGCTTTGGTACCCTCTTGGTTCTGACAAGCTGGAATTCCTTCAGGAATTCAATACAAACCCCGTGAGTGTTACCAGGCAGAGGGTTAGTTTCAATGACTTTTCTAACATGCACCAATTCCAGTAGGAAGAAGGATGGTAAAGGATAGTGCAGGCTGGATCTGACATAAGATATCTGAACAGAGGGAGGAGCACTGCTGAAGGGAAAGGTCTGCGTCAGGAAAGGCAGTCGTGGCACAATTAGGAAAACAGTGGTTTTCACTGTTTCTTAACCATAATTTCCTCAAGTGCAGTATCCACACAACTTGCCTGTCCAAAGGGAAACGAGCAGCCTTATAGAGGAGCCTGTGGTGCCACCATGTGTGAAAACAAATTATCTTGTTACTCAGGATAACTGCAAGATTGCTTGCGGTCCTGAGGAAATAGTCATGTTGCTATAAAGTAGAGGAATTTAGGACAATAAGGAAGAACCTTCTTGGAGGTTCTTTTTTCCTCCTTGTTAATCTGTCTCCACCTGCTTATAACGCATCTTATAATTAAGAACAAGGTTTTGACTCCTGTGTCTTTCTATCATTAGAACTAAGAAAATAGATAGTTTTAATCTTTGTCACTCATATTCTTCCTGGACCTACGTTTTCATAGCTAAAGCGATTTGGCTTTCATTTCAACAGAATCCAAACCCAAATAGTGTCTTGCTAAAGCAAAAAAGGAGCACCGTGGCTGTGATTTCTTCTATAAGTCAGGTCTGGGCATTTGTTCTGTACAGCAGCACCTTGGAGGCTGTGACCTTGAGAGAATATTTACTTGAGACCACAATAAATCTGAGTCATCTTGGGCCAAGTCTTTCATGCTTCCAGTTACGCATTAATAGAAATCAAAAGTTGTACAATGTCTGTGTATCTTAATGAAACAAAAGAACACGTTAAAAAAAAAAAATCCAAGAATTATTGGAATAAGACATGATGAACTGTACGTGACCTTTCCTTCTGGAGAAAACGGCTAAGGAAGGAGCAGGCTGAACAGCCTCGGAGCCTGTGCTGAATCAGTCAGTCTAATTAGAGAGGATACTAAGTGGACAGCCTCCCGCCATGGAAGGGCTGGCAGGACATGTAAAGAGCACGCAGAATTGCTCTTGATAAAACACACGTGACATCCTTAAGAGTTAAATCAATTAGTCAATCATCGCTTTGGCTCTATGCACACAGAGGTTTTGCAGTCGTGCTGCAACGTCTCCCATGAAATTAAGACTCCTGCTGGGTCACAGGAGGAAAAAGCGGTGCAAATCTTAAAAGAAATGACATTATTTAGGAATAAATCTGAGTCTTGAGCCAACAAGAGCCTCACAACAATGATATTTTTATCAAGTACTTAAGATACAACAATGAACCGGCATGTTAACCTGGTAGGTTGATCCTAATAATTCTTTTGGGTACCTCTTTACTATTCTCTGTCATGCTCAATTTCATGGGAGACAGAAAGCATGTCTAGAGAACAGCAGGGGAAGAAGTAATTCTATTTTCAACAGGTCCCTTTACAGTAACTATGTTTATCACACTAAGTAGAGCCTGTATGCTTTTAGCCCCATGCTAGCAGCTCTCCATAAATTACACATCTCGTTTGTCAATCACATTAAAGATACTCCAAGTGTTGCACAGTCTCCAGAAATGGTGTTTCTTTAACATTTTAACCCATGACCTCCCAGCAAAAGGTCTGAAATTCTCAAAAATGGGAGCGTTCCCATCAGAAGCAAAAGACAGTACTTTCCCTTTAAGTGGGACATAAGCTGGGAGGTAAGGTTAAACCACACCATTAAAGCCAAAACCATTGTTTGCATTTTGGGCTTCAGAATGCAGTCAACTTCCCTTTCACTTTTAAAACTTATTCAGTCCCCTCCAGACTGATCTGCTCTGGGGAGGAGGCAGCCGGAGCAGTTGTAGGAGGCATGCCAGACAACCGATTTGTCATCACACAGTGATGACAGGAGGCAAATCCAAAAAAACAGTCTTTCCAAAATGATGCTGCAAGTCTACACACTACAGAAATCAGAAAACGACAATGGATTCTAAGTGAATCTGTGTAGAAACAACATTTTTAAAGAGAAGAATGTCTTGCACAGCCTTAAGCCCACGTGTGCTAGGAATGAGACCTTACCTTGGCTACTGTCTGCTCGGCGATGGTGCTTGGCCGACGCTGACGAGCATCAACTCTCTGTTCCACAGGGAAGCTACTCCGATGTGATTTGAGTCTTTCCACTAACAAGTAATAGATAGCAGCAAAGTGGTTATAACTCTTGTTCTGCAGGGACTGAAAAAGAGGAGCACAAAAGTGTGGGTGCAGCCAAATACAGAACATAAAGAATAACGTATAAAAGCAGAAGAAAGAATTGAGAAAGTTTCAAATCACAATGCTGGGCAAAATGCAGCATCAACCTTAGCTCGGCGGCAAGCTCACAGGAGGTTGCTGTGTTCGGGGCTGTAACAGTACTTAGAACTGACATTCAAGTGTTACTCTGAACCCTCAAAGATTTGAACCCGGAGAAGGGACTGATCTCCAGGCCTCCTGAATGTACTGGCTGCTCCAAGTCCCAAGAAGCAAGGGGGAACTGAGCCTCTGCGAAGCAGAGAAATTGGCCTCTTCTAGCATAAAGTACTCCAACTGCCCATATCCACAGTGATTTACTGAGACGTCAATAGGACAGAGGGGCAGCAGCGCAGCATGTTTAAAACATCTGCCCTTCTGCTAGGCTCTGACTAGGTAAAATACACCACCAGTTTCGTCTGCTGACATAAAGAATGTCGTAAGCAACTCAGGAAATAAGTTGTAGTCATAAAAACGAAACAGGAGACCTTCCCTCCAGGGACAAATATCTATTTAAGTCTATTTTACCTCAATAGTTTTCTGCTGATCTATTCCAAGGCTGTGCATCAGCCGTAAGACCTGCTCATTATACTCTCCAATGGAAGGCTCATTCTCCTCTCCCGGTGGATAAAGAATAGGCCTCTGCGCAGGAACTTCGATAAGCATCCACTTGTGCTCCTTAATCTGAGCAATAGTTAACCGTTTGGATGGGTCTAGGACCAGCATTCTTCTAATCAGATGTTCACACTCTGTTGGGAAAGAAAAATTAGCAGCCTGCTAAGTGGTACTTGCATACATTCACCCGAGACGTACTGATACAGAGCACGAGAACAGGAAATCGCTCTAGTTCTACCTAACTTCTGTGCTAAATAGATTTCCTGAAGGCTAAAACAATCTCTCAAAACAAAACTAGAAGTTACATTAAGAAGGACAACCCCCCAACTTCTTTAAATGCGGGGTGTGGTTAACAGTGCCGTTCCTTCTACGCGGCTCTCCCATGAGGGCAGCAGTAATATTTGATGCCTCTTTGAAACTGGTTGTGCTGTTCAGTGCTAACGTTAACTGATAAAGCTTCAAACATCCTCTGTGAAGCCTGGTGAGGAGTGATCAGCATCCTTCTCCAGCAAAGTCTGAAATAGCTTGTCCAGGTTCATAAGACAAAGGATTGGCAAAACCAGGATTAAAGTCTGGATCTTTTTTTATTTCCACCCTAGAGGTCGCAAAAACAAAGGTAAAAATCATGTCTCTGTGGCTGACAACACTGGCCAGTGGTCTGCTGCTTCTCACCTGTTTCAATTCCAGAACCTAAGCTTCCATTTTGACGCTCTCCCTGCCCATGGGCACAGCCACGCTGCAACCTCCATGCACTGCGCAGGGAAAAACAGGTCAGCTCTCCTGTCCGCAGCCTGACTGCAAAGGCACAGAGCTCACCTGGGCTCAGCTGCGCTTCTTTACAAAGCAAGTAGTCTGCCACACCCCAGTCTAGGGTGTGCACACCCTTTGCTGTGCTCCAAGATGTTATTCTACAGTCTACCCAGGGTTAGAGCATAAAAAGCCATGTCGTTACCTTCTGACATAAAATAAGGGATCCTGAACCTTCCTTCAAGAACTCGTTGCCTCAGTATGGGGAGCGTTGGTCCATCGAAAGGTAAAGCTCCGCAGACCAAAACATAAAGAACTACGCCCATGCTCTGTAAGAAAGAGAATACGCATTTCATTTCTCAGGCTAGAAGCAGTCGCTGAGGTTGGCTGGCCAAATCCTGCCACGGAAAAGGTTGAAATGATGTACTGTAGAAACAAGAAATTCATACCAGAAGGAGTTAGGTTTCTGGAGATCCCTAAACATTAAGGGCATTCAGCTGTCCCGCAGTGGCTGGGCTTGCAGCACCTTGTGCCAAAAAGCAGGTAAGCTGAAGTGTAAGGGCTTAGGGACTCTGGCTGCTAGCTGGAAGCTCCACACGGGTGACTGAATGACACCTGAAAAGTGAGCCCCAACTTTGGGTGAGAATCACAGATACTTTTTATTAATCTCACTGTTCAAATCAAAACAAACCTTAAACAGCAGCTGCTCAAAGCAAGCACCTAAAATTTGCAAAAGCCTGGGTAAGAGGCACGCTGGTAACTTCACCCACAGCCAGCTTCAAGGGACTCACAATTCTGCTCTGCTGGGTGCGGTGCTGAGCACGAGGGGTTCTTAAATATGAGAGAAAGGAGGCGATCCGGGCAAGAGTTCTCCCCTCCAACCGCCAGGCTCATGTTTGAAAGTATGCGAGTTAATTGGCACTGCAAGTGGAAATAGTCTGGCAGTAGATGCCAAGAAAACACAGCACCACGTTAGATGAAGCAACCACACCGGACCCCGGTGCGAGTCGGTTGGCAGAGACAGCCACAGCGCTGGGCTTCTCGAGGGGGAAAAGCAGGCGTTCAGCATTCACCTGAATGCTCTGTAAGCACGCAGAGCTTTTAAGATTAAATATAGAGTTTAAAAAGTCACTTCCTTCCTTCCTTAACCTGCCAGAAACGGAGCTGTGGATCGCTGCATTCCTCCTGCAAGCTTAATGCTTTCCATAGACACGTTCTGTGATGGGGCATTGTAAAGAGACACAGAATCCTTAACTCATTTCAGATAGCAAGTGAAGATGATGATTTACCTTAAACACATATACACTTCTCTCTGAGGGCAGGCAGATTCTGTTAACAATTTTGGATTCTATCCACTTAAAGGATATTTACTGAGGCTCAGAGATTTACTCCTGACATTCAGAGTGCCTGTGCTACTTGGAGCAGTCGGCGTAGCTGAGCTCTGCTCCACACTGATTTACCGGTCACTAAAGGTTAAGAAAGGCTGTAGCCTCTCTTTTAAACCAGCTAACTAGTTCTAAATATATATGTATGTCTATAGAGAGATACATGCGTACACACAAATATATGTATCTAAAAGTGCAGTTTTTATTTGTTAATGCAATTAGATTAATTTAAATTAGAGTAGCAGCCGAAAGGTGACTTTCAATGAGCTGCCCTGTTTGTGCACCGGGCTGATGGAAATGTCAGTGCCTGTGTTACGCTATGTGCAATATCATCACTGCAAACCTGATGCCAGAGCAGACACTGCCAGATTGTAGCGTTTCTGGTTGCTTTGGGATCTGAATTCGTCACTGCAAGCACCAGAATACTAAAATAAAAAAAAACCAAACCAAAAAACCAAACCACCCAAACAAATAAAACCCCAAACCCAAACCAAATTAGGAATGAAAAGCTGTCTCTGACAACGCGTGAAGGGCGCACAGAACTTTTCAGTTCATTTTAATCCCTTTTCCATTGCCTAAGAGTGTGGGTTATGCTCCCTCTCCTCTTCCAGTCGAGTCGTATACACGGAGACACAGCAATTCAAAACCACGCAGCTGCCTGCAGAAGAACTGGTTGTGGCAGGGTGCTTGTTTCCAGCTCAAAGAGCAAAGCAGTCACCATCTCTCCTGTGTTTCAGTGGCTCAGAATCCCTTTAACCACATCAGAACTTACAGTTCAATTCCCACTTAACACAAAAGGTACTAAACGCACTGAAAACAGTAAAGTTCATGCACTCGGTCAGGAGAGCTTGGGAGGAGCTACAGTTTCTCCTCTCAAGGGCTCACATACACCTACAGTGCGCGTTTCATTGCCACCTGGATGAGCAACTTCAAACCCATTCAATGCTAAGAGGCATTTTACGACATTCAGGAAATAATGCTGAAGAAGAACAAGAGAGAAAAAAGAAAATCAAAGATGAACCCTTTGTTCCAGCTTCCTAAAAGTTAAAAAAAGAATACCCAGATATCCAGCTGGGGTCCCTCGTATTGCTGTCCTTCAAAGACTTCTGGGGCTGCATATGGTGGGCTTCCACACCACGTCGTCAGAGGCTCACCACTCTTATAGAAGTTTCCAAATCCAAAATCTGTTGAGAAATGAAAGGGAAAAATCATTCCAAACACCATTTGCATGACAAAGAAGAAGTACATGCACAGATTAGGCCTGAAAGCTCACTTTCATTCATGAAAGGCTCTGTCACAAATCCTTTTGTCAGTCCTCCCACTGAAAATATTTATCAGGATGCTGAATGTCCTCTGCTACTATTTTTATAGAATCATCAAATCATACAATCATTTGGGTTGGAAAAGACCTTGAATATCATTGAGTCCAACTACCTAATAAAACACCCTGCAAAACTTCACAGCCTGTAGGAGTTTGGAGTAAACTTCTACCAGTTTGCTAAATCCAAGTTTATAAACAGCTATCGCTAAACCCCAACAAACTGACAATCATGCATCCATGGGAGCTTATTTGCTCGCCAAGAGATATCTGAGATTCAGTGCTGGATCTGAGACTTCCTGAGTTTTCTTTAGGAGCTCTCTAGCCTCAAACACAACAAATTTTGACAACGCAAGCATCAGCTCTGGGGATGAGAGGAAGGAGCTCTGCCAAAAGCAACAAGCATGGGAAAACACGCAGCCTTTTGCTAGGAGGGAACGGCTACTGGGATTGGCTGCAGCCCTTTCAGTCTACAACTGGAATTTGCCATTCCGCAACCAAGCAATTCTTTAAAATGTTTATTTTTATGGCTTAATATGGGACCAGACGCGGATCCCACAGGACTTGAGTATTAGTCACCATTTGTAATAACCCAAAGCAAAATGACAGCCCCGATTGCAGAGAGACATGAAGTCAGGAGAGTCTGATGCAGATTTTTTTTAGCTTCCCCTGTTGTTGCTCTCAGAGGTTGCATTTTTTTTTACTAGAACAATACAGCAAACAACATGAATATTGAGGAAGCTGTCTCAGGGACGGAACTCTGATTATCTTCCAAATGCACAATTTCAGGTGGCTGCTACAGCTCCGCGGTGCTCCCATGTGTAGCTCTCTTGCCTTCCATTCCAGGAACTCTTACCAGCCCACACCTCCTGTTCCTCATATATCCGGCCATCGTTC
Source organism: Cuculus canorus (assembly GCF_017976375.1). Classification (NCBI taxonomy): domain Eukaryota; kingdom Metazoa; phylum Chordata; class Aves; order Cuculiformes; family Cuculidae; genus Cuculus; species Cuculus canorus. The sequence goes on from NC_071423.1 coordinate 6,246,050, forward strand.
TCGCTCCCTTTGCTTAGTTCATACAGCATTTGCTTTAGTATTCTTTACTCTTGCTGCCAGGTTCCCAATGGACCCTCCCACACGCAGCACAGATTCTCATTCCGAATACACTCCTTCCACGACACTCGTTAGTATTCATACACAGGGCTCTTATTCATCAGGCTTTTAATAGAAGCCACTGGAGCACAATGTTTGGATACACCTGTTCACACCAGGAATCAAAAGACTTGCTCCACTGAAGCCTAGTGGGGTTTTCTCATAGAATTCAACAAAGCCACCATTTGTCCCTGTTGCTCCCAGCATTGTTCCGCTCCGTACTGCACTGTCCCAGCTCCGTACTGCTCGTTCCTCTTTCCACTTGAGTTGCAGTCCACTCTCTGTGTTCTCCGTGACAACAAACGCTGTGAATTCTAAAGCAAAGCTTTTCTCAAGGAGAGATACTAAGGACAAACACACTTTGGATTTAAGGCTTTTCAGGCAAACTGACTTCAATTCACTAACCGGCCGTACGTCCAAAGGAAATACAGGACGGAGCACTGGCCAGGGACAGGTGAGAGCTGCCAAGCCCAGCAGCACTGGCTGTTCACCACTAGGCTGCTCCTGCAGGAACAGCGATTTAACAGTTCCCCATCGCTTTTTCCATACTGGAGCACATTCTGCAGGAGAAGGTTACAGAAGGTGTTTCTTTCCTTAAGGTGATAATTCTTTTACCCTTGGAGCTGACCAAGCTCCTGCAGAGTAAAACTGGTGTGACTCGAGGAATCCTGTGAAAGTCAACAGTGTTGATAAGCAGCAATCAGGTTGTTGATTTAGTGCTATCAGGTGCTGATACCTCAGAGGTACGTTAATACAATGCGGCACTGATAGGGAAGCTGATAAACACTGGGGTTGGCAGACACAGCACGGGCACTGCTGGTACCACTTCATTTACTCCTATTTGTATAGATTGTGTTACTCAGAGGAGAGAGCCTGGCGCTCTCGTACAGCCTGAGCTAAAAAATTATCAGAGAACCCTCAGAATCAAAGCGGTACAGAGAGATTAAACAAAACCTTACCAGGCTCAGATAAAGTTAACCTGGAGCTGTTATAGAGCGGCGATACAGAAATTGAATTGGGCTCTTTACACAGAGTTTAACAGTGAAGGTCCTTGACTGCTGTCCTAAGAGAGGGACGTAAGAGCCCCAGTGGTTCTTCTAACAGAACTCTCCCTGCAAGGTACATCAAAATTGAACATGGGTGGAAGAAGCACTTTCAGGAACGCAAGAACAGAAGAGGTGTTTAGAGCATTTTTCTTGTCTGTCTTCCAAGATTTTCCTTAGTGTGTACTAAGATACAGAATCATAGAATGGTTTGGGTTGGAAGGGACCTCAAAGCCCATCCAGTCCCACCCCTGCTATGGGCAGAGACACCTCCCACTGGATCAGGGGCTCCAAGCCCCATCCAACCTGGCCTGGAACCCCTCCAGGGATGGGGCAGCCACCGCTGCTCTGGGCACCCTGGGCCAGGGCCTCCCCACCCTCACAGCAAAACATTTCTTCCTTACATCAGTTCGAATCTCCCCTCTTTTAGTTTAAAACCGTTACTCTTTGTCCTGTCACAACAGCCCCTGTTAAAAAGTCTGTCCTCATCTTTCTTATAGGTCCCTTTCAGCACTGGAAGCTGCTCTAAGTTCTCCCCGGAGCCTTCTCTTCTCCAGGCTGAACAACCCCAACTCTCTCTGCCTGTATGGGAGGTGCTCCAGCCCTTGGATCACTTTTGTAGCTCCTACAACTGTTTCCACAGGTAAGACATACCTTTTTTTTTTAACAAGCCTTGTGTTGGAGGTCCATTTGATTCAGATAAGCAATTGGTAACTGGAGATCAGCCACGGTTCCACACACACAATCCAGGTCATTGTGTCCTCATTTCATCCTTCCTTTTTCTAAAGGTCACTTGTGGTACTATTGAAGGAACAGCTAGATATGGAATGTAAATATCTAACCTCACTTCGACCAGTTCTCAGTGGCGTTCCTCCACAAAAAATGCATCTTGAAAAATATTTGGCAACATGCATAAAGCAGCTCTTTGTATTTAGGAGTTTCACGGTATTGATTATGGAATGTGTGTCCCTTATCGGGGGTTTTAGGGTGTGAAACCGCATACCAGTCATACACACGAGGACACTGGAACAGAGAATTAATAGACTGAGCTAAACTCAAGTAAGAAACCACTGCCTGACCCAGGCCAGGGCTCAGCATAACCAAAGCTCCTGGTCATTCCTGAAAGAGCACACACAAACCAGTCATCCTCTGCCGAAAACTTTTGCCTCAGCGTTTCCACAGCCTGAAAAGTGATGCTGTAATTCTGCTGTAGACCTTCTGCCTCCTTTAATGTATAATAACACATCACAGGCTCTGGGCACAACGCAGTCCAGTGACCCAAACACATCAGGGTTTGAGAGGAAGAGCTTTGTCTCCCTTCCTTTTGTAAACACTGGCCATAGATGTTTTTCCCTCTGTTGTAGCCCTACAGTCCAGTACTCTGCACATGCTCCATCCACCCTCCAACTGATCAGAAATTGCCTTTTCTTTTAAATAAGCCAGTCGTTCTCTGAAATCTTATTGCAGAGATTTCTGAATTTGCTATCCAAAAGAGATCAAGACTAAAAATAAGCAGGGTGCTCCCATCAGGTAGTCCACGATTGGATGATAAAGATACTGGCTTAATTATCAGCAGCAGCAAGGTTGTGTTGAAAAGTTAGGAAAATGGGCTCTACTTTCAACTACACCCGACCACACAACCTGAAAATCCCAGGTCTAACCCAAAGCTGCTAAAAGACTCCTCTTTATTTGTTTAGACCCCTGAAAGAAACTAGGCCAGGAGCTGTGCCCATTACAGATAATTCCATACTGGGCCATCAAAAACTTTTCCTAGGTTGTATTAACCCTGCAATCACCTGCCCAGGAAAGCCTCTAATTTGGATCTGTAGGTACTTGGAAAACTCACATCTTGCTTCTCAGATGGGCAGGTAACTGCTCTGGCTCCCTCCTCACATACTCCAGGGGAGTCCAGTAACTCTGCTGCAGTGATAAGAGCTAAACTTCTCTGGTACCAGCAACTCCCAAGCCAGTCTCATAATTTCCCTTGCCAAAAAAAGACCATCTGATCTTTGTCTGCCCTGGAAGCGATCCCAAAGTCCCTCGGTGCAGCCACACAGGACATTTCCCAGAGACTGCTGGCAATGGCATGAACGCCAATGGCACCATTGGCTGCAGGAAGCCCCGTGTGCAGATAAATCCTAACCACGGGACTAATTTTGAGACATCCAGCAGAGAATGCATGGCTAGAATAGTCCTGCTCTTTTCTGGAAAGCTCAAAATACCTGTGGGATGGGAGTTGCAAGATCATTATAAAGGGCTAACTAATAGCAACACGTTAGGGTCAGTAGGACTCGGGAGGCCAATTCCTCTACAACAAAAGCTCTGCAAAGATTCAGGTCCTTAATACTTCATGAATAAGCTCTGTGTACAATTCAATCCATGGAGCTCTTCAGCATCACCCACAGCTGTAGGATTAATCCCTTTCACTTCTCATCTCTAACCATGGTCATTATTCGCATTCACACAAAGCACGAACAGATACATCTCTCATATCCTTGCAGTTTTACCTTTTCTTCTCCCTCCCCAAATGCTCTTGTTCCGAACAAGGAAATCTCTGTTCTAAGAAAGCTGATTTGGTCATTAGATAGCCTTGTCTTCCTCCCTTCAAGACTAGAACTACAGGGCTTATCTGACATCAAATCTGCTGAAATGATGCAAATAAGGAGCTGCGGTCCATGGCTTCAGTTTGGAAGAAAAAAATAAAGAGAATGGCCTGAATAACAATCATAGAATCGTAGAATAGTTTGGGTTGGAAGGGACCTCAGAGATCACCTAGTTCCAAACCCCTGCCATGGGCAGGGACACCTCCCACTGGATAAGGGGCTCCGAGCCCCATCCAACCTGGCCTGGAACCCCTCCAGGGATGGGGCAGCCACCACTGCTCTGGGCAACCTGGGTCAGTGTCTCACCACTGTCACAGTGAAGAAAATCCTCCTTATGTCCAGTCTAACTCTGCCCCTCTCCAGTTTATGCCAATTGCCCCTCGTCCCATCCCCACAAGCCTTTGTGAGCAGCCCCTCCCCAGCTTTCTTGTAGCCCCTTCAGGTACTGGAAGGTCGATGTAAGGTCTCCTCAGAGCCTTCTCTTCTCCAGGCTGAACAAACCCAACTCTCAGCCTGTCCTCCTATGGGAGGTGCTCCAGGCCTCTGATCAACGACAATTGGAGCCTTCAGACTTCAGCAAACTGCTTGGTAAAGGGGCTCTGGGGCATAAATAACATTGAAACTGTTATATTTCATGATTTATCTGAACAGATTTGGTTTAGAATCAGGGCAGCAAAATAGTATTTGGTGGATTGACTACTTCAAAATACTACTTCTTATTTCTGACTAGAAATAAGAAGAATTTAAAAAAACTCCAGCTCAAAATCAAATGGCTGAGTCTGCTGGAAACAGAGATTGATTAAATCAGAGCTACAATCCCTCTAACTCCTTAGAGATTTGTCTGTGCGTGCTGACTGCTAACGATGAGCTGGCATTTTCATGATGACACAAGATACTCTTATCCCTCATCTATTTGTGCACTGTCAACAATCAGACCAGAAACTTAAAAGACAGACAAATATTTAAGCTTCATTCTACCCTTCTAAGTCAATGTCCCTAAATTAATATTGTATTCCAGATAATTAACATACTTTGTTAAATGAGACCATCTTATATTACTGTAAATATCTGGTCCGGGTGGAATCCTCAAGAGGTTAAACCTCCAACACCAGCCCAAGGTCACTGTGTTAGCTCAAAGTCAGAAAATCAGATACCCAGGCTCCCAGCAATGAACTTTTGGGAATGGTCTACAGTCAAAGAGCGCCGCTGCCTATCAGGAAGAAGGCTGCGATGCCAAAAAGACTATCTGAAGGTCAGACCACACGCGAGGTCCGTAGCTGTGTCATGCTCTGCAAGCACGCAGAGCGCCCGGCAGTTGCAGAACAGTTATGCAATGGCATCCGGGCATGTCCCCATGCTCTGGAGGTGCAAACGGCCAAGGCTGGCTCAGATTCCAAATCTACGTAGGAAACACCGACTATAACACTCACGCTGTCCTTCCTTTTACATCCTCCTTCAGTTCTGAAACAACTGCAACTTCAGCTGTAATAACAGAAGGGGGAAACAACAAAATCTTTTAGCCACCCCCAGTCACTGTGTGTCACCTGTCTTTTTCCTATTGCAGCCAGGCTTTTGTTGTGAATTTTTCTGTTCTCTTTGAGGAGACTTCTCTTCACACGTAATTGGCTTGGCAACCTTGACAATACTTCAGGAGATACAAAACAATTTCTTCTCTCAGAAGCATTTTGCCGTCTGTGTAGGTGTCATTAAATCTGATCTCTCCCTTCAGTTATCTTGCATTTGTCAGATTTTAAACATCCTCTTAGTATTGCAGATAAATATCAGCCTATCTTGGAACCGCAGCTCCTACTCAGGTGCCACCCTCATACGTCTCCGTATCAGGTTCACCAGTACGTGTACGAATGTCTGTAAGTACGGCTGTAGAAAGCACAACCTGCTTGGAAATACACACGAGTTCAGCCCCTAAGAAAGTGAAACTCTTTGCCTATCCAGCCTGGATTTAGAGTTAGCTATTTGGTGAATGTGAACACATCGAAGCCACTTCAAAATGAAACATGAAAAAATCTGAACAGCGGAAGACGGAAAAGAGCTTGAAGTATGATGATCAACGCAAGATAAGATTAGATTTATGTTACAATTAGGATTTTTTTGCTTTTAAGTATTATCTTTACACGCTTAATTTCATAACACGTAATAGTTTCATTTATGATTACCAAAAGTAGCTCAAGAGCAAGGACATCTTAGAACCGAACGGCACAATCTTTGCAAGGCTGTTACCTCTCCTCCCTCTCTGAGCAACAGAATGACAGAACTGATGCTGTTGAGATAGAGCTTGCCTGGGTGGAACAGCAGCAACTGGCTTGAATCAGATGGTTGTGGGACAGCACAGGTGATGGAGCTCGGTTAGGCAAATCCATCCGTGAAAGGTCTATACAATGATACTGGGGGGCAGGGATGAGCGCAAGGGGATAGGGTGCAGAAAACAGCCCAGCCTGGTGTCCTCTACTCTCCCTGGCACTGCCAGATGGATCTGACCCAGTACAGAATTCCTCATGAGTCCGTGCACCTTTTCCAGAAGTATGTGTCTTATAAACCTGGACACTGGTTTCTTCGCTCTGCAGTTCTGAAACTGCAATCCTTTCCCTTTCCCATGGGCAAGGAACACCAGCGTCCTCCAATTATGAATTTCTGGTGAAAAAATAGCATGCACTGACAATCCAAAGCATAGCAAGAGCCAGATACCTGCTAATACACCCTGGACTTTTTCATGTAGCACAGGATTAAAACCAGCGCTTCATATTTCAGCAATCTGCTCTTATCTTTAGAAATCCAATTATCTTCTATTGTTGGACAAAATAATTACCTATGCAGAGAGATCAGCATTATTTGTTAAGGTACATAAATTATTATGGTTACCTCTTTTTGTTTCCATCAGGCTTTCTACAGTTGCGTCTTCAAACAATGTTAAACCATTTCTTAAGAACTTAAGAATTAATAGCATCCAGGAGAACCATTTCAAAGAAGTAGTTCAGGATTTAGATAGGATACTGGATGCTTGCTCCATTGGGCTTCATCAGTTTTTAATTATTGTACTGTCAGTTTAGTTGTCCCACTTTTTAGTGTTAGAATGGCCAGGATTCAATTAAAAACAAAATAGTCACCCGTCTCTTTCTCTCTCTTCCCCCCTCCACCTTGTTTCTACTTTGCAATCGCTGATCTACCATAATTGTTCTGGATCAAAGGTAATAGTTTTTAACCTAAAAACACTGTTAAGATTTCTCATTCCAGAGAAATGGATTTTAAGAACATTAGTGATGTTTGAGGGAAAAATGTGCCAACCTTCAAAAAAAACGTACACCAGCCCTAGAATTCTAAAAGGACTGAAATTGGACCCGTTACCAGCGGACTGAAATTATATAATGGAGTGATCCTTATCTTCGTAACATTTGCCTGAATCTGCACATTAAAAAAAATATGATCGTTTGCAGCATTGTGTTCAGTTGAATAAACTCTGTGTTTGTGCAATCTGCAAATATTGGCTCTCACCATTTGCGGTATTTTGTTTCTCAATCTCATTTTACCCCCTTTCGAATAATCTTGAACGTAGAAGGTATAATTTTTTGAACATACATCATTTAAATGGAATCTGTTTTCCCTTTCAAAATGGAAACGGACTAGGATTTCAGACCCGTTTGCAATCCGAGAAATGGAAGCTCCCTGCCAGAGCCACTGAAACTTCTGTGCATCGAGCGCAACGAGGTAGTCTCTAATTTGTATCTCTAAAAATCCTTTAGAGGGGACACCAGCTTCAGCGCTATAATTAATCCATTCCACTAAAATTGCCAACAGAATTCAACCTCACAGAGCCACGCGGTTCTTTTGTTATTACAGTAATATGAGCAGAGGAGATAATCGAGAGAGAGGTGCTGATAAAGGAAAGGTATGAGTGTGTTCGAAACAAACCTGACCTACTTCATGAACTGAATGCTGATCAGCCAGTTCTGACGTCAATGCATATTTTACTGTCCACCATCAAGACAAACCAGCACTACAACCTGCTTCAAAATAACAGTCTCTCCTACCTGACCTGGTTCAAACACAGCAGCTTTACCATCACGATGGCATGACTTCTGCAGGTGTCTATAAGGCACCTTAACTGGGCAAACTGGGGGTGCTGGGAGTATGCGGAGAGATGCTCATTATTCCACAGAATCATAAAATGGTTTGGGATGGAAGGGACCTCAAAGCCCATCCAGTCCTATCCCCTGCCATGGGCAGGGACAACTCCCACTGGATCAGGGGCTCCGAGCCCCATCCAACCTGGCCTGGAACCCCTCCAGGGATGGGGCAGCCACCACTGCTCTGGGCACCCTGGGCCAGGGCCTCCCCACCTGAACAGCAAAACATTTCTGCCCAAGATCTCATCTCAATCTCCCCTCTTTCAGCTTAAAAAAACATTCTGCTTCATCCTCTCCCTGCACTCCCTGATCCAGAGCCCCTCCCCAGCTTTCCAGGAGCCCCTTTCAGCACTGGAAGCTGCTCTAAGGTCTCCCCGGAGCCTTCTCTTCTCCAGGCTGAACAACCCCAACTCCCTCAGCCTGACCTCTTATAGGGGGTGCTCCCCATGATCATCTTCGTGGCCTCCTCTGGGCTTGTCTCCTTGTCCATCCTCCTTGTTTAGGCCTAAAACATCAGAGTCTCATCAGCTTATGGTTTTAGGAGCGCTGATATTTTAATCTTATTTTATTCTCCTGGTGCTCGAAACACTTTATGCACATTTCTGTATTTGACTGAAAAATGTTGTGTTCTTAAAGAGTAAAAGCTTCAATAAAAGTCGTGAATGATCCAAGACATCTACTGGAAGTTAGGAATTGCCCAGTATGGCCATGAATATCTACGTGGATTTCGTAGCTGCGAGGAGTGACTGGCAATGGACAGCCCCGCACATAACACTGGGGCCCAATGCAAACACCAACACTGCAGAGCTTTCTATCAAAATAATTCATCGGTTACTGCGTTGGTTTCCAATTGTTAAGAGTAATTCGAATTAGAGAGTAATTCCAGCTATCAGAGACAGGATCCTGGCTGCCCTTTGTTCTTCCACACTTTGATAAATGAGCCATGAAGAACATGAAGCCCTGGAAGAGACTGTTCTCAGGGATCTGCACAGCACCGGCCAACTCCAAAATCACAGATAAATCATCCTGTGGAATTAATCATCTCCCTCCTTTTCAGAAACAACTGACTCAGCACAAATCACTACAAAGTTTCTAGCAGCTATCCATAACTTTCTTCCAGCTACTTTATCACCAAAACAGGGACACGGGGCTACCAACCTGATAAAGCTTGATGGACATCTGTGAAGGAATCAGACCACGTGAATCACTGCCAGTTAATGCGACCATTTACATACAGACCACCTGTAATTAACTTTCTGTAAGACAGAGGGAGAGCACAACAGCAGCTCAGAGGAGGAAGGAGAGAGCAGCAGCTGATGGAATCTCGTAATTACCGTGCGTCAATGCTTTTATTTGAGTCCCTGGAGAACTTATGCATTGAAATTCCCTGCGATAGAGCCTTTCTTTGGTTAACGGGTCTCCTGAGATGCCTTTGAAGTAGTGTTTTTGTCAGCCTGTGTCATGCTTGCACTGGGAGGCAGGAACTCGCATCCCTGCAGTGCTGAGCGCATCCATGAAAGGAGTATCTCTGAATGCGGCCCCATTCCCGCACAGCTGAGGTCCCCGGGGAGTTCGGAAAAAACTATGCCAGGCTGAAAGTGATGAGCACTGATGGGGAGGAAAAGAAAATAGAAGGGGCAAAATATGGTGGTGAAAATGGGGAGATGTGCGGCAGATCAGAAGGTGAGGGTAGAAAGATGAACAAAAGCACAAGATTTCCCCCATATTTAGTTCAGTTACTCATGGTAAATGGGGTCCATGTGGCTTGCAGCCCTTCGACACAGAATATACTGAAGTCATATGGTGGTATTTATCAGGACAACATATGTCTGTCAATTCTCCACGTGCTATTACTGGCAGTAGGTGCTAGAAAGAAATGCAGATTTGAAATTAGAAGTGAGAATGCATACATCGACAAGAAATCCTTCTTAGTCCATCAGTGAAATCCCATTTCAAAGGCAAAGATAACCTATATGTTGGATTTGTGGTTTGTTTTTTTTTACCTATGGGTTCCTTTTCTCTAAGTTTAAAGAGAACAAAATTCTTGCTCAAGAAATAAGTTTTCATCTCAAAGGTAATGCAGTGTAGATTTCTCGTTCTGATAAAGATGACTTGAAAGGATTTAAAAGATTTGTCCTGTGGGTGAAGTTAATCCCCAGAATTAATTGCTAGTCATCCCAATGTTTGCTGTAGCCGTGAATCTTTGCGACAGATGCTAACCAGTTCAACACGTGTTGACTTTTCCTTTAAAATCTTTAAGGACACTGTATTCATACCCCATAGACAAAAAGGAGCTGCTGGCACATTTAACACTTTTCCACAATGTTATCCTTAAAGAAAGCATTAAAGATCAAAATACATTTTCAGTTCATCCATTAAAAGTAGCTATCCTTAAGTATTTTTATTATGTTTCATTCCAAAGCCAACGTCCTCAGCCACACGGTGTGAACGTTGGGGTTGTCCAGTGCAGGGACAGGAATTGGTTTCAATGATCCTTGTGGGTCATCAAACTCAGGACATTCTATGATTTCAGAAATGCCAGAGAGCGACTTCAAGGGCAAATTAATCCAGCAGTGCTCTACAACTCAGAAATGTGCGATCACTTTACCTCCTTCAGCGTGTCTGGCTACCTGTTCACTCTTCCTTCTCAGAACTAGCAAGCTCCTTCCCACACAAACCAGCCTCCTGCAGCACTTAAGTCTTCCTTTCCTGCTCCCGTATTATTGAAGACTGAAGTTCAACAGTCCCCCAGATCGAGATGTTATCTAGCTTTCCCGTTTCAAGTGTCTCTGGCCTAAAGTCAGTGTGCAAGGATTTATGGAATTATAATGAGTTGACAACTGATGATTTCCATCACTAGCAACATCTGCTGCGTCTAAATTTATAATTAAAATGTAATCATGCATGCAAAAAGAAAAAAAAAAATCAATAAGCTTCCATTCTGAGTTTTTCTAGTGTTGAAAGAAGTTATTTGATTAACTCTGCTTTAACCTGAACATCTGGCAGCACTATAGACCGTGTTGTGACACCCACAAAAATGGCTACAACTCTAAAATTTATTTCCTTTTTCCTGAAAGTATAATAGAGCTAATCTAGGAATTCTTTCAGCTACACGTACTGCGATATCCATAATGCAAAATAGTACATTACCACTCTGATTTTCTGTACCTTACGCACGGTAGAGTAGCTTGGGCAGCAGCAAATGAATTACTCAAACAGCCTTAATAAAAATAAGGTGTGACTGAATATCATCTACATTCCGAGTACCTGCTATTTTGATGTTCATGTTGTTGTCAAGCAAAAGATTTTCAGCCTTCAGGTCCCGGTGAACAATCTTCCGCCCGTGGCAATACTCCACTGCCGAGAGGATCTGCCAGAATTTGCGCCTGGCCTCAGACTCACTGAGACGGCCGTGGCTGGCGAGGTAATCTGTTACAATAAAGCAGGTTTAAATGAATTAGACAGCGAGCAACAACCCTAAAGCTAAAAGATTTCCCTCAAATGATTAGCACTAGGAAACTCCAAACAGTATTCCAGTCAATCCCAGTTTACAACCCATTGTCCTTGCACTCTCCCCCCCTCCAAAGGATGGGAAAAAGAGTAAAAAGTAGCTGCTTGCATAATGAAACTCTGCTCCTTCCTTTATAGGCACCTGATTACCCTAATAAATATTTTTCATATAGCACAACCCCTGTGGAATGGGGGAATACTTGGAATAACTGGTTTCACCATCATGAGGTGCTCAGTTCGTGCAGGCTTCCCACCTCTCGTCTCCCTCTGAAGCCTCAGCAGAGGCTCTGTGCAGGCTACAAGTACTTTTTCTCTGGAAATAAAACAAGAACTCATAAGGTACCCATCCTGACCTCACTCTCTTCTTCATTGCATCACAAGCAGAAAGAACATTTTTTTTTTTTTTTCATACTTGATTACGTTGTAAAAACTAACGTTAGCCCTGAAACAAGTGATAGCTCTGAAACCCAAGACTTCATTTATCCTCGGGAACAAAAACAAGTGAAGCAGCAGCTGCGTGAGTCTTGACAGAAGCAGATCCTATTTTCTCTTAGAAGGCATTAAATCAAAGAATCAACTGTTAGGATGGTTTTGGAATTGCCTTCAATATCCTACAAAGAAAGCGGTTAATGAAGGTGCAGCAAACGCGTACAGATATTGTACCCTGCGTTCACAGGCAAGGGCTGAGCAGCCTCCAGCTGCTTGCTGCACCCCAGCCAGCACTGACGTGAACCCAAAGTCCCATGAGTAGGGACCATCATTTACAGACACAAAGGAGTTCTCTGCTGCCGCTTGGGTCACCAGCCTAGAATCATGGAACAGTTTGGGTGGGGACCCAAAGATCATCCAGTTCCAACCCCGTGCCATAGGCAGGGAGACCTCCCACTGGATCACGTGGATCTCAAAGCTCAAAGGCTTCCCTGCCATTAAATGCTCCAGACAGCGTCGTATTCAGAGGTGACTTATGAATTACATTTTCATTGCTAATGTTTAAATAAACAAAGGCATCAATACACCATCTTCTTAATATGTTCACTAGAACAGGCTTATTTCAAAGACGATTTAGAGGGGGATCATGTAGGAAAAAGTTCTATACTCCCTTGTTTCTTGTGGTGGGACTGAAAGGATTCCATGTGCTGCCTCTCCTACATCCCAAGCACCCTGTTAAGGCACAGTGCCTGCTCCTGAGCCACCTGAAGCGGCAGACTAAAGCCCTCAGCTACAGTACACTCATTTCAGCAACCCTCCAAAACCATTTTTAGGCAAAGCACATTAGATCCAATCTCTGGAACCTGCGGCTCTGAAAACAGAGCTTCCAGCCTATCTAAGTCTTAATACACTTTCAGCCGGTTTAACTTGGCAAAGCACAAGAACAAACAAAACCCTGGCAGTAAGAGGAGATCATAATATTTGCAAGCTAAATATCATCCAGTCACCAAGTGACTGACAAATCATATGATATCAAGGTGAAGTCAGATATCAAAGGCACAAGCTAAATTACACAGAACGCAAGCCAGCCCTTTAATCTGTTAATCCATCATTTGTTAACAACGCAGCAAACAAGTTAATAAATCCAAGCTGTCATTTGCTTTTATGGCTCTAGCCTATCAGGACTTCAAAGATTCCAAACCACCTTAGACTCCGGTATTCCACCAAGTCCAGTAGCCTGCATGGAATAGGTCACTTATTCTGAAACCCACTGCTGTCTCTCCAGAGCGGTGCAATGTGCCACAGTCCATCCAAAGAGGTGATGGTACGTGCAAGGATGCTGTTTGTGCATTAACTGGCTTGCAAACAGGAAAGGCTGGGATGCAGGCAGCGTGCCAGCCCCTGGGATACAGGAATCACTTTGAAACAGCTGAAACTTGCTGGAGACATTCTGCCACACTAGTGAGGATCTGGACACTGTTTGAACGTGTGTCTGTATGTCTGAGGCTAAGAACTTCAGTCGTTCCTGCAGGAACCTAAAGCAAAGCACTCTTGCGCAGACTGGAGCAGCAAAGCTACCTACGCTTTCATAAGCATATCCTTTAACAATTCTTACCCTCTGGCTACGTGTTTCTACGGTAGTTTTTTTCCATTTTTCTATAATAAAATCAAACCCAGAAGCTATCTTCGATTCAGCTGCATCCAGAGCAGAAAGCAGCAGGACTGTTGTTCACAAGGCAGCTTCCAGTACAGCCGTTTCAGGAGTTCAAAGCACGTTTTTTTACCGGACAATGGAGAGATTAAGATGGTATTTACTTGAAAACATATGACGCAGAGACGCTGACCACTGGGTTTACCAGACAATGCTTCTCTTTTAAAACACAATCCTTCATTGAGGCGGACAATTGTACGTGTTTTTAACGTGGTATGTTAAGGCTGTGTTAATGAGGCATGTACATCCCAAAGTGACAATGAAGACGATTAAGGGACCTAAGCTCTTGTGATACAAAGAGAGGCCGAGAGAAACCTGGGTGTTCACCCTGGAGAAGACAGAGGGGAATCTTACTGTGTGCGTAAATACTTGATAGGAAGAAGGTGACAAAGAACTTAGAGCAGCCTCCCGGTACCGAAAGGGACTACAGGAGAGCTGGGGAGTGCAGGGATAGGACAAGGGAATAGTTTTCAGCTGCAAGAGGGGAGATTGAGATGAGATCTTAGGCAGAAATGTTTTGCTGTGAGGGTGGGGAGGTCCTGGCCCAGGTTGCCCAGAGCAGTGGTGGCTGCCCCATCCCTGGAGGGGTTCCAGGCACAATAACACAGGCAACATCCCTTTTTTCCTGTAGGTTCCCCAAAAGGCAGCAAGGTCCTCACAACCTTCTGTGCAATTGCAGAACAGCCTGAAGGCTGTAAGGAACACCTAAACTACCAAGAAAGTCAGCCACAAGACACAAGGCAACAGAGTGAGCAGGCAAATGCAGTCAAACTGTTCGTCCCAGGCACCACATCTGGCAGTTACAAACGTTTGCCTCTTAACTATTTCTTAGTCCTTCTCTCCTTCGCTCTTCTTGCATGAGGTAGAAAAAGGTCGTACCAGAAAAGCACATACATAGGTACAGCCACCCAACGTGTGTCAAATGTGGGACTGGAGCTCTGGACAAAGAGGTTGCGCTGTTATCACTTGTTTGGTAGTTCCATCCTATAACTGGTGAGAGACTACATAAAGAAGCAGAAGGACAAGGTCGAAATGACCGTTCCTAAACTTCAGCCAAAAGCAGCACATTCCTTTAGCTCGTTACAAATGTTAAGCTAGGCATAAATCACACGAGCGGGTAGTTTAGTCATGTTTACTGCTTTTAGAATGTGCATGTAGTATGTGAGACAGTGAGCAAGAGGGGGAATAAACAACCATCGCTGGAAGCTTGGGTATTCCCTTTCCCTCTGCTGAAGAATTACACTGGTTTTAGGCTGAATACTCAGCTTCCTCCTCATCAGTCTGGATTCTTGGAATATAAAACAGTGACTGATGAGAAACTAGAGATCTAGCCCTTCAGAACAGGTTCCCTGTGGTTACTTTAGCCAAGAGGGAATCTGCATCTCAGCTGGTTAAGAGACTTGAGGTGAGAGACGTTGAAGAGGGTGACGGGACGTTGGCTGTAAAGATACTTCTAAAAAGCTACCGGAAACAGCTAGTTAAAAATTTCAGAGACCTGTAAAATATTAAGCACAACAGAAACCTTTTTCATTCAAATCTTTTATCAAGTCTAAAAAACTGTTTAAAAACCAAATCTAAAATGTAACAGTATTTGAAATGCCTACAAATTATTGACGGCAGTGACATGAACTGGCAAAAGGCAAATTAAAACCACTGTTGAAAATTTCACTGAAGCTGTGAAGGCAGCAAAGAAAGTTAGTGCGGGGGTTAAAAATTATCCTGTCCATGAAGTACCAGTGAGCGCTACAAAATGATGGTTTAGCAGGGCTGAAGACTCCATAAGGTTTAATACCAGGCTGCTCTCAGTGAACTTGAAAGCTTGACACGGAATTAAACTAACATTGACCAGTTACCAACTAGTGACAGCCACCTAGGAGAGCATGCTCTGTTCATTAAAGCTTCTTATTCAGGAAGAAGATAGAAAAGGGATTTGTATAAACTCTCTTATTTTGTACATCGCTAAACCTCAGAGTTACTCAGAAGGGCGACCACAAAGGCCAATTTCAACTCAGGGAATCTAACCTCTCTCTGCTCCAGAAGAGGAGGCGGCTCCTCTGGAGGGTCAGACAGAGAGGCTGCTCACTCCTCACTGACCGCAGAGCGAACATACAGGAACATCACCCCCAACAGACAAGTCTGTCTCATTATACTTTTCCCACCTCGCCAGCTTTTGAGTAAAAATGTAAATGAGAGGCCCTTGCCACGAACCAAGAGTGAGGTTCTGTTTGGTTTTGGGGGTTTTATGTTGTTTAAGCCCTCTCTGCAAGTGCAATCAATGGTCACCCAAATTAAAAACCGAAAGAGGATACTTAAATGCTATCAGGACACTGATTAACTAAAGAAATAGCAAGTTCCACACGTTTCTAATCATCTGGCTTTACAAGAGAAAACAAACAACAAAATCCTCCCCAAAGCAGGATCATACATCGCAGAGTGTTAGAAACTTGGAAGACTCCGGAAGAGCATCCCACCACTTGCGCTAGTTGAAAATGAATGTTATAAAAAAGAGACTTTATTTCACACGTTGTTAGACTTGACACTGCTAATTCAATACGCCCAACGGAGGATCAGAGCAGGAAGGAGGAAAAGCTCACGTAGTTTGAGTCATCTTTCTAGCGCTTTGGTTTTTAAAATGCTACCCTGCTTTTCTCTTCCCAGTTACACCAAAGTTGCCCTGGACATGATATCCCGCTTATGACACAACCAGTTTGATGATAAGGATTTAAAGGTATGCTTGGGGGGGGAAGATAGCCCAGAGAGCAAGAAGGGACTTTGAACACTGAAGTATTCTGGTGCCATGAAACCCATCCCCTTGCCCCCCAGTGTGAAAAATGAAGATCAGCGCGGCTCCACCTCCGCTGCGCTCCAATCGCCAGCGCCCTCTGCGAGCTGAACTCTACTCCACTGCCCTCCAAGTTCACTCTGCCTGCTGCTTTGACCGACAGCGTCAGAGAAACTCTCTCAGCAACTCCAATTTAGTTACTGCAGCCAAAATGCACACAAAACCACCAAGTGCCCAGGTATCAAAGCACAAAACTCATGAAATTAACTGTTATTAAGGAAGAAAGGTGGTTCCTGTAACACCTCAGTCCCTCCTGTGTACAAAATATCCCACCTGAAAAGATTCTCTTTCCCTTTGAGAATATTTCAGCTCCTCTGTTTCCGCTGTTACTCTACCAGCACACGCTAGACTCATTCATGGAAAAGAAACCCATTGTCCTGGGTACCATTCCAACTTAAACCACGGTTGTTATTACGTGCTGCGAGACAGCAACCATCACTCCTTACCCAGCTCTTACTGTTGCAGTGCACTTTCTGTCCGACAGCCTGCAGGAAAACCAGAACACTTTTTTCTCCCCTCTGAAATTTTAGCATGTTTCTGCCCTTACCTCATTTCTGACTCCTCCTCCAAAAACATATATAACAGTAAGACAGACATCCAACAGGGGAACAAACCATTCTTAATTACAGAAGCCACTCTGAGAAATCATTCCTTAATAAATCAGAAAAAAAATGTTTTTGAAAAAAAATCCTGTCTGTGATAATGGACCCAGAAAGATTCCTTAATTATTTTTCTGAGAGAACAAGAGAATTTGATAAACTGTGTCCAAAACACACATTAAAGGATCTGTAAACAGGGGAAGTCTCAGAGCCCAGAAGGCTTTGCTTCTTCAGAATGAACTAAGAGTTTAAGTCGAAGTTTTACAGGAAATTATACACGTTAAAGCCAAGACAAATAACAAGGCAAAAAGAGTCACCATCCAAGTTACTTCAGGAATCTTTAGCCATGCTGATTCAAGTTCCATACTTTTTTTCCTTGTGTTAATTTGGTTTTCCCTATTACCACCTCACTTTCTCACAAAGAGCAGGAGCAAAAAACCCTTCTAATCACGTAAATGCTACTTAACAGCTATAGAATCCTGACTGAGTACTGAGAACATTTCATAGATGAAACCTTAAAACTAAACAAAATATGGGGTTGTTGCAGCCCAAGTGCAGGACTCGTCCTTGAGCCTTGTTGAACCCCATCCCATTGGCCTCGGCCCATGGATCCAGCCTGTCCAGATCCCTCTGCAGAGCCTCCCTGCCTTCCAGCAGATCAACGCTCCTGCCCAACTTGGTGTCATCTGCGACCTCACCGAGCGAGCACTCTATCCCCTTGTCCAGATCACTGATAAAGACATTGAACAGAACCGGCCCCAAAACTGAGCCCAAGGATCACTGCTTGGGACTGGAGTCACGGGGCCAGCAAACTGTGTCATCTGCTCAAGAAGCATCAGTCGTTTTTACCTTTTTTCTTACACTAGTGCACACTCTAATAGGTTGCCCTAAAGCTCTAAAATGACAGTGGCAGTTATCACACATTTCTTGACAATTAAAGGAAGGGGACATGCAGCCATACAGGGATCCTTGGGCAAGATAAATACAATTCAAACAAACTTCAGAAGTTAACATTAAAAGTTGAACGTGAAAACATTCTCTTGCTTACCGAAAATTTCTCCGTTTTTGGCAAATTCTGTCACAAGGTACAACATGCTTTTGGTCTCCATCACCTGTTGACAGAGAAATCGCACGTGAAATTGTTTGTGGGAAGTGAAAAATCAAACACACATCCAAAAGTTATTTTCATTGTTCTCTTCTGGTAAAGATGTGAAAGTTTTGGCTTGCACACACAGTTATCATAATCTTTCACTTTGTTTATTCAAGTTACCTCAATAATTCCAAGGGTTGCATTCGCACGCTAAGCACAACAAGCTTCAAATACTTCATAAAGACGGTGTTCAGAGGAGGAGGTGGATGGGATTCTTAGCTACAAGTGACTAACACAAAATGACAGCATCCTCAGCAGCTGGTTTAAAGACTTCCGTTTAAGGAATCAGCCAAAAGTAATAAAAGTAATTTCCTTGCCTAGCTTTTCTAACACACTGAGGGTGAGTGCTTGCGAAAGCCGACTGGGGATGATATTGCCCAGTTACTAACAGTTCTCTAATTATAGAAAGGAAAAAAAACCCTGAAAAAACAGATGAGCATCAGTCTTAAGACTCATAAAATTGAGCTAAAAGCAGCACATCACAGGATCCCATTGTACAATCGGACAGTACAGCTCTAGAGCTATCATCTGGTGGAGGACAGAAATTAAACACACCGAACTTGAAGCATCTTCTACCTTTCTTTCTCCTAAGTCCCAACCCTCCCATTACAAGAACAGACCACTCAGTTAAAAAATATGGGGAGCTGGAAGGAACAGAGGGAGATAAGCAGGAACAAAGGGAGAAAGGGTAAAGGGAAGACCTCCAAACTTCTGCATGAGCAGTTGTCCGTGGCCTTGAACAGATTTCACCCAGCAAATCAAGATTCCATGCCTCTGTGACACATGTTGGGAAAGGGAGCCCAGTCAGTTATCTCGCAGCTTTCTTCCTAATGATCTTCTCCTCGATTGCTTAACCAGCCTCTCAGGAATGCGCTGCACAAACAGCATAATCCAAAGAGACTCCGGCGGTGAAAAATCCCGTCCCTCAAAATAAAAGTAATTTAGGACTTCTCTCAGTATAACACAATTCCAACACACAACTCATTCAGGGCCTGTTTTGATAATCACAGTAAATCAGCTCAGTCTGAGCAGTCTGTGGACAAGCCTTCTTTTTCAGATCATTCCTCTCCAAAGAGTTAAATCCTGAAAGATCTGCAGTTAATAAAACCAGCAGAATCACCAAAACCTGCCAAGCCAGCAAACAGAACAGGACAGCAGTTCTGCAGTCTCTCCTGCACCCTTGTCTAATTCTATAACAGCTGAGCTTATTACGACTGAAATGTCTGTGTCTGGAAGGCAAAACAGTTTGGAAAGACTGTTTTAAACCAACATTTGGAGACAGGAAGCTGCAACAGCCTGCGGATTACATAGATACAGAACCATACTTAAGCCAAGATTGCTAGCTTCATTACCCAACTCTGCCAATCAGTAGTTCCTTGACGTGAGACAACTCAAACTTGTAGTATGGACACAAAACAGTGACAGGCACATGATACAAATAAACTAGTTAGACAATTTGAGTTAAGGTTATTTTACTTAACTATCTACAACGTGCATTTCTAACAAGCCACTCCCTTCACAGCAAAAGAGTAAGCACTATATAACAGTCACCCTCCTCTTTAAGCGGTCTTGCTGACCTCCAGACTTAAATTAACTCTTCTCAGACTCTGCTCCCTACTACAACTCTTCTCTCCTTTACTATTTCCGTGTTTTGTCATTCATTCAGGAGGACCCGTGGTAGATATTACTCAAGCTAGTTAGAAATGTAACTCCCTAAGTTATCCACCTGCACTCAGTGAACTGATACTTTAAAAAGGAAGCACCAATCTCCTTCCCATAAGATCCAATTAAAGCTAAAGAAGTCTAAACTGGGATCTTTCTCAGTGTTCAGTAAAGCAACTCCAACATCACAGGTCCGAGTCCTTGTGCTCACATTGCTTTTACAGACATCGTCAGATGAACTTAAATACAACTTTTGATTTTAGAACGCACAACTCCCCATTTGTTTGTTGAGCTGGGCTTGTTTCAAACACGCAAGAGAAAAATCTCCAAAGCGTTCTGTTTGTTAAATAGAACACTAACAGACCCCAAGGGAAATATTCTTAGGAAAGCCTTAAAAGCAAGAGTTAACTGAAGCAGAAATGCCAGCAGCCTCAAACATTTTACCATATGCTTGCAGGAACAGAAAATGAAACCAAAGAGAAACAATATAAAACAAGCCTGGATTTTACTACAGAAGCTGCGCACTAAAAAAAGGCACCAGTGAAAACCTTCAAAGTCTTTCATTGCCTGCAACTGTACGCCTTATCAGCAGTGCAGGTTTCTCTCTTACGTATACACACATTGTTGTACCATAATTATTCATGCTTTATGTTATAAAGGAATGTATTCAATTCCACAACATCTATAATTCACTTTAGTATAAATACCGATTTGTCCATATCCACAACGGAACTGAAATGCAAGATTCCAACAAAAAAAACCCTCCAAAGAACTAGTTATCAGTCTCCCAGTAAACGCTCTTCAAGATAAAGTGTTCAGGCAGCTCTTGCTTGCTGCGTGCACTTACATCACAAGCCCATCTGCAGAATTAGGATTTACGTATCCTCATGGCTTATCATCCTTAGATAAGAGAAAAAGGCTGAAAGTACTCCTCGATCTGCGCTCTGAGCCAAGACTCTACGCAAGAAAACTGCTATATCCACGCAGAGCCTCCCAGCCAGCACTCACTGCAGAGATAGTATTCTGAACGCTCCTATCCTGCTCCAGCTTACGTAGTACCTTGATTTCCAACAGAGAGCAAAGTCTCATCCCTGGGCATTTCCAACTCAGCCCTATCATGAACTTAAAATTCACAGCCTTCAGCGGGGAGGTAGAAAGGAAGAGAGACATCACTGACCATACCTGGTAGAGCTTTATAATGTGTGGGTGGTCAAGCATTTTCATTATCTGCACTTCTCTGTAGATCTTCTCCAGGTTCACAGCATCCAGCTGAGATTTGTCAATTATTTTTATTGCCACCTGCAGAGAAATAGCAAAAGCAATATTAAAACTCCAACATTTTCTTTCAGTTTATCCTCGTTACAAAGGGAATAACGCAACTCCAGACAACCGGGGGCCTTCCGGCTGAGAAATACACATCCCACACTGAAAAATACAGCAGCACAACCTTAAACGTGCTAGCTGGCTGCAGGACTATCACCTACACCGGGCGTGCCAGAAAAAGAGACTTCTATAGGAAAGGGAAGAGACAGAGCATGGGATGGAGGCCAGTGCCCCAACGAGCACTCATCGGTGGGAACAATCGAGGACTCTTTAGGGAGCAGTGTCGTAAGTCCAAAAACCTTCTTAGAAAGCCAAATGGGGTCTATTCCTGGAGTCATGGTAGCCGAGCTGAATCCCACCAGTGCAAAATGACGTTTTAAAAGAAAAAAATGTTGGCTCTACACAACCAAGACATGGTAGTTTGAGCTATTGTGTGCTTCTTTTAGCTATAGTTAACACAGTACTACATAGGGACATCTGCAGTTCAGGGAGAAAACTCTGTACAGATGTTTGTCAGTCAAACCTCACAAACAGATCTCAATTCGTTTAGAAAACAGATTTTGGTGCTGGTGACCTTGGTTTTTCGCCAATACCAGCAATATGAGTTACAGAGAACTTACACATATTTAAGAAATTAAAAATTTCAAACAGAAGACACTTAAAAAAAAAAGGATCTAATCCAAGAATAAAGAAAAATATAGCTCCTATAGAAACCATGCAAAGGATAACAATACTACAGAATATTGGATATATAAATGGCATTTTTACACTCTAAACATCACATTATTAATGCTGAAGCAGAAGCAAACAATATAAGTCACACCACACAAATGCTTCCAATTATAACTGCATTTCACAAACGAATGAACTACAGGAGACAGCTGCTATGCAGGAGACAGAAATCCACAGGAGGTGAACCTCATTATCTCTAGGAAGGCTGATCATGGAGCAACCTGAAATCAGAATTAACTAATTATCAGCTTCATTTCAGCATGCTCTTGCTTGATAACCTCTTCAAAAGTCCCTGGTCTTCCTCTACCACCAGAAAAATAACATTCTCCTATGAGTGAATAAACTGATCTAGCCTTGAAATCAGTGGAGAGCCGTCTTTGTTTCCAAGATGTGCTCTTACACAGCTGAAGCAGAACAAGACCATTCTCCAAAGCAAACAGAACGGTTGGCACTGTGGAAGAAGCAGTACCACCAATGGCATTCAGCCCCTCGACAGCGCTGCCCTCCTCTCCAACTTTCTTCTATCCACACACAGCAATTTCGGCATCCTGCTGCCTGATCTGCCCGGGACACGCTTCGCCCTGCTGTCTTCTGCTCACTGTGTGTACTCACAGCGTTTCACAGTGCATCTGCTCCGACCTCTTTCACGTGACCCTGCATCGCGCACTGAAAATCGTACGGGAATTTCAGCGATGGTGGAGGCAGCAGGTCCAAAAACATCACACACCTCCCTTTCCGTTTCTGTCTTCTGATTATGAAGACACCACCTCTAAAGCATGGAACTAGAACAAGTGGATCACCTGCTTCTGCTCCCATTTATTACCCTCTCATCCTATTCCTCCAAACCACAACGTCAACCTCCTGTCTTACACTTGGTATATGCATATATATATATGTATAGGATGAGGGGAATGGTTTGAAGCTGAAAGAGGGGAGATTGAGATGAGATCTTAGGAAGAAACATTTCACTGTGAACTGGGTTGCCCAGAGCAGTGGTGTCTGCCCCATCCCTGGAGGGGTTCCAGGCCAGGTTGGATGAAGCTTGGAGCCCCTGATCCAGTGGGAGGTGTCCCTGCCCGTGGCAGGGGTTGGAATCACTCTGTGATTCTAAAAATAAGGGACAAGTAAAAGGAGGACAGGAACATACACGGGACTGGACTATGCAAACGCACGCTTCCTGCCTTGCCCGATTCGCGCTGCCTTTGCTCCCTGGGAGTCGCTCACGCTCCCGGCAGGTCCCTCGCCTTTGCTTATGAAGGCAGAACCGCGAGCTGCTTCCTTATTTGGTCCAGAACAATCAGTCGTGCAGCTAAAAAAAAAGAAAAAGCGCCACACAAAAGCCATACCTTTAAGTCTCACTGGACTAATTTAAAATCACACCTAATAAAATGATTTCTGGTTATTGTTTACTTTTTGGAGACACAATTTATCAGGCTAAGGAGGAATCACTTCACTAGAAAGTTACAAAACGTCAAAGTCATCAAACTAAACCGCTCAAGCCAGACCAAATTCTTAAACATACACCAGGAAATATTTATTACAAACAACCCACGTGTCACATTTCTCCACTTCCTCTCATTTATTTTACTCTGTCCCTCTGGAATCAACCACAGACACAAGCTGGTTTCTCCTTCCCTCTCCACATCTGCCCCAGTTTATGCCCAGTATTTGGGTGACCTCCAGATTTAAGAGGAATGGAGCCCAACGTTCCTTATTTACAAACCAACTAAAAGATTAATCCATAGCGATCTTGTATTCCCATCACAAAATGGTAACACATCTTTCAGTCAAGCAGCGAGGTATCTCCAAGTCTTGGATAGATCAGGTGTTCAGGGAAGTTTGAACGCTTCCTTCATCAATTTAGAGTAATGCACAAAAAAAAACCCCAACCCTGCTGAATGTTTTTGGCATTTAAAGTATAACGGCAATCTAATTAGAACAGCAATTTACACAGACAGCATCAGCCTCTCAGTAACTTGAGTATTTACAGCAGCTTTTCTTCACCTCCTTCTTTCACAAAGGCATCACAGTATAAAACCTTTACCTAAAACTTGCATCACTCGCAGCTCCTCAGGCTGCCTCCTCTCTCAGCTCTGGTTCACTTCACTTCACCCTGCAGTCACTGTGCATTTTCTGCCCGTAGGTAGGTGGTTTATCAAGCTCTCCAAGTGCAAGCAAAAAAAAATCAGGCAGTAACTTTCTCCTGTTTACTCATGCACAAAGGAAATGCGTGCGGTACAGAAAAGCTAATAAAAATGAAGCTACACAGAACTTCAAAGAGAAGAGCTGAGGTCTGAGCATAGAAGAGGAAAATATTGACAGCTATCTCTAATATAGTCATGAAAGCATGTGTGTGTTACGTTAATTCAGTCTCTCAGCTGTCTGAAACAATTCTAAGCACAGGTCTCCACTAATCAAGAATATCTTATTTGAGATGCAAGAGGAAACCAAAGAATAAGCTATATTTCCAGTTTAAATAGCTTTTCAGTTTAAAAAAAAACCCACTACATCACATCAAATCCTATTTTCTCTTATGATGTTATTTGGTCCTATCAAGGAGTTTGGTCCTATCAAGGAGTTTGGTCCTATCAAGGAGTTTGGTTTCAACGGAGAGTAGAAGCGTGTGCTTAATTGAAGGAAAAGACTCTGCTACTTGGAGCCTTTGTCCAACTCCCCATGTTTATGTTACATACGTGCACGCAGCGGCAGGCTGCCACAGGAGAAGGAGCACAGCAGCAGCTGCCACCGCTGCTTCTACAGTCAAATGCAGATGTGCATTCTCCTCTATTCGGAATCTTCACTTTTCACACATCCTGCCAGGGCCATAGAAGATTTAGAGAAAAACCACTTGGAAATACTTAACATCCAGCCACTTTTTCATAACACTGCAAGAAGGAAGAGCGCATTCAACAGCAACAGCTCACTTTTGTCCATCATCTCCGCTGTGTCATGATTACAGGAAAGAGGGAAGCAATTCTTAGAGGTAGAGAAGCTGCTTCAAGGAGCAGTTTCCTATCTGAAAAGTGCGTTTTGTTCCCGAATATACAGCTTGCTAACAACCTCCAGCATCTTGCAGAGATGTTGGAACATCACTCTAATCTTTTGAAGACAGTGCAGAGTGACTGCACACAGAAATGAATTCTCAGTCTACAGGAAAGCTGGGGAGGGGCTCTTTATCAGGGGGTGCAGGGATAGGACAAGGGGGAACGGTTTGAAGCTGAAAGAGGAGAGGTTGAAATGGGATCTTGGGAAGAAACGTTCTGCTGTGAGGGTGGGGAGGCCCTGGCCCAGGGTGCCCAGAGCAGTGGGGGCTGCCCCATCCCTGGAGGGCTTCCAGGCCAGGTTGGATGGGGCTCGGAGCCCCTGATCCAGTGGGAGGTGTCCCTGCCCATGGCAGGGGGTGGGACTGGACGGGCTTTGAGGTCCCTTCCAACCCAAACCATTCTATGATTCTATGAAATTAACACACAAAGAGAGGTTGGTCCATGTCACCTTTTTATGGTTTCAAGCAGGTATAGACTTGAATTTTTAACCCAGTACATCCTAAAAGTAGATAAAACTGCATTAAAATCAACAAACACAACTTCCTGCAATCTGGAGCAACTCCAATTCACAACAGCCAAGCGTCTGGATATCATGGACTCACACTAGCATTGACCTCCCTTCACGTGCAGCACATTATACCCAACCCCATCTACCTGTGAGCTTCCACCCTCTTCCTCAGATACCCATTCCTCCTCTTCTCTTGCACAGACCTGGAGAGCCCACAGCTGCAAACTGTTAAATCAGCACCCTGAAGGTGTTTTTCTTTTGGCAATAGTGTCATTTTCCCATTGAATGACTCAGTACCCCAAACTGTGTGCAACAGCACAGGGAACTGCCAGCTCCACTTGTATCATTCCCTTCCACTTGCCGTCACCAATGTACTTCACGCCTAAACCAGTATCGCATCTTGCATCAGGAGCTGGTGATTTTCAGAGGGATGTTCAAGCCACCTGCAGTGTACCAGAGCGCTGAAAGCAAACCCGTGAGCCCCAAGGACACGCTAGGCAGAGGGATTCCATTTTCAATGCAGGAGAACGGCTAATAACGTTCTGTGGATGATGAACCCTTAGGGAATATTGGTTACTGAGTTTTAGGGGTGGGTGGGGAGCATAACTCTTCCACACAGCCTATTCACAAAGCCTTTCCTTCCCTAAAAGGCACTGCTTTATTTCAAATACCTTTGTCTATTCCGAGAGCTTTTCACTACTGTTCATTATTTCACACGTCACTGTGTTTCACTAGAAGCAAATATCCATCTTCTTCAACTTTATGCTTCCAGAGACTCTTGTTCCCTTTTCTTAGTCTCATCCTTTAGAGGAAAAAACTTATCAGTGCATGCCTCTAGCAGAAGTTACACTAAGATCACAGGATTTCTCGGCAGCAGGATAAATCAGCCCCGCAGGAAAGCACGTGTCACTAACTTACATGGCAACAAACACACAAACAACAGCCCGGCCGAGCGACACACGACCACGCAGCCCCTCCAGGGCGCCCTGGGTGGACTCCAGAGGGTCACGCTCGGACTCTATTACACAAACACATATCAATCCCCCCCCATTTTCCCCAATTTTCACGCTTTTTGCTGTTAGACTATCTACCACAGAGTTTTAGTGTTGTATTAGAGGTCAAGTCAATATTCCCAAGTTTGTTTGCACACATCATCTACATCTTTCCTTACCTGCACTTTCTGCCCCAGGACTGGTTTGACCTATACTTAGATTTATGGCAATTGTGTGTTAAGTTACAATTTTACATTCCAATACATAGGTTTTCCATAAAAAGGGTGGATCCTATACATAATCCGTAAGTGCTGACCTTTCAAGGTAATACGATCCCATCTTTCTTTAATTTGACAGGTTTTAGCTAGTCAAGTTATGTAAAGGGCAAATATTTTTATAGCCATAAAATACAATTTCAAAGTACCGATGTTAAAGAAGACCAAGAACGAACAGGTTCTCAACGTAAAAGGTTCAGATAGGGAGATTCAGGAGAAACCGAGACAGGGGAACAGTCATTTTTAGAAGGGTTTTCTGAGCAAACCTTGACCGCAGCGCAGACCCAGTGGTACACAGGCACAGCCTTTCCAGAACCTAATAACCTGAATATTCTGTTGTGGGAACCTTCGTAAAGGCCCAGATGAATGCGAGAAATTAGCAACTCAAGAAATTGAAACAATGCTTTAGAAGAAGCTTGAACTACAAGCAGCCTTCTGCGTAGAAACACGAACAGCAGGACTTCCACTTCACGTGCAGAGCAAACTAACCCCAAACCAAGTGAGGTGGTCCAGACCTGAAGTGCTTATTCAAAGTCGGATTTGGCTATAATTATTCCCCTCGCCATCGCTAGAAGTGATCGTAATAGGGTTCCTCTTCCTCAAAGACCACAGAAGTACTTCCAGCAACTAACTCAGCAGTTCAGTCCCAGATAAACATTCCTGCAGCCCCGACTGCAGAAAGTCAGCACAGCTGTACTGGAAAATGAAAGACCTTGACACATATCTCCAACACGGGCAAAAGTGCTGCAAAAAAACACACAGAACAGCTTCAGACTGGACACGAGACTCCTCAGGAGAGGAAAGCCGGTTACAAAATTCGAGACTGAATTAGGATGCACTAGAATTCAGCCGTTTCTTAGGATACAGATGGAAAAATCACTGCCAAGCTCTAAGTTTTCTGTAACCTTCGCTATTTTGAACAACGCGAAACAAATAAGCTTCCTAAAGCAAAAAAGTAAACCAAGATTAAAGTTTTCCTCCCCATCACAAAGGCAAAGCAATGAGAACTAAAAAGCGAACGGCAGCTTGGGAAGAGCACACCGACACCGCAAAGTCTTTGCTTGGCAGGGAAGAAGTGTAAAAATAATTAACGGTTCCTCGTGAAACTTGAGAGCTAAGACAAAATTTCTTTTAGTAGCTGGGATGCAAAGCTCATGGGTCCCTGCACGGCCAGAACCGTGTTAGCATTCTGAAGTCCAAACAAAGGGCATTCTTCATTCCTGTAAGGAAGGATTTTCCCCATATAAGACCAGGGTAACTGAATAATTCCAGGTCTTTTTGGTTTTTCACCTTGTCCTTTGGACAATATTTTACTTACTCGTGCCTGGTAGGGAGCAGCACAATGGGCTCTTCTTCGGTAAGCGATGAAAGTAACCGTAACAGAGCCTTACAAAACGCTTCCCTCTAGGTGTAGCGACTAAAGCTCCCCGAGAAGAAGATGTAAGGGGAAACTGATCCTTCAAAGCCATTAATCTTACAGATACCTGTTCTTAACGAGTGAACGTGACTACGTTTTACCCACGCAGACTGGCAATTGTTTCTGGTTTAGGTAAAGAGTGAGATATTAATCATCAGGTAATGCACTGGGAGGGTGAAACAAAGAGACTAAAAATGGTCGAATTTGGCTAACGGGCAGTGAAGAGTTCAGGACACACACGCACACACACACAAGTTCTTCTACTAAAACAGATTAAAGAGGGAGAAGAGCTGCTCATCTGCAAACATCAGCCAGGTCAGGGAACTGTAAAACACTTGAGACCTGAAAGCAAGCGCAGCAGACAGATCAAACCATCCCTGTGAGCACAAAGTTATCGCTACCCAGCGCTCTGCTCACGGGCTGAGCATGAACCTTCTGCATCCTCCCGACCCGAGCATCCTCGCTGGGAAGGGGGCAGCGGGATGGACGGGAAAGGGGGCAGATGGATGGACAGGAAAGGGGGCAGCGGGATGGACGGGAAAGGGAAAGGGCAGGCAGGACTCCTGCAGCCCAACACTTCAAGTACATCAAATATCCCCCTTGGGTCCCCTCAAGGCAGGGGCTCCAGTGCTGGAAGGGATAAGAGGGGTGAGCAGCCGGAGAGGCAGCTGCCCCCCCTTTCACAAAGAGCCCCCCCAAAAAGCCACCTCCTAGCAGAGCCCCATAACCTCAACTCCAGCCACCCCCCCCAGCCACCTCCAGTTCTGAGAGCAGCTGCCCCTGCCTTGCCCCACAGCACAGCCCCACAACCCCAATCCCAGCTCCCTCTGACCCCCCAGCTCCTCAACAGAGCCCCATAACCCCAACCCAGCTCCCTCTGACGCCCCAGCTCCCAAACAGAGCCCCATAACCTCACCCTCTGCACCCCACAGCCTGCAGCACAGCCCCATAACCCCAACCCCCCCACTGCACAGCCTTCGGTGCAGAGAATCCCAACCCCAGCCCTCCCATAACCTCAGCTGCCCCCCTGCCCCACAGCCTGCAATGCAGCCCCATAACCTCAGCTGCCCCCCCGCCCCACAGCCTGCAGCACAGCCCCATAACCTCAACCTCATAACCCCTGCCCCACAGCCTGCGGCGCAGCCCCATAACCTTAACCCCAGCTGCGCCCCCCCCAGCCTGCAGTGCAGCCCCATAACCCCAACCCCAGCTCCCGTGCAGAGCCCCACAACCCCAGCCCCCCAACCCCAGCCCCACAGCCTGCAGCCCAGCCCCCCCCAGCCCCTCAGCCCCACTGCAGCACAGCCTCATACCCCCCAGCCCCACACCATGCAGCTGAGCCCCATAATTCCAGCCCCATAACCCCAACCCCCCAGCCTACAGAGCAGCCCCATAACTCCCAGCCCCATAGCCCAAGCCCCATAACCTCAGCCCCACACCCTGCAGATCAGCCCCAGCTCCTCATATGGGGCATATCCTGCAGTGCAGCCCCATAACCCCAGCCCCACAACCCCAGTCCCACTGCACCCCAGCCCCATAACCCCCAGCCCCAGAATTCCAGCCTCACTGCAGCACAGCCCCACAACCCCCAGCTGCACACCATGCAGCTGAGCCCCATAACTTCCAGCCCCACACCTTGCACCCCAGCCTCACTGCACCCCAGCCCCACACCTTGCACCCCAGCCCCACAACTCCAGCCCCACAACCCCCAGCCCCACACCCTACACCCCAAACCCACAACTCCAGCCCCACAACCCCCAGCCCCACACCCTACACCCCAAACCCACAACTCCAGCCCCACAATCCCCAGCTCCACACCATGCAGCTGAGCCCCACAACTCCCAGCCCTACACCCTACATCCCAGCCCCACAACTCCCAGCCCCACACCCTGCACCCCAAACTCACAACTCCAGCCCCACACCCTGCACCCCAGCCCCACAACTCCAGCCCCACTACACCCCAGCCCCACAACTCCAGCCCCACAACCCCCAGCTCCACACCATGCACCCCAGCCCCACAATTCCAGCCCCACACCCTGCGCCCCAGCCCCACTGCACCCCAGCCCCACGCCGTGCAGCTGAGCCCCACACCCCGCAGCCCAGCCCCCCGTCCCCAGCCCCCCCGCACCTCGCTGCGGGTGATGCGGTGCCTGGCCAGCTTGACCACGGCGAAGTTGCCCTTGCCCAGCGTGCCCTCGATGTCGTAGAAGCCGACTCTGGCGGGGGGCGGCGGCGGGGGCCGCGGCTCGCCCATCCCCATGCTGCGGCGCGATCGCCCCGCGGCTCCGGCCCCGCGCCGCCCCCCCCGCGTCAGCGCGCGCGTCACGGCGGGCGGGGCGGTGCCATGGCAACGGGGCGGGGGGCGGCGCCATGGCAACGGGGCGGGGGGCGGCGCCATGGCAACGGGGCGGGGGGCGGCGCCATGGCAACGGGGCATCGCCGCCCTCCTGCCCTTCCGTCCTCCTCGCCTTCCCCTTCTCCCCCCTTCCCCCTGCCCTTCCTGCCCTTCCTCCTCTGCCTTCCCTTTCCTCTTCCCCCTTCCCTCCTTTCCCTTCCTTCTCTCCCTTCCTTCCCTCCTTTTCTTCCCTGCCTCCCCTTTCCTCTCCCCCTTTCCTTCCCTTCCTCCCCTTTCCTCTCTCCCTTCCCTTTCTTCCTTTCTTCCCTCCCTTCCATTCCTTCCCTTTCCTCTCCCTCCATCCCTTCTTTCCCTCTCTTCCCACTCTTCCCTTCCTTCTCACCCTTCCCTTTCTTCTCCTCCCATTCCTCTTCCTTCCTTCTCTTCCTTCCCTCCCTTTCCTCCCTCTCTTCCCTCCCTTAGACTCCCTCTCCTCCTTTCTTTCCTGCTTTTCCCTTCCCTGCGTCTCTTCTCTCCCTTCTGTCCTTCCCTTCTGTCCTTCCCTTTCCTCCTTCCTTCCCTCCTTCTTTCCCTCCTTTTCCTTCCCTCTCCTTCCATCTCTCCCTTCCCTCCTCCACCCTCCCTCCTTTTCTCCTTTCCCTCCTTTTTCTTGCCTCCCTCACCTTCTCACTCTTCCCTTCCTCTCTCCCTTTCCCCTTCCTCTCTCCTTTCCCATCTCCCTTCCCTTTCCCACCCTCTTTCATTTCTTCTCCTACACACCTGGAAGAACAGATTTGGAAGCTTCCTTGGGCCCTTTTTCATGACAGGGTTGGAGGCTCTGCAGAGCTGACAACGTAACCATGAAACGATTAAGGGCTCTTATGCCGAGTTTCCTTTCCGGGGCCGTTCCCCCCTGTCTGCTTTGTGCTTGCACTTCAGTTTGCTTTCGTTTCAAAAATGCCGTGCTCGTGTCAACCCCGCAGCAATCTTTCCTCTCCCAGTTCCTGCCAGTCCCTCTCCCCCAACCCTCACGCTGGAGCACCGGTGTCCCCTGACCCTTGGAGGCTCCGCTCGGTTCTGCTGCGGAAGAGAGGCGTCTCCAAAAGCTGATGGTCCAAGAGAGCACGTGTCTGTTGGATCAGCCGCACGCTTGGCGGCAGCCACAGACCTTCCTGGACAGAGCGCAGTGGGAGCAAACGCCGCTCAGGACAGAGCACAGCCACAAGTTGAGTGAAAGAACGTGAGAATCATCGAATCGTAGAATAGTTTGGGTTGGAAGGGACCTGAAAGATCATCCATTCCAACCCCTTGCTGTGGGCAGGAACACCTCCCACAAAAACCAAACCTCTCTCTCCTGCTTTCCCTTCATGGACCCATCTCACACGTAAAGCTGCCTCATGCATGTGGAAAGCTGGCTGAGTTTGTTGGATGACTGTTCTGCAAAGGGAGCTGAAGACCTCCATGAAAAGTTAATGCTCGTTCCTCCCTGCGCCTGCAGTTCATGAGATCCCTCTAAGGAATGACATTTGGAGATGACACCACCAACTTCGCCAGCTCTGGGTAATAACCGTGCTGTCAGCGCTCTATTCATCCCCTGGAGAAGCTCTGGCAGTGACTAACTGACGGCAGGAGTTAGTCAGCCATCCACCCTTCTCCACGACTGACAGGTGCGTCAGCGAGCACCGTAATCCGACTGGAATAGAAAGTGGTGTCATCCTGAGCTGCTACGTGTGACATCTCACTCCTGTCTCACTATATAAGTGCTTCATTTCTTTCAGAAACACTGACCCTTATCATAGCACAATGTGTTGAAAGTAACGCTATACAAAATATTACCTAAGATCCATTCTCAGTCAGTTTATCACAAGTAGATTTTTTAGTAGTAACGTATTTATTGACTTCCTGACCACTTTAATCCATGTAAAACCTCACCAGGCTGGCGCAAAATCCAGTAGGAAATCAGATTTTGTGTTTGTGATAGAAAACTGCAGAAACTTTCTTGTGCCGCACATCACGATGCGCTGGGGTTTGCCTGGAAGTTCAGGTTACGAAAACATTCCTGCTAGAGGAAGGAGGCGAGAGGCAGTCCCAAACCCATCCTTTGTACAGCAGCCTTTACCCACCATCGATGGCTTCTGCTGTGCGTAAAGAAAGCGATTCCAGTGCTTCTGACAGAGAAGCTCTTGCAGGAGGAGCTGACTGACACACACTGTGGAGCACACGTGCCCTCCTGTGGCCAATGTTCCTCTTCATGGTACCCGAGCCAGGATGCTCTGCTGCACAGAGGCATCATGGAATAGTTTGAGTTGGAAGAGACCATAAAGATCATCCAGTTCCATCTATCAAAGAAAGAGACCATAAAATCACCTCGCCTTCTAATAACTCTCAACGATGCTGAGCACATGCCGCTGGTTTTGCCGCAGCTCAAGAAGCCAGCAGCTCAAACGACCAGGACACGCACTTAGTTGCCAAAATATGGCTTTACATCTCTTCACACCTAAGCTCCAACATCTGGCTTGCACCTTTCTCTCTCATTTCCTGCCTTTCAATGCCTGAAAGACGCTTAATGCCTCCCCCCCAAAAGGAGAAGAGACCAAGAATCATAGAATAGTTCGGGTTGGAAGGGACCTTAAAGATCATCGAGTTCCAACCCCCAGCACATCAGCCTCACCTATAACATTCGGGAAGTGAGAGAAGCAGCTGTGCTGACCGACCGCTGTATTTCCTTGTTTGCTCTAAGGCCAACAGCACCCGCAGCCAGAAACTGCCTCCTCCGATCTACATTGGCGGAGCCCACTCAGGGCTGCGTTGTGCACTCATTTCTCTTGTTTCAGTCCCACGTGAAACACCTTCCGCCAAAGCCTTTGGCTTGGGTTTGTTTCTGTTTGTTCAGATTGGTTTTGCTTAATTTTCCTATTTATGTGTTTTCACGCGATGGAGAAGAGCAAACTTTTAGGGAGCCCTGCCAAGAACTAAGTTCATTTCAGATGTTTCACAGCCAGACTTTTTGATGGCAAAATATTGCCCTTCTGGAGGAACGCATATTCACCTGCAAAGCGTCAGGTGAGCGAAGCTGTGTCCTGCCTGGTGTGCTTGATCTGCTTGGTCATTCTCCCTCTATTGCCTTTGTCTTTGATCAAAGAATTAATAAACAAACTCAAACTCAGCAGAAGATCGGCACTTCACTACTGCATCCCATTTCTGTCCATCACAGTGTGCACAGGGCATCCTAAACAAAGTAAATCTTGGAAAATCCATCCAGTAAATCCTGGAAACATCCGTCCTTATCTCCAGGGAAAGGAGATGCACGGAGATCTTTTCTTACCACGATTCTTACCCGATTAAACGGGGTGTTGGCTGAAAAATGATGGAGTTACACGGTAATCTTCACGATCGCTTTAGAGTCCACTAAGTAAATCTGAACTAAGGATTTCGGGGCTCAACAGGGATACTGAGCTTAAAATTTTCCCTTGGCTGTTCAAATCGTAGTTCTTGTCTGATCACAGTAAGCGTTCCTGGTTCAGAAGGGCTGTGCTCGACTGAGATCTATGGACAAAGGCTTTGTGGAAACGTTGATATAACTGCAACCGATACAGAATGGAAAAACTTGGAGTGTTGTGAGGGTTTTATACGTAGACAGATAGACAAACAGGCATTTATCATCTTTATTTGGCTTGTGGAGGTGATCAGAAGAAAAGATAACTTGCTATACCCGGGGCCAGGTACCAGAACTGTTCAACCAAACTGTATCTTTAATTAGATTTTTATACGTATTTTCTTAGTCCGGACATGCTTCAGAATTGCTGCCCGGTACCAGCCTTCTCTCTTTTCCAATATATATTCCTTATTGTTGTGATAGAAGCCCATTGCAGTATGCTTCCAAAGGCCTTAAAACGTACCAATCACCAAGTTAAACTCATTTAATTTTGGAATAGTTCATCACAGACATTTTTAACATTCTGCACCAGAAATCTCACATTTATGTGCAGTTGGGTAACATAACCAAACATTCTCTGTTCAATAAAGAGGAATTAAACTCAGCGTGACTCTCGGAACACCCACTTGGCCTGCTCCAGCTCCTTTCCTTCCTTACAGAGGACAGAGCTCCAGTCTGAAGTCGCTTGTGCAGGCATTTCATAGACTCATAGAATGGTTTGTGTTGGAAGGGACCTTGAAGATCATCCAGTTCCACCCCTGCCATGGGCAGGGACACCTCCCACTGGATCAGGTTGCTCAACACCTCTTCGAACCTGGCCTTCACTTCCATGGCAAATGCATACTCCTGATTTTCTCCTAGGTCCTTACCTTTATTAAATGTGCTGCCAATAACGGAGATAATGATCTGAAACACTTAGTGTTTCAGATCGCTCTCCTTGTGTGGTGTCCCTCGGTGCCACAGGCAGAGCGTGAGGCCATCGCAGCTGGGATGGGGGCTGACACGGGAACGATGACCAACCTGCAACCACAGCAGCATTCTTGGAGACCCCCAAGCGTGACCAGGGGTTGACTTTTAATGCCTTTGAAGATGAGAAAGTCAGTTAAATAAATAGAGATTCTGGATTGTCCTCTAGTTACAAAGGCATGTCTTTGGAGTACAGAAAATAATTGAGAGTAATAACAAATGATTCCTGAGGCAAAAGGGGGCTCAATGCAAAGCAAAATATACCCATTCCGTTCAGTTTGGATTTTTAAAAATCTATATTCTTTCAAAAAAGAATATAGGGACAATGCAAACCCAAGATAAATATCATATATGCTATTACTAAAACAAGTGCATAGGGAGGTCAGGTTAACTTGTCCAGATAATCACTGCGTCATCCATATTCCAGGCTTTTTTTTGTCCATTTCCTTAATATCCGTAAATCTCGTTCTCCACCCAGGTCGATTCCTTGCTCCTCCCCACACGATCACCACACAGCTCATAGATATCATTGGTCACAAAGCCACTTTCAGTACTGGCCAACGTCACAAAGCCACTCGTTGATGTGTTCATTGCCGCATCTTCGTAATCCCTGGAGAGGCTGTCGAGCACCTTTTCTTCCTGAGTGCGGAAGGAAGAATTCTTAGTGTCGGGCCTGGTTCCAGCCAGATCGGCTTCCGATTGCTTCTTGATCACTCTGTAAATATCCAGATTGGGACTGTTCCTCCTGGGGTCAGACAGCCATGCGTCTTCCTCCTTCGGGCTTGCATCCACTCGCTCCTGTCTCCTTAGGCGGGGAGGGAAGAGAACAGGTCATAAAACGCTTTTTTACAGGGACAGATACAAGACAACGCCACACCCCTCTAAGAGTAATTTAATGATGAGGGAAGCTGACTCCTGGAGATCGGACTCGGCATGGTATTTGTTGCTCCTTGCTTTTCCAGGTGGGTGGCAGCAAGATGGAGCAGTCCCATGGCAGAACCCTTCCTGAGACACCGAGGCAGCAAAACTCAACACCGACGCTCCCAAACCCAGAGCCAGGACCCCACCAGAGGCACCGCGCACACAGGGAAAGCAAGGAGAGGAAACTGGTAAATGTTATTTCCTCCAAGCATAAATCCTTTTATCTCTATTACCGTGGTTTTTACTTTTGAAGGGGATCTTCTGGTAGTCCGAATATTTTCTTTAATAAGAAAACTTAAGCGCTAACACTTCAAAATCATCATCCCATTTTGCATTATTCCCTAACAACTATATGTCTGTGAACATAATAAAATGGCACAACACGATCGACTTAAAATTTTATTTCACAAGCCTGGAGCACCCATTCTGCTTTTTAAACATTTATTTGGCTGAAAGCTTTCCTCTCCAGAGCATCTGATAGGATCCTGGAGCTGTGAAATGTGTGCCAGGATAACAAATTGCTGGTTCACTTGTTAAGCTGTCACTTACCTCTTCAGCAAAAGCCAAAACCAGAAGATGGCTATAACGACCAGCAAGAGAAGCAGGACAGGAACGCTGGGAATAAGGACGTAGGCGAGGCTCTGCATAGGTTCTAGGGGTAAAAATGAGATTGCGGCTTTTATTCACTTCCAGTTGCATTTGATGTGCTCAGATCTTCATAGAAAGACTAACAGTTGTAAAAGGGAGCATCATCACACCTCAGTGGGTTTCTAGTCTCAGTCATAATCCAGCAAGTTAATGAACTACGCTGTCTTCTAAAAGCTTAGGAATGCAGAGCCACGGGATTGCAGACAGCAAAATGTCTTTCTATGACCTGTGAATTTGTAGGGGCGAAGTCAGTGTGGTAAGAAGATACTCAAAGCTTTTCATAGCCGATAATAGACAAAACACGAACAATTCAGACATAGGGAAATGATTCAATGAATTAAAAGTAGCTTTTCCAGACCCCAAACTCTTTGCACAGCTTTAGATGCAGAACATTTTGGCTGCCAAAGAAATTGGTTTAACTTTGCACTGGAAAAGATTTGAGGGGTTTTTTTTTCAGACCCACTTGTCTGAATTCAGTCTTCTACACTTAGGATGAAACGCTTCAAACTGAAACGCTGAGTGTTTGAAGGAAGCCACGTGTAAGGAACGTGGGATTCTGTGTTTAGAGAGAGAACGGATTGGGTGTTGAATGCACCACGTACCTTTGGCTCCCACAACTGTTACATTAGCAGCTTTCTTTTGGCGTCCTTCTGGGAATATGGGGTTCAAGGGCTCTGTTGCAATACCTGGAAAGAAGCAGCTTCATAAATATTATAAATGTTATTTGGAAGAGTTTAAGGATCATAAAAAGTGAGAGTGAGAGGAGGTTGAAGAGACTGTCAGCTGCGAAGATGTGTAAGGGGTACTGGTATTCTTTTGCTTAGGTTTCTGCTGCCTGCCCAGCGATCCCAGACACAGCATCAACAAAGCGGATCGAATTCCTGGATTATGGACTAGCACGAGGAAAGCGGAAACCGCAGGGAAGCTTCTTGCTCAGTAAGTTCTCAGTCTGTGAGCGCCTTTGATAGTGAGTGTAAGACAGTATTTCTACTGAAAGTTAACATAGCACTAAAAAAAGCCCCAAACGAATATCTGTAACTCACCTCTGTGCGAATTCTCTATCGGAGCAGTCGTTGGCTTCTCTAGAAGATAAAAGATACGCACAAGTTCCTCATAAGCTTGAGCAAGGAGACAAAGTGTGCTGAATAGAGTCTAATACATGAACACCCTTCTATGATGTTCCCCCTCCCTTTGGCCCTATTTCGTATCTCAAATACTTTATAAAGATCCTCTGAGACTTCCTATAAGTCACAGGGAAAGGAGCTACAGATATTGGATTGTTTTCCCCAGGACTTGCATAAATTAAAAGATGTCTGTCTCCCACTCGGTCTTCCCAGTAAAGATAAGAAAGGGTTTCCCTATCTCAGGGTGGGGAGGCCCTGGCCCAGGGTGCCCAGAGCAGTGGTGGCTGCCCCATCCCTGGAGGGGTTCCAGGCCAGGTTGGATGGGGCTTGGAGCCCCTGATCCAGTGGGAGGTGTCCCTGCCCATGGCAGGGGGTGGAACTGGATGGGCTTTGAGATCCCTTCCAATGAAAATAATTCCATGGTCTATGATTCTATCTGTTACTGCAACCTCCTCATACTTCCCGTTGGGGCCTGGGAGTTGGTTGAGTTTTAAAGCTACGGAATGACTCATTACCAAGAGAATATTTGCAAATGAAGTTATTTTTCATATTGCATCTGTCGTCGTTCCATTGAAACATGTAAGAACCTCCGACACCTGGCGGGGCAGATGGCTGGTGGTACATCACAACGCACATCTCACTCCCACAGGACGGCTCATCTACGTACCAGTTCCTAAGAAAACACAACAAACACGTCAAGTCAGTCTTGCTGTCACTTCTCGCAGTACTGCAGAAGCTGAGATGGGGATACAGCAAACGGGACACTGCGGGAGGGCAGGATCAAAAAGGATTACAGCTCAGCACACCCCATCCCGTTCTCACCCAACGGTAAAATTAAGAAGAATAACAACACAGTTATTTAAACTTTATCTTCCCTTTTTGGAATTCTTACTCATTGAGCAAAATGTTCAACAAATATCAGGGACTGAAGGGCTGAGTTCCTCACTGCCTCAAACTCCTCTGCCAGGCTGAGTTCTCCTCTGCCAGGAGAGCTTTGACTTGCTCTGCACAACTTTAGACTTGTGCAAAACCATCTATCCAAATGATTTTTGCTCTCTGGCTTCAGTGCCCAATTCCTGCGGAATTTTGATGCTTATTTACTAAGGAAATGAAAAAGCTAAAGCTGGATCTTGGTTTTCTCTGTCTAGGATAAGTCTCTCATGAAAAACCCTGTCTTGTGGCTGGTTTTTATTTGTAATAATCAACTTCACCACTGGAAAACGGTAGACCTTTCCAAGAAGCACACAGGAAGGAGGCTTCACTGCTTCTCACTCTGTAACGCTATTGTTAATGAAGAGGCATTTTGTGCGTTTCAGATACCCTTATAAACTTGTATCCTGCTTAGAAAAACATTCAAACCCCACGGCTTTTGGAACAAGCGACGTTCTGCACACCAAGCACCTTCTGAAAGCTGATCCATACAGTTTAAATAATTCCAGATAGACCAAGTTATTCAACACCGGACAAACCCCAGGCATGTTAAAAAAAGCATTTTTTCCAATCATAACAATGCTGTATTCCTCCTTTATCTCTTTCCTCCCCTACCGCCCCTTCCCCCTGCCCTGCATCTTTTCCTTGGCTTTATCATCTACCATAACTCAGCTGTGCCCACCACGAAACGCAATGAAGCTACGTCTGACTCGGCAGCGGCAGATCTGGTTTTAGCTCCCTGTTACCCAACCCAAATATCTGAACCACAGGAGAAACTCAAATACATTGAGCAGTACTGAAAGCAGTTCGGTTCCATTCATTCCTGCACAGAGCAGCATAAATTTCTTATGGGTTCCCAAAGCATAGAGTTCACAATAACAAGATCATTTTTACACATGTCCAATATAAAGGTCCGTTCCAACCCAAAGCATTCTATGATTCTATCAAGAAGAAAGCAAAAGCAAACTTGTCACATACACGACAGGTTGCAATAAAATATTATAGAACATTTGGGTTATTTAATGAAATTTGCAGTTCAGTCACCGTAAATGCAGCAAGAATTTCAGGATAATGAATAATCACAGGTTCAACAGTAAATATCTACCAGGCAAAATGCTCTTGAGCTTGGAAGAGCTGACACCTCATTGCTAAGGCTTTCATCAGCCTTTCCTCATTTAGAGTAGATTTTCTACCTCTGTACCAAAGAAAGGCACATTTGCAGACCTGGATGCAAGAAGATCTTTTCCAATCTCACAGAGGAAAAACGCTGTTGCCTCAGCAAGTAAAAGGAGGGCCCATTGCTCAGGACATCAGGGACAAAGCTTCAGGGGATCTGAAGTGCAGAAACCCTCCGGTCAAAGCACATATTTTGTAAACACCTAATTAGAGATTGCATATTCTTAGCAACCAAAGTTACCCATTAGCAACCTATTAGCAATCAAAAGTTACCCATCTAGCCCAAGCCAGACACTCTACACTCTACAGAGCAGCAAAAGCAGAGCAGGGTCTCTGGCAGGTAATTTGTCTGCCCCTTAAACCTGATGGGAAGAGTTGCTCTCTGGAGGTTCTACCACTCTCCAGTGACTGCAGAAGGAACAGCTATGACAGCACTGCTTGATCCTGTTGAACAAACCCTTTCCAATTGCTAAAGATAGGTAACTGTCCCTGACCAGACCGCTTCTCAGCCCCACTCGTGGTTACCTACCGGAACCTGGATGAGCTGCCATCTGACCAGGAATAGAGGTTCTGACACTCAGTACTGTTGTCTACCTCCTTCTTTTTCCTCCTAAGCCCTATCCAAAAATCCCCATCAGAAGCTAAGAGACTCTTAATGAACTTCTCAATCAGTCTTTGCTCTGCTTCTGTCTCAATGCTGACGAGGTGTCCTCCATCAGCTCTGCAGGCAACGTGGGCTTCTTCATAGCTGATCCTGCGCGAAGCGTCGTGAAAATAAACTATTTTGTAGCACGGCCGCTGTGTTCCACCGCGGCAAAGTGTCTGTCCTGCAGAAAACGGAAAGAAATATTACAGAAGCTGTGCCTGATGGCTAACACTTCCATCTGGTTGAGTGTTGCACCGTAGACTAGTTCCTGTGGAAAATATAACACAGGCAAAACACCTCTTGTGATACCGGACTGGCAAATGGTACCTCTTAAAAGCCCGGCTGGGAGCATCGCTCTGCGCTGTGATGCTACCAACTGCCCAGGGGGTAATAAACGACTGCCTTCCCACTATCGGAGACCAAGGAATTCCTCATGCAGGAAGCAGCGGGGCTTCTTTTGATGACAAGAAAAGTAAAGACCAAAGGGAAAAGACACATCATCTAAAATTATGCAGTTCTATGTTTCTCGGCAGAAGAGTCCCAATATTTAGACTGTGGAAACAAACAGTTTTGTTTTACTCAGTAAATATTGCTTTTCAAACACAAGCTGCTAACCTACACGTTGTTGCAGAAGCAAAACTTTCAGCAACATTTGTAGTGTACTCAGAACAAATGGGACGTGAGGACAGGTCGTCATAAACCCCTCCACAGGCTATAAAGTGGCTTTTCTTTATTCTTGCACGTTCCTGCATGGCCAAGCTTAGAGTGGAGATTTAAACACCTTCCGTACTGGAGTTTTTCAACAGCTAAGTACACACAATCAGACTCTGTTAGCATTTTACACCAAAATTAAAACTTCTGTATTGC
Source organism: Cuculus canorus (assembly GCF_017976375.1). Taxonomy (NCBI): domain Eukaryota; kingdom Metazoa; phylum Chordata; class Aves; order Cuculiformes; family Cuculidae; genus Cuculus; species Cuculus canorus. The sequence continues at coordinate 6,287,174 of NC_071423.1, forward strand.
AAAAGCAGTATTTAAACGCGCATCTCTAGGCATAACCTGTGAGTCTCTTGGAAACAACGTTCACGCAGCCTTGGGGAAACAGGCAAAAGCCTTTAGCTCTTCCAAGGGACACATCCACAGCTCCTGTGAAAGGTGTAAGGCCACCACCAACATCACGCTGCTGTTAAAAACTACAGCAATTGCCTAGAAAGAGCATCACAAGCTGCACTCGGATTGTTTTGTGGTACACAAAAGTGGTTTTTTTCCTCCTTTAAATGGCAGAAAATGTCTTATCAGCCAGATTTGCCATTGCTTTCAGCTAAGGAAAAATGTATTTGAGTTGATTAATATCTAGGCTTTCTGCTGAATATCCCAGCCTACCCAGGTGGGCAGAAGCTTCCCCCAGACTGGCTTTGCTGTACCCTAAAGTCAGGCTAGTTTGGGGACTACATTGTACACCGCTGCTGGTCTGATCTCAAGCTGTCGCACATCTATTCCTATGAAAGGTGTCTAAAGAAGTGACATTTCCTTACACAAAACCAGGGGAACAGACTGATAGACTCTGTAGAGGATGAGGAGACAACTTTGCGTGGGCTGGATGCTCAGCCAGGCTGAGCGTCGGATGAAGGAGTGGTTCTGTTAGCGGGGGCAGGATTTAACATTCCTAGAACCAAGGCAGGAATACAGCAGAGAGAGCAGGAGGGTTAATCACTAGAAGGGGAAAGTGAGACAGGGCTCTCAGTGTCCCCTCTACAACCAGGAACCCAGGGGTGCTCCCACCCATCGCAGCGCATGTGGAGGTTTCCCAGGACATGCAGCTCCTGCTGGAGAGCCTGAGGGGGGAAATCACTGCAGGAGGCAGCTCACAAATGTCCAAACCAGCGTCCCAGCAGCCAAAAACCAACGCAAGAGTGGAGCAGCTGGCAGAGCTTGTTCCCAGCTGGTTCCCACATCTCACACGCCTCCGCACTCGTCCCCTCTCTCTGCTGAGCCTGTATCCCGCATCCAGCCCTGCATCCTCCCCTCTCTGCTGCATCCTACATCCAGCCCCGCATCCCTGCTCACCGCTGAGCCCCTCATCCCGCTCACTGTCCCTCACCCCCAGCCCCACATCTCCTGCTCCCCACACCGCATCCTCTGCTTCCCGCATCTCCCGCCATCTTTGAGCCCCGCATCCCGCTCACAGCCCCACACCCCACACCCCCCCGCTCCCCCTTCACCTCTGAGCCCCACATCCCTCACCCAGCCCTGCATCTCCCTCCGTGCCGTGTCCCGCATCCAGCTCCACATCCCCCCCACCGCTTAGCCCCACATCCAGCCCCGCATCCCGCTCACGGCATCCTCCGCTTCCTTCACCTCTGAGCCCCGCATCCCGCTCACAGCCCCGCGTCCCCCATCACCTCTGAGCCCCGCATCCCGCTCACAGCCCCGCATTCCCCGCTCCATCACTTCTGAGCCCCGCATCGCCCGCTCCCCTCATCACTCCCAAGCCCCGCATCCCACTCGCAGCCCCGCAGCCCCCGCTCCCCGCGTCCCCCATCACGCTGGAGCACTGCATCCCCCGCTCCATCACTCCTGAGCTCCTCATCCGCCGCTCCATCACTTCTGAGCTCCTCATTCCCCGCTCCATCACTTCTGAGCCCCTCATCCCCCTCTCCATCACTCCGGACCCCCGCATCCCCCGCTCCGCACCCCCGAGCCCCGCACCCCGCTCCCGGCCCGTCTCACCGCCCCGCAGCCGCTCTCCCGCCGCCCATCCCAGCGCTGCCGCGCACAGCGCCGCCGCCGCCAGCATCGTCCCCGCTCGGCGCCGCAGCGAGTGGCCCCGCAGCCCGGGCGGCGGCCGGAGGGCAACGAGCGGGGCGGAGCCGCTGCCTCCTCCCTCCCCGGGCTCGGGGCCAGCGGGCTCAGCCCTCCGGGGGCCGGGAAAGGCTCGCGGCCAGAGCCCCGAGCGCCTCCCTCGCTCAGCATCGCCCCTCGGGGGCATCGGAGAATAGTTTGGGTGGGAAGGGAGCTCAAAGCCCATCCAGTTCCACTCCCTGCCATGGGCAGGGACACCTCCCACTGGATCAGGGGCTCCGAGCCCCATCCAACCTGGCCTGGAACCCCTCCAGGGATGGGGCAGCCACCACTGCTCTGGGCAACCTGGGCCAGGGCCTCACCACTGTCATCGTGAAGAAATTCCTCCTTATGTCCAGTCTAACTCTGTCCCTCTCCAGTTTGTACCCATTGCCCCCACTCCTATCCCCACAGCCTTTGTGAACAGCCCCTCCCCAGCTTTCCTGTAGCCCCTTCAGGTACTGGGAGGTGGCTCTAAGGTCTCCTCAGAACCCTCTCTTCTCCAGGCTCAAACTCCTCTCTCAGTTCTACACTCAGGCACAAAGCAGTTGGATCGAACCCTTTCAATGAGCTCATCACGTAATTATTTTGCTACAGGTATGTAGCTTAATGGGAGATTTTGTTGAATGTTATTCCGCTGTAATTCCTAATAGGGATGTAATTAGATATCAGTATAAAAATGCTTTATACCAGCTTAGTGCGTTCTCTAAGGAAATGCCTTTTTCTTTGTATCCATACACACAACTTTGCATCGATGGATCCGTATCGATTTGTAGATTTCAAGCAATACAAATTCATTACAAACCCCTCGATCTGCTATTTAAAGCTGAAAAAACCCAAAGCACTAAACTATTTAAGCTATTTCTTCTTAATATTGGTAAGAAAGTAATCGTTATTTCAGTTTTTAAACACTTGGAAGGTGAAGGCCTACGAAGACACACAAATGATGAGTCTGCTGAAATCAGGATAAGATGAGCAACAAGAAAAAAGAGGATCTATTGAAAGAAAAAAGATTCGGGAAGAGAATGTGTTCTGTTCATGGAAATTGTTTTGATACATGTAGCTCTTCTCAAAATATGAAATATTTTCTCAGCCATCCATCTGAGTTGCCACTGGAAACAGGGATCATCCCGGTCAATACAGACTATAAATATTTTATGGGACATTAGTAAAATTGGTATGATCATATTTCCTGGTAATGAGTGCTAACAGACCATTGCAAAAATACAATTATTTTAATTAAATACAGCAGTAATCAATACCCTGTGCTCTGGGTGGGTTTGTTTCAAGTAAAATCAGTGATGCATAATTTTCAGATTGAAATGTTTAGAAGGAAAAGTGCAATAGTTTAATAAACGGCACCTTTTTCTTCCCAGGCCGTAAGCTGCTACAGAGAGCAGGAATCTTAACTCTCCCCATGCAATTAAATGTCATTACAGTAAAGAGCTCCACTAGTTCTTCTTGGGACCACTTCAAGCCCCCTTAAGCTGTGAGTATTTAGGGGTGGAAGGAAGGATTCTGCAGGTCATTCCCTTCTACCTGCTCCTGCAGCCGCTCCCCTCAGCAGACGGTACACCTGCAGCCTTTTGACTTCTTCCAGGTACTTCTATTTTTCCTTTAGAGCCAACTTTAGAGGTAAGAGTCGCACCAGAAATCCATTCCGCCTAATGCCTGCTATCATTCCCAAGATATTTGCTTTCAAAATGAATTGTTGTCAGTCATTTCTTGGCTTTCGTATCCCTACGTTAAGCTGGAAGAAGATGTAAGCTGTGGATTCATTGCTTAGTCTTTAAGTTGCGGATATTCGATAACGCCGTCTCGCTTCAGCCGGTGCCAGTGTGAGAAAAATAGCCTCACTTAAATAATTTAAGTGGCATTCGTTAAAAGGAAGAACTTGCTGAATCAAGGGTTGTGAGGTACCTTGTCAGCATTTTCAAAGAGGAGGCGGCTTTTAGGAATAAAGAACAATTTACAGAAGCGTAGAATCACTTAGGTTGGAAGAAAAAGTTAAGTTCGGCCCAAATGCACCTTTAGGGCTGCCCTGACTGCTTCCGCCTGACTGTGCCGACTGGGTCTGGGGAAGCGGGTTCGGTTTTTGGGATAAACAAGGCAGTGATGGTGTACTTGAAAGGCAAAAGCAACCGCCACAGCTTCACAGGACAGAAGGGAAAGTATCAACAGCAAAGAATCCGGTGCCTGCCTGTTGAAAATAATAATCCTGTCTATCCTGAGTTGAGAGGCGACTCACATCTGCAGGGCCACTTAAATAAACTGCCTTTTAATCTGAAAAAAAGAAAGACTCCCTTTGCCAATGACAGCATAAAGGGAAGGGAAGCGCAACACCGCCTGTAGCCAAAGCATGCTCTTGCAGTTCCCGCGGGGCGCTTTTCCCATCCCTCTCAATCCCAGACTAACAGGAACGGCGGATGACCTTCAGCTTGCCTTCTGCTTGCACAGTCCCCGCCTGACAGCCGGTGGGGGTCCTGTTTATTTTAATAGGTGCTTATTGACGTTGGAAAACAACAGCGTTTGCATCATTCGGGAGGTCACAGCCAAATGCCAGAAAGGAAATTGCCTGGAATAACATAGCCAGGTTGTCAGCGCTCTCAAGCTGATGTTTGGTTACCGAGGGATCCTTCGCTGCCTGGTTTATGGATGGTTGTGCTGCTGTCCCTGGCCTGAACGGAATTCTACCTCAGGTCACAGAATCACAGAATCACCAGGTTGGAAAGGACCCACTGGATCATCGAGTCCAACCGTTCCTAACACTCCCTAAACCATGTCCCTCAGCACTTCATCCACCCGTTCCTTGAACACCTCCAGGGAAGGCTGCAGTGCTCCCAGGCAGAGCAGTGGTCAGGATCAAACCCTCGCTCTGGGTTTGTGTGTCCAGGCTGACTTGCCGAAGGGTTGGAATGAGTCATCTCACGCGACGTGGTGTGATGAGATAATATGCTATTTTGGTGATCTGCTGTTGGATCTAGAGCAGGGCAATGGGCACAGAAACTTCTTAAAATTGGGAAAAATGTAACTGAAGGAAGCGTCCACACAGTGTGACGGTGCCGACAGGGTCACGCCGGCGCCGCTTCCCTCGCTCGCATGCGTTGGAACAGAACGGGCTTTCTGCCCTTTCCTGGCCCTTTCAGAAACACGGAAACACTCTGACAACTGCTCGGTTTCCTGACTTGCAGAATTCCGACCAGAACAGGGAAAAAAAAATCTTCATAACCTTTAAAAACTGTTGAAGCTTCTGCTTCCTTCCCTTAACTTCTGTTTAGAATGAAATGGGGCACATACAGAAAGCAAAGGAGTGAAGAGCAGAACCATAGTAGCAGACTTTCAGCGTTTTAATATCTAAATTTAATATCAATTTATTAATATAGAATAGAACTGAGCAGATAATAATAATAATGATAACAATGATGACAACAACAACAATAATAATAAAAACCAACCCAGAACATCATTACATCTTTTTCTCCCAAACCAGAGCCTAACCATTTAGGCAAAGGGGAAAAAAAAACCCAACCCAAACATATTTTAAGCATTTTCTTTACCTTACTTGGTCGGTTTTCATCTTTGGCTTATATGGACGAGAAATCAGCTCTTTCTAACAAGAGAGAAAGACTTCTTGTCACTAGTTTATTCTAAACATACAATTTATCCCGAAGAAAGCTTTAAACAAATGCTGAACCAAGAGGCTACGCCAGCAGCCGCAAGGAGTCTGGGGCTTTTAACGTGCTACCACGATACCTGAGTAATCCAAAGTATCAAACTGGTTTGGATGAGTGTGTCAGGAGGAAGGAGACTCATGGTTTGCTTCAGACCAAGCTTTAATGCATAGAATTTCAACCAAGGGAACGCACTTGGTTCAGCATTTTAATGAATTTGGGGAAGAGGAAGTACCTAATCTGAACCAACTCTAATAAGGAGGAAGGAAAAAGGAGGCTTTTATGTCCTAAATGAATGCGTCACCTCTGAAAAGCAGTCTTTGAAATCTTGTTTTCCAACTTACCTCTCAAATCACTACACTTATCAGCTTTAAGATTTCAGTTCTACTCTCTACTATTGAGTAATGAAATTGTATTAACTAGGAGATGTAGTTCTTCAAAAGGACAGATGTTTAACCTTATATGGGGTAGAAACTCATTTATCTCTGCTTTGTATCTTGTGAATTACAACTGATGGACAGGAGTGCCTTAATATAAGACAGACCTCTTATTCCTGAATTTTCTTCTCCTGATAAACATCCGGCCAGGCCAAGCAAGACCCTTATAAATCAGTAAATCTAGAGTTCGCTACTGATAATAATAAAAATCCCTAAATGAGTTCTTCCTTTTATTGCTCAAATTTAGTTTATGAGAGCTTTTTAGGGAGCAGAGCATGTGAAACCTGCTGCCAGTTTAATAACTTTGTTATAAAGTGAGTTTTAGTGTTTCAATGGAAAAAAAATGAGGAACAACAACAAAACCAATCAGAGTAACTAACGATTTTCTATGAAAATTTCGCTATCCGAGGTAATCCTTTCAAGACAATTTGCAAGAAGACACACAATCCAGTCTTGACAACTCTTCTATTCCATTGCCTTGGAGGAAGTAATCAAGGCCGGCGTGTTGTGGCTGACTAAATTATAGATATACCCATACAAAATGAAACGTAGCATTGAGAAAGTCAGTTACACCTTCAAACACTTGAAGATGGTTATAATATCAGACTTACTCCTGTGGTTTTCGGGAGGGAAATATTCCAGTAACCACACTTAACTCGCCTAAACTTCATTCAGCTTCTGTGCCCGTTGCTTCCTACTGACTGGCCTGAGACTTTCAGACCCGCGTGGCCAACAGGATCCTCTTTGCTTTGCCAACTTGTTGAATAAAGCCAAGTTTTCTGCATGTTCGCTCAGTTCAAACTGAGGTGCTTTTGCTATACAAGGCTCGTACCATGGCATAGTTTGCAACACCCTAAGGAACCCTCACACTCTGGACTCTGATCCTTTGAATGCTGCCGGTGTTGGAAGCATCTGCAAACCTTGAGATTCATCTATAGGAGAAAGGAATAAGACTTACTGCAATCCTTTCTTCTCTCTGTTTCCTGAGGAGGGACAGTATTTCTTCTCTTCTCCTGGCCTGAAAAGATATAAATTTACTAAAATAAACTCAGAAAAAGGATTTAAAAGCATACAATATGTAACTTGATCGTAACCTTTACATTCCTCATTGAAGCTGTGAACTGGAGTGAACACACAGCAGAAACAGACGTGAGGGGTTAATGGATAAAGTACTTTACTTTCTCTTTCTTCCTGAGATCCTGAAAACACCCGGGAGACCAACCTTCTCCTGCTGGATTTAAATGAGGTTTAAAATAATCATTATTTCCTCAAATCAGAGGGAATTGTTTCAAAGGTCAAGATGAATGTACATAATACAATTAGCAAATACTGTTCTGTAGCATCTTGAGATGACAAAATCAGGGCAATTCAGGCCTCGTGCAAACATAATATCTTGTCACAAAAATCTTCTTACCTGGGAGGTGCAACCAGAAATAACTTTTGTCTTCAGTGTGCATGGGTTAAGTACAGATTAATCCAGTCTCTGCTGCTCTGGAGAAGTGACCTAAAACTACGATCATAGAATCATAGAATACTTCAGGTTGGAAGGGACTTCAAAGCCCATCCAGTTCCAACCCCCCCTGCCATGGGCAGGGACACCTCCCACTGGATCAGGGGCTCCAAGAACCATCCAACCTGGCCTGGAACCCCTCCAGGGATGGGGCAGCCACAGCTTCCCTGGGCAACCTGGGCCAGGGCCTCACCACTGTCATCGTGAAGAAATTCCTCCTTATGTCCAGTCTAACTCTGCCCCTCTCCAGTTTATTCCCATTGCCCCCAGTCCTATCCCCACAAGCCTTTGTAAACAGCCCCTCCCCAGCTTTCCTGTAGCCCCTTCAGGTACTGGAAGGTCACTATAAGTTCTTCTCAGAGCCTTCTCTTCTCCAGGCTGAACAACCCCATAACTTCAAAGGTGAAAGAATTTTGCCCACTTTCGAACTTTGGAACATTTATTGACTCTTTTTCAATCAATGCCCCAAGTTCTTCTCTCTACAAAAAGAATTCTAGAACTTGTTGAAGCTCCTCTCTTTTACAGTCAGAATTAAAAAATAGTCTCCTAGGGAGAACATATTCCCACTGAGGATTTTTTAGCATTGTGATTCCCAGGCCTTTGGGCACATCAGTATGTATTTGCCTTATGGAAATAAACGGCTTTCAGCTACAATGCTTTATCACCCTATAAGCTGAGTAAGAGCATATGAAATTGTTTTCGTAAATTCCTAGCAGTTTGTTATGAAACAGGCATTCCAGGAAGTATCCTGGGAAAACCCTCAATCAATGCCAGAGTGGAGCACATCTCGGCAGAGGCAAACAAGAACAAGATGAAAAGAAAAAGTGGCCAGATTGCAAAGGTGTCAAGCAGTACAAAGATCTATCGAGATAGAATAAGCATTCCTATTTTAGATGCATTAAACTAATTACTCAGACTTGCAGTTTATGATTTTGAAATTTAGTTGTTAGTCATAAACTATCCTGTAAAAGCCATTGGGAATTCATGAATAACGGAGTAGTCCAGTGAAATAAACACCTGAAAGACAACAGGTTTTGCCATGTACATCACTACTATTTTATGTCATTAGCCAACTAATTAAAACAAGCATTTCTAATAAATTCATTAGCTGTCGGTTTGTGAAATAGCAGTGTAAATGCAGCTAAGCTTTCTTTCTAAGAAACCCTCTCCACTGTGCTAATGACATTCACTTCCAGAGCTTCCAGGTTTGGCTCTCCAAGGGGATGTGAGGTAGGAATGTCCGTCTGGGGAGGGACTGTTCACAAAGTCTCGTAGTGATACGACTAAGGAAAATGGGAACAAACTGGAAAGAGGCAGATTTAGACGGGATATAAGGAGGAATTTCTTCACGATGAGAGTGGGGAAGCTCTGGAAGATGTTGCCCAGGGATATTGTGGCTGCCGCATCCCTGGAGGGGTTCCAGGCCAGGTTGGATGGGCCTTGGAGCCCCTGATCCTATGGGAGGTGTCCCTGCCCATGGCAAGGGGTGGGACTGGATGGGCTTTAAGATCCCCTCCACCAAACTATTCTATGATTCTATGGTTCTAATTAAGTCTGAAATCTGGATTTGAGCAGTAACACTTATGACTGATAACAATGTAAATATGCTTCTTAATTCCTTCAGGGCATAGTTTTAATTTTCTTATACTTATGGGAGGCTTATAGCATGTCCTGTAGCTGTACCAAGTAATTTACTCATTGGAACTAGTCGATCGGCTTCACAGCTGCCAGATGCCCAAAGCTGTAAACCCTCGCTGTCATCTATTGTTATGGGATTTAAAAAATGGAGAGAAGATTCAGGGAACTGTTGTTAGCTTCAGCCAGAATTCAGCAAGGAGGCTAATTGATGAAAATGGATGAGATGCATTTTGGAATTATTAATTGGAAAAGGAGAATTGCTGACTTGAAGGAAAGACTTGCAGAGCTCAGCACCTTTCTGCACCTATTGCAGATTGCTCTCTTCTGGACTGCTTCCCAAACTGGGGCCAGAGGCTTTTCAGTAAAAACGTGGAAAATTTTACTAAAATGAGGGGAAAAAAAAAGGAGTATAATTGCAGAGTCAGGCTGAAAATGTTAGTGCAATATTTAATGTGAGTTATTTTAGTTTCCATAACTTGTGTGAATTGTATTCCTGGGATATATGTGGAATTTTCAACAGTTGGATTAACAGATGCTTCAGCAGAAGTTTATATCAGGATCCCAACAGCAAACACAACTGTTGTCTGCATCTTCTATTTCTTGGCAAAGTAGTAGTGTGGGGAACCTCAAGCTCCGCATACTTGGTCCAGTCCCATTGCTTTGCAGGAGGAGCACCTCAGTAATCTGGATACCATCTCACTTCTTCTGCTTCTGTTTGTGGCCAACTTAATTCTTGAGTCATAAACATGAGTAGATCTACCTAAATTTTATTGATCCTGTCCACCAATTACAAACTACAGGAAAGTGTTGAGTGGGTGGTTGCAGGCCAGATTGACGTTAGCTTTTATAGAACTCCACTAAGCGGGAAAGCTCTGCACGGTCCAGAAGGATCCAGCCTGAACAGCACCAGATATCTCCGCTATGCCTTCCTTTGGAAAGACAGCATCATCTATCAACTCAGTTTTCATGTTGTTTGCTAAAACCTGCAGTTTGTTCTACATCTTAGTGACTTGAAATGGCTCGGTCTGGTGGTTCTTGAGTTATACTTCTCTAAAATGATCACCTAAACCTCTCTCTGAGTGACAGGTCAAGACAGAAGCATTTCGAAGGACCTGGTTTAATAACTGCCCCCCACCAAAATTCCCACATCTCACACTCCATGAACTCCTGGCGCTAACTGAGCTGGGCACAGGCTAACGGAGGAGGTCTATTAATAACTAAGACAGCTAAGAGATAAACTTATGCTTTGAGCTACACTTCAATGTCTCCATGCCAGGATTTTGTGAGGGAAGGTGCATGCAGCACTGGTGGTTCCCCCCAAATTATCCACTTTTGGACCTGGGCACTCTCAGCTGCCTACTTTTAAGTCCTAAATCAGGACAGGCATTATGTACTTATTATGAAAAAAGGTTAATTAGACAGCCTACAACTTTCACCTCTGCCCCAACTGGGAATAAGTTTGAACCAACCATCAAGAAATGGGCTGCATCCAGTGCTGGGTCCAGGCAATTTTCATTACCATTCCTCATGTTATTTCCAAAGTTCCAACATTCCATCAAATGACAGAGAGTGAATGGCAATATTTGTGAAAAAAAAAGAAAAAAAAAGCAGGGATGACTGGCTCTTACCTGCTGAAGGTATTGTTCTTTTACTTTAGTTTTCTCCACCCTTTGATCTTCTGAGATTCTCTCTTTCTCATTGCTTTTCTCACTTTCTAATTAAGACAAATGAGAAGTAAATGAACAAGAGGTTCTACTACCACCACCCTTCATGGATGGCAACTGGTCCAGCACAGTTTGGGGTCATTCAGAGTTAGTGATCCCGGTGCCTGAATCAGGAGGTATCAACTGAGATATCGGCTGTGCACACCAGGGGCTGTGGCTCTCCTCTCATCCAGAGCTCACTGCCACGAGCCATTACCCATTCCTGAGGATTAATTCCTCACTGAAAACCAGGAAACAAAGGTTTAGCAAACTCGAGGCGTGCAGCACTTCATACTTCTGGGAAGTTGTGGGTCCTGGAGAGCAGTACTTCTCTTTTGAAAGAGAAATCGCATTAAGGGTGCCTGGAAGGTGGTGCAAGGAGGGCTCTGGAGAGGGGTGAGGGGTCTGCGGAGGGTGCAGGGCTCAGGTGAAACGTGTGGTGCTGGGAGAGCACATGGTCCCAGAGGATATGTGAGGCCCCATAGAAGATCTGGGAACCCCAGGAGAAGCGTGAAGCGCTGGAGAGAGACCCTAGAAGGAGTCCCTCGGGAAGTTGCAGGACCTTGCAGAGAAGTGTGCAGCCCCAGAAGTGGTGTGGGGCTGCAGGCAGGGTCCCCTCACGGGGAAGGGTCCCTTCGCAGGGCAAGGTCCCCTCACGAGACAGGGTTCCCTCACGGGACAGAGTGCCCTCACAGGGTAGGATCTCACCATAGGACAGAGTCCTCTCCTGTCATAGGGTCCTCTCATGGGGCAGGGTCCAACCACAGGATGGGGTCCCTCATGTGATGGGGTCCCCTCATGTCACAGGGTCCCCTTATGGGAGAGGGTACCCTCACAGGGCAGGGTCCCTTCCCAGCAGGGTCTCCTCACCTTTCAGGGTGGCAGAGGCTCCACAGGACCCAAGGGGTGGTGGGGGCACGGCTGAGGCCCAAAAGGTGCTGGCAAAGCCCACGTTGTCTGGGCTTGAGCCAGCAAAGACAAGGGGCCCATCGGGCGCCATCGAGTGCTGTCCTGGCTCTGTCCCCGTGGGGCCACTTGGGGCCGTGTCACGGTGTCCCCTCTCCATGAACTGTGTCTGCCCTGTAGCATTGAGCGAGCAAGAGGATGGCAGGACCATCTCCGCTGGGACCCTTCCCTTTTCCCTGCCATCACTGGCATCTGGAGGGCTGTAGTGAGGCGGGGAAGCCATCTCTGAGGGGACACCGGCCTGGAGCTGCGCGGGAGGGACAGCAGACACGGGGCAGCAGAAGGCTGACCACGTCTTGCATCTCATTTCAAACGTCTTCAGGCCTTTTTTGCTCAAGTCTGGCCTCTCCACGAACAGGAAAAAGCTGCCACAGGCTGCTATTTTATTTGTTCACAGGAGTCAATGGAGGTAAACATGAAAAGCGTGGCCCTAGATGATCTTAAAGCTGAGACGGGCACAGTCAGAGCGCGTGCAGACATCTGCAAATTTGGGAAAGAGAAAAGCCTTTCAATTTATTCTCATTTTTTTTGGTTTTTTTTTAGTGTATACTATGCAAACGAGTTGTGAATGCAGCGAATCACACAGCAAGGCGCAGTTAAATTTGCTTAATGAACGCACTGGTGTCTCTCACATGTGTGACAGGGACATGTTGCACTCGCTTTATTTCACCCCCTTGCCTGTCTATCAATGCCTTTGCAAAGAGCTTAGTCTGTCCGCCTTCTGTGTGTCTCATTTCATACAATCATAGAATCATAGACTAGTTTGGGTTGGAAGGGATCTCAAAGCCCACCCAGTCCCACCCCCTGCCATGGGCAGGGACACCTCCCACTGGATCAGGGGCTCCAAGCCCCATCCAACCTGGCCTGGAGCACCTCCAAGGATGATGCAGCCACCACTGCTCTGGGCACCCTGGGCCAGGGCCTCCCCACCCTCATAGTGAAGAAATATCCAATTTAAATCTGCCCCTCTCCAGTTTATCCCCATTGCCCCTTGTCCTATCATTCCAAGCTTTTGTGAACAGCCCCTCTCCAGCTTTCCTGCAGCCCCTTCAGATACTAGAAGGTCACCATAAGGTCTTCTCAGAGCCTTCTCTTCTCCAGGCTGAACAACCCCAACTCTCTCAGCCTGTCCTCCTATGGGAGGTGCTCCAGTCCTCGGATCATCTTTGTAGCCTCCTCTGGACCCGTTCCAACAGCTCCACCTCCTTCTTATGTTGAGGATTGAGGTATTTTCCAAACCTTTTTACCTGGCTGTGTGGCTAGTGATTGTTACCTTTGGCAATCAGCTAACTACACTGCCTGGCAACTAGGCTGATGTTTGAGACAGTTCCCTTTCACCTCTTCCTTTGATCAAGACTGAGGTTTTGTTCAAAAGAGCAGGTTCTGGTACTTTAAAGTATTTTATCCATTACTGAAATTCTTGAAAGTTAAGCAAAGTGTGAGAGTAAAAAACATTTATAGCATACAATGAGTTTAATATTTAAAGTTGCTCAACCCTCCCCTCCACTTTCTAGCTTGTGAAATAAGACGTGAAAGCTAAGTGAAAATTATTTTGTAGAACCATAGAATCATTTGGTTGGAAAAGACCTTTGAGACTGAGTCCAACCGTACCCGGCTGCTCCTGTTTTCCCAATACCTGACAGATAAACTGAAAGGTAAAACCAAAAATGTTCTTAGTCCAGTCTTACTGCTTAAATAATTAAACACATTAGTCTTCATGTATCTAAAGAATTTAAACACGACAGACATCATTCTTGATCCAGGAGAGTTTCTAAGGATTTTTGCACCAACTTGCAGACATCTAAGATTCCACTTGACTTTGCCAACACATACCACGTGCTTCTGTTCAGGTTAAACTCTGGAAATAATGCTATAAATGAATAAACATTACCAACAATTTTGAGCTAGAAATAAGGATGTTGTAAGGAAGTTTTGTAGTAGTTTTGCATGTTGAGGTTGTAGCAAGGAATTCTGTGCCTTGTTTTGATGGCAGTAAAGTTAGTGATTGCGAAGCGATGGATACAATCAGCTAACTACACTGCCTACAAACCAAGCACTACTCTTGTGATTAGGTCATGACGTTCAAACCTAGGAAAAAAGAAAGCACTTCCAGTAACTAAGTTAACAAACTCCGTCTCCTCAAATGCTCTTGTAATAACAAACAATTGCCAATAATGGAAAACATTGGTCATATCACCCTTAGTGCTATTCTACTAAATGCAAAGTCTTTATATCACAAATTAGTTGTTCTTAGTAATTAAAAACTGCAGTGGATGCATCACGAAGATAATTTCAGGAGTGCAAAGGCAGAGCAATGAAGTACTAAAATCTAATTATAATGCACTGCAATGGAAATGGGAAATGAGAAAAGCCTTGGAGCGCAGTCCTTGCTGCGTGAATGTGCTTCAGAGCTGGAAGAGCAAATACAGTTGCAAGTTTGGGCCACAACAACATGAGTAACATTCTACCTGGTTTACAGCACATCAGCTGTTAGAGGTCTTGTTACAGTGATTCTACTTATCCTTGTTCTTTAGTTGGGGCATTTGAGTTTATTCCCTACAGGATGAGTTTCATGTAATTTCCTCCCAGAGGCTTTCAGAAGAAATTGTGTTCAACTACAGCAGCAGAAAGAATGGTAGAATTACATTTATTCCCTGAATCCCAGGAAGATTTTTTTCCTTTGTAAAATATAGGAACACAGACCATGCTGGCAGTCAAATGTCACGCTGCTCAAACCTTTTATTCTAATTTGTGGGAGCTAAAGAAGTGAGCAGCTCTGTTCTGCCGGACAAAACTGAATATAAGTGTAAGTGGTTATAATCAATCCTGCCTTGAGCCAAATACATGTGAATGTAATTAATAATCTGATAGAACTATTTTATATAGATTTATCAGGTTATTCCCAAATCAGGAATGAGACTCGGTGAGGTCACAAGGATCAGTCTATCTGCAGGTGAAACAGTTTTGCTCTTTCACCCATAAATGCCCTATTATTTAAATGCAGAAAAAGACTTCAGGACTTACCCTCCAGAAGCGTACCTTGTGATAATCCTGGCAAGGGCTGCGTTTATAATAAAATGCTCAAAAAGACTTAAGAAAAGAGAAAAAAAAAATGTCTGGCTTCTTCACTCTTCCTTCCCTTTTCCATGACTAGCACAGGAATGTCTTCGCTGAGCACCCAGCTGGCTTTCACTGGCAGGAATGCCCCTAAGGGTGGTTCCTTAGGTGGCCCCTCGGTGCCCCATCTCTTCCTCTGGGACGCCTGGGTTGGAGTGTCCCCAGTCTGGGCTGTGGGTCAACCCCATGGCCGTCCCCTTTGTGTATGCTCTGTTGTCATGGTCACTCAGCCGGGGCTTGTGCATGGAGACTCGATGGTTGCTTTGAAACGTACGGATGGCTCTTGCCATAGGAAGCTTTGTTGCAAAAGAGGTTTCCATGGGCAAAGTCAATACGGAGCACGCTTGGAGTTTCCATCTTACTCCTGTGGACAAAGGGCTACAGGTTGTGGCACAGACGCCAAGGCTGGTCCAGGCTTTAGTGTCACATGTGGGGATCCAGGCACACACCTCTAGGCTGATATCCAGATACTGAGGCTTCAGGCTGGTGTTATCATAGAATCATAGGATTACAGGATCATTCACTGCAATTCTCTCGCTCCCTTGCATTTCAGGTCTTGCTTCTCTAAAGTAATGCTTTGGCCTTTTCTTCTCCACAACTAATACCAACACAACCCCATTCTGCTGCTGCTTATGTTCGGAGGGGCAGAGGGCGGATCAATAAGCCCATATGCATTGGTACGATGCTGATTGTCCTCGTGTTAGGTGGTCCTTAGCTCTGTGTCAGCCACGCTGGCAAACAAGGCAGAGCAGGAGAAAAGAGGTTTTGTGCCCTGCGTTACCCCTTTTTCTGTGCAAGAAGGAACTTCAAGAGAAAACCAACACATTCCTCCTCCCTGCTATGCCAGCAGCGGTGGCCAGATGGGATTCTTAGTTGACGTGATCTGTGAACACTGTAAGAATAAGACTGCCAAGAGTGTCTAGTGACTTGGGGTATTGAATTGACCTGAGACGCTTTTGAAGGACTTGTCCTTTTGGATATTCTGGTCATCCCACCCTCTTTGAGAACTGCATATCTCTATACGGCTTGTGTAAACTGTGTCCAGCTAAACATCGCTGCATAAACGTCCCGTGTATTTGGGGGTTTCTCTTGTGCAAAGGAGGGTGACAGCTCACAGAACGAGGGTAAAAGCATGTCCTGAAGTCAGCTGTTGCAGATGATGTTGTGAGCTAGGATATTTTCTATCTTTGTGGAGGATTGCTTCCCAGCAGTTGCATCTTATCTGCTGCATCTGCCCTGTGTCACACTGTTTGGTTGGACCACTGTGGTTTGCCTGCTTATCCACACAAGGAAGGTGTTTTCATGGGCCGTGTTTCAAAGAGCTTTTACAGCAGTGAATATTCTCCCTAGGCAGGAGGCTCCTCCTGATCAGTGCAGTCAGCGTGGTCGTACTGCCCTGTGTGCTTTGCATAACAAAACACACCACTCACGGTACGACTTTTAAGCAGAAAAAATGTCTATGAGTACCTATCACTGCAGTTTTTACAGAACATCCACTGAGTGACTCAGAAATCAAATAAAGATGAAAACCTTGATCAGAACATGGTTCATTTCTGAAATACCTATTCTTAAGCCCTTTGATCAGGCCCAGAAAGAGTCTACTCACATAAGCTGAAAGGGAAAAAATCATGAGCAATAAACATATTAACGTTTTAATTTGTGGCTTTGATTAGAATCAGTTTCTCTCTTGGTTCAAGCAAAAATAATTGTTTGAACACAGACTGCATGACTTAAATAAAGGTGTAATTTTTTAACATTCCAATATGAGGTTTCTTCTGCCCTCTGACATAATGGCACAGTCAACGTTACGTGGTACTTCCGAATGTGATCAGGACAGTAGACAACCAGGCAAGATTGTCACCTAGAATGTTGTCACATATGGAAATAACTCAGGCTTATTGATTTTTACACCAATAGTTATGAACTTCAGCTGCTTACCTGGAGATATTGCCTGTCTCCATCATCCACCAAAATCAAAGAGCTTGTAGAAGGAAGATTGCTACCAGCAAGCTGCACTTTGTTTTGTTAGTTCCACGTCCTTAACTGTTCAAAGCCAGAAAACTGCAAATATTTCTGCAGGGGTGACTCTTACCAGTAGCGTGTTTAGGGAAACGGTGTTTGCTCATGGCTTGGCCTGCAGTTACTAGAGAAACTGTGTCTGACTCTTTCTCTTTGTAGTTCATGCCTAGGCTTGCCTGGTGGCCCAGGAGACTCATGATTTAATCTGGCTAAGAATGCTGGTGCTGAGTTAGGAGCCTGATCTGAATCCCACTGAAGTCTTTGGGCATTGATTTCAGTCAGCTCTGGATCGCTCCCATGAATGTCCAGGCAGTGTAATGCAGGGTGTTTTTAGTGTTTTGAGTTTTTTCTCTTCCTAGTTGAGATCAAAAAACAACAGCACCATTTAAGAAAAGGCAGAAATCTCTACTCGTTTATCTCACGCAGCCTGTCAGTCAGAACGCTTGGCTGTTTCTTTGCAGAAACCTGTTGGGATGCTAACAGCTTCTGTTGGGATGCTAACAGTTTCTGTTGGGATGCTAACAGCTTCTGTTGGGATGCAGCTGGGAATGAGCAGGAGCACAATTTATTGGTTGTTGCTTAACGGTTCCCACATTAGGCTGGACTGTTCCAATTGTGGTTTTGATGTTTTGTTTCTTAGCTGCTTATTATCCAAATAGAGTTCCCAGGGCTACACGTGCTTCAAGTCAGTGACAACTGACAGTGTTATGAAGGATTTGAGTTGCACAAATCTACCTAATTAAAAGTTTTTCTTGTCACTGGAATGGGAAGCCAGAAAAAACTCTCTGCTATTCTGGTTTCTGTGCCGTGAACAGAATGACTTTTGAAGTCCTGCATGATGGAGTTATATCAAGTTATAAAGTTCTCAGAACCTCACTTCTGTTACAGTGACAACCTTAATAATCAGAGCCAACTGGATGAATAGCCAAGAACTGTGTTTATTCTTATAAATGTGTGCAGTTTGCCCTGGGTTTTGCCTCCTGACACCCAAGAAACACCACCTTAGTTCATGACCGATTGCATTGCTGTTATCGGTTCCTCGGGTGAAGAGTTTGTTTACTGCTGACTCGCAGTTTACGTGTTAGCTATGGGAACAAGTAACTCAATCAAGGGAGATGATGTAAGGGATTCAGACTTCCCTTTGATTGGCCTTTGTGGCATCTGGACTCTCTTGTCACTGAATTTCCTAACTTACAGGGCCTGTCTGCACAAGTCGGAGAAAGGAAGGCAGTAGACGGCTCAAAGTCTTGTCGACTGATGTGTCCCACTGATCCAAACCAGCCCGGCGTTTTTTAAGGAAAAGTCAGTGACGGGATAGTTCCTGAGAATGAGCTGTGTAAAGGGCAGATCTCTGAAAACTTGTCATCAAATTATCGGCTCTAGGGCAGGGGATGGACTCTGCCTGCTGCTGGTTTGCAGTGGGAATGTTATTTTAGCCTTGAGAGTTCAAGAATAAAAGGGAAACAAGGTTTACAGGAAGAAATAATGTCTTTTATTAGATTAGAATACGATATTGTGAAAAAATGACATGAAGGCAAGGAAACCAGACTAAATAACAATTTCCTAAGCTTCGGCAAGAAAAACAGCATCATCCCTGGAGGAGCCCCAGCCTGTGTGTCTGTGATTGTGCGTAGAACCGTGAATGGACTAAACTCTTACTGTGCAGACCTTCAAAACCAATAATGATGTGCATTATCTGTCATTTTTGGGTGACAAATCTTGCTCTCATTTGATATATTCCCGGACACCAATTTTGTCAGCAGAGTTAAACCCCCTCAGGTCTGTGGTGTTTCCTCAGGTCTTCTTAGAAGTAAAGACAGCAGAAAAGGTATCTTTTCATTGCCTCATACCTTACATGTATCCTAGTTTTATCTCGGCAAAGCTCTAGGATACTTGTTTATAACTCCAGTGTAAAATCCTTAGTTATAACACTTCATGAAGAATGTGTCATCTCTTGAGGAAGTGGCGTGTGGGGACCTCCGAGCATGAGAATGCTGTAATGCCTTTTAGGAATGCATAGCCCTGACAGAGCTACGAGTAAATCTTGCAGGGTTAGAGTGTAACAACACATTGACTTTCAGGATTGAAGATTGTTCCAATGCTGTTCAGAGAGCTGACAATCCACTAGGAGGCAACCAGTGAGTCAAGAATGAGTGTGTGAAGACCTACCTAGAGGAGGTCTATATCTAGTTGTACCTGTTCATTTATTCCCTTCATTGATGGATTTACTCTCAAAGAGAGAAACAAAGCCCCATTTTTATAACACTCACTTCTTACGTGGTTCAGCTACACTCTTCAGCAAAATCTGTGATCAAAAGGTTTCGGTCATTTAACTTTCTTCTGTTCTTTTGACATGTCATTGCGCATTGGGAAAGAAGAAAAACGCATGAGGCTGGAAACATGGTCTTCAGTGTTTACAAAGGAATCCATTCAGATCAGAAAATGACCCATCAATTGCCAGACATTTTTAAAGCCGACTTTCATATCTATAATAAAATTCAGGCCCCAGACATGAAAATCCACTTTGCCTGTTCAAGAATGCTCATCTGTTGCCCAGAGCTAATTTTGGTGTGCCAGATGCAGACAGTCAGCACCAAGCGAAAGTCTTCACTGGCTGCATAGAAAGAGGTTAATCAGCTCCTAAAAACATCGTGTGGAAACGCTTCCCAGCGACACACAGCAGTGGTTTCCTGTTGTACTACATCGGTCTCCAAAATACGTAGAACAAGCTACCAATGCCCTCTTCTGCTCTCTGTGAAAGGGGAGGAACGACTCACGGCTTGTGTACGGAACAAACCCCTTATGTGTCATCGCAAGAGACTGAGCAGAGTGCAGAGCGTATGATAAGGATACTCTTGTGGTCCAAATATTGGTGCACTACGTTAAAGCTCAGCTCCTGGCTGAATGCTTTTTCTGAAGACTCGTTATCTATCTCAGACTTTGATTTTGCTTTCATTGAGTGCGTACTGAAAGATCTCCATTTGTCGAGGAAATATTTTGATAGGTGAGAAAAAAAAATAAAAACTTCTTTCTGTTGTCATTTATTACTTTTTTATCATTTATTATGTTTCTTAAAACCAGTTGCTACTAAATGCCTTGGTGAGACTTTTTTTTGTTGTTTTTTTTTTTTTTTTGTGATGCAGAAAGAACCTGTATGGAACAGGAACTCATTGTGTGAGTGGAAGAATAAAGAAATACAGAAAGGTTTAGACTGGACATAAGGAGGAATTTGTTCACCATGAGAGTGGGGAGGCCCTGGCCCAGGTTGCCCAGAGCAGTGGTGGCTGCCCCATCCCTGGAGGGGTTCCAGGCCAGGTTGGATGGGGCTTGGAGCCCCTGATCCAGTGGGAGGCGTCCCTGCCCATGGCAGGGGTGGAACTGGATGGGCTTTGAGATCCCTTCCAGCCCAAAGTATTCTATGATTCTGTGATTCTGTAAATTTGCGCCTTCATGCTTTATTTTTCTTATGCTCTGTCTCGAATCACGATCTATTCCCAAGACTGAAATGCAGGCAGTTGAATTGCTTGGCTGCAGCACCTACAGCTGAATTAAGTTCCAGTTTAAATACTCAGCTCTTTTCACCTTAATTTGTTCTTTTGTCTTGACAGTTCCTAATACCTGACACTGGAGGCACAACCTCCTGAGACAGCAAAGGAAAGAAAAGAACACCTCAGCTATTCTCTGAATATAACCCAGCTAATTATTGCCTGAAGTTTTAAACAACAAACCACTCACATTTGAGAAGCTGATTGTGTAGGAACCCTTTCACAGAGCCATTCACTCTGAAATGCCTCAAAACCAAAATAAAGCTACCGTAATAACGTGAACAGTTCTACACACCACTAGGAAGGTTGAGGCTAGGATAAATAGGAGTAACGCGGTTTTCAAAATAAAGAATACCAAATGTGAGGGCTTTGGAAGGAAAGAAACCGCGTTGTGTAAAGTCTGCTAGAAGCAGTCAAGTGCAATTTTAATAATTAATTAATGACCATGGTATTATTTTTCTCATGGTGAACATTTCACTTGAAAGTTTTACAGATGTTTATGAGATCGACTGATGGACACAACAGAACACAGTACTGATCTATTAAATATACCCTAAAAGGAGGAGTTGGTATTGGAATAAAACCAAATAGGTGGGAAACAGCTTTGGAAACAGCACGGTAGTTACTCTAATGGTGCACACCTGAGGATTGTTTCATTCCTCAGAGCCACCTGATCCCCCTGTTCTATATAAACCCTAAGAAAGCTCCCCTAGAGGGTGAGTGTGGGAGGATTTGGGGGTTTTTTTTTACTACTTCTTAGGTAGGTGGTAGAGGTTCTTTTAGCTTTCGATCTGTTTCCTTGGTGACTTTTTGAAGGTGCTTGTGAAGCATACCTCAGGTTTACAACAATTCTGGTCTGAAAAGGTAATGTTTGTGGTCTTCATTGTATGTGAAAGAAGTATGTAATTGTAAGAGCTGCTGGTTTTTGACTGTAATATATGATATGTAGTAAGAAGTACTGTCTTTTAAGCCCTTTTTTTTTTATACTCTTAATTTGCTTAGATTAAATGCCTTCTAGTAATGCACTAAATGGGTTTCACTCTCCAGAACTAAATTTATCAAGGTTTTGGCAATTGGGGTTCTCTAGGCTCTGCCATGGCTCATGCAGGCGTTGCAATATGTATCCTTGGAACTTGAGAGTACCTTAATGTTATTAAATCTCCCTAGTGTAGCGTCTCATCTCTACTAATGAATATCCAACAGCTAAAACACCCTGTGCGCTCCCATTTAAAATGAAAGATGAAATTGCAGCCACTGTCTTCTTCATCACGAGGCTGGTGAAAAGAGAAGGCAAGCTGAGCAAGCATAAAATGGAGAAGTTTGCAGCTAAGCTGACGACGATACTGTTTGAGAAGTATAAGAATCATTGGTACTTGGACAATCCATCCAAAGGGCAAGCCTTCAGGTATGAGAGCTCTTGGTAGAAGGGGAGGAGGAATGGAGGCTTTGCATCACATGCAAGATGCAGCGAGTGTACTTTCGGTGCCTGGAGCCCTTGGATTAGAAATAAGTGACACCAAGTTGAAAGACAACCCCTTAGCTCTCCCTTAAGCTTGAGGGATGAAGCACTTTTAACTAATGAAGCTGTTTCTATCTTGAAGGTGGGTTCACAGTGTACCTGTGTAGGTACCACTGGAGACCTGGAGTGGAAATATTGAGACTGTGTGCACAATGTGTCTTGAGTAGCCCTCTGACTTCTTGAGTGCAGAATTAAAGGGGTCTGAAACCAACTTGTCCACTTGTTGCAACTGCTCTTAATTCTGTTAAAAATTGCCAATCAAGTGAGTTGCTGCATTGTATGTTTAAAACAAAGCCTTGTTTGGGTTTATAATCGGCTTGTTGGGCTAGCTTGCTGGTTGGGGCTGTGAGAACTTGCATCAACAGGCTAAATATGTTGAGAAAGTAAATGGTGAACTATAATGTAATTATCTATGAGCAGGACTTCTAGAGTTGCAGTAGAATCTTAAACCCACGTGCACTTTGCTCTTACCTAGGTGTATAAGAATAAACAAACAGCGAAGAGATCCATTGCTGGAGAAAGCTTGTGTGGAGAGCAAGGTGGATTTTAATAAGCTTGGTTTGCCAAAAGAGATGACACTATGGGTTGATCCATTTGAGGTGTGTTGCAGGTGAGTTGGGAAGCTGTGATTGTGTCAACTGCCCTGTGCAAACTTGATCAACTCCAAGCCTGTTCCTAGCACCTTAGTGTGTGAATGCTCAGCTGACTGCTGGCAATGCCCCCACGGCTGGTGCAGAGCTGTGTTGTGCTGACATGGTCCCCTCAGATGTGGTGAGAAGAACCAGCCCTTCACAATCGCACGTTTTGAAGGAGAGGAGAACCCAGGGCTTCCTCAGCGGATCAGCTATGCTGTTGACAGAGCAGCGCTGGACTATCATTCTGGTGTTTCTTCAGATGAGGAGAGCTTCAACAAGGAGCCAAAAGCTATCCCTACTGTCAGCAATCCTAACAGTGTCTACCAGGTAAGCCTGTGGTACTCGTACGAGGCTTTTGGTAAGAGTTAGCCTTCCATGTTCCCTCATGAAGGAATGTAGTGGACTTAATTGAGGCGAGAGTAATCTCCCTTCTTTACCCAACACATCTTAACATTATCTTGTTTCTTGCTGTTTAGTTCAGTGGCTACTGCAAAGCACCCGTACATTCCTGGTCTCAGTATCTCCATAGGAATACCTATATGACTGATGGCTCGTGCTATGCCCAGCACAGGGGTTACAAAGTCCACAGGCCAACAGCTGTTTTCGCAGGACCACGTATTGATAGATACCACTGGATCAATACCAAGCGGTAGATCTGTGGTTGCACGCATTATAGACTGTTAACACTGAGAGATGGGATGGGATGAAGGCTGGCACTAGAGACTCTTGTAAATACAGAAAGCATGTGTTGTTTAATCTGTCTCTTTGTACATCTGGAATTTGGGGGTTTTAGCATATAACCTTTTAAATGTTTTATTAATGTTAAGGTAAGGTTGAAAATAAATGTGAGACTTTACTTGTAAGCTAAAGAGGAAATGCATATACCAATAAATGTACCTTTTTTTTTTTTAAAAAGCTGTCAGATCTGCTTTTGGTGCCCTTAGGGGAGTTAAAAAGCTTTGTGGTTGAAAACACAAGCAAGTCAAGGAAGATGAAAGCATCCCCCAAGTTGCTTTGAATGATGGCCTGCTTCCTTCTGGCAGAGGTAGCCAAGGGTAGCTGCACTGTGGGCAAAACCTTTCCACGTCACAGTCTCCTCTGTGCTCCCCCTTGAGAGAAGCTCTGGACTGGGCGGTTGTGAAAGACTGCCCTGTGGCTCCAGCTAGGCTTTTGCCTCTAGGCTCTAGCTTACCTGTCAGAAGAACTTTGCCCCTCTCCTGCTCGCAAGGCTAATACCTGATGGTGTAGCTTCCCATAGCTGTAAGCTAACACATCACCTTGTAGAAGGATGGAACTGTTATCCCTAAGGATCTCTTCCCACCAGTCTGCAATGCCGTGCTCCATAGAAAGCTTTTCTCATACCTCTGGACAGCTTGAATCAAACTGTCTTCTAGCTAGTCCAGCACTCCGGGCAGATGGAGAATCCCCTTTCACTGGGAAGAGCCTCACTGGAATACGACTGGGCTTCACAAGTAGGCAGTGGGATATCGGTTCCAGCACCATGTTAAAAAAATATGTGGTCTTGAACCTTTGACGTGCCACCCTCTCAATTAGTGACTGCTGATTAATCTGTGACGTGTAAGTGCTACAGAAGTGGCGTCAATAGATTCTGTCTTGATTGTTAATTAAAATGCTAAAGAAACTACTTATCACATCTTTAAAAGCTCATGGCAGTACCTATGGCTGACACTACAGCCATTGCTACTTGTTGCAGTCCAATTATTATTGCTTCTATTGTAATTTATTGAGCCTTTAGTATGAAGGGGGAAATACACTGTAGCTAAAACACAAATACATCATTTACTTTGGTTTAAAACCCAAAGACAATGCAAAGGACCAAGTTAGAACCAAATCACTCGGTCTTCTTTTCAGTACCGTTGCACTTTTTTCTATCTAGGGCTATTTTCTCTTCTAATGCTTTTATTTGTTTTACCAAACAGTCTTTCTCCAAACTCGTTATTTCAAGGTAGTAAAAAAGCAAATCTTCATTGCCTTTACAGTGTAAAAACTGGTGTTCATCCTCTACGATACGAACCAGCTCTTCAGTTAATGCATCCACTTTATCTTCAAGTTCTGAAGTAGATAAGTAAGTGCAGATTTCCTCATCGAAGCTAAGAAAATGGAAAGGAATGCTTAAAATCAGCCAGCAACACTACCACTGCTGTGGTGAGATATATATATATGACATATATATATATATGACTCTTCACATGGGCAAATTGAAAAGACAAATGCAACTGGAACTTCTCTGTCATCGAGTAAGTGATGACGGTTCACAGAGAAGTAATACCTTTCTGTGCTGTACCCTGGCATCAGATCTGATCTAGACTTTAGACAGCATGCCTGGTTGTAGATTATGAAGCTTGGCTTTGTAATATAAAGTGAGGGCATGAGGAAAAGGTGTCATGATTTGCTTTGTATCACACCCCCCCAACTGCTGAGTTGTTGCTATTTTAGTATAACAGTGGATGATGTCTCTTGTCAAGTCATTCTTACCATTTTTTCCATCCAAAGCTGCCCTTTTCATAGCTGCTTGAGGCATGAAGAAGAGGGTCTTTTTGCTTCACGACCAACTTGTCCTTCAGTGGTTCCTCAAATTTTGCATGGAGCAAGAGGTTGTTCTTTTGTTATGCAATAAGCATAGAAGTGGAGAAAGCAGATCAGTGTTAATGTTAAAAGTCTTTTTATAGACCATTTTCAGGTTTTTTTGTCTTAATGGTCTGCAAGAAGCCAAATAATTTCTCCTGATATGAGGTGGGTTTTTTTTTTCAGGTGAAAATGAGAGCTGTTTGTGTTCCTTTTATGTTTGAACACAGTTGTATTTGCTGGATATCTGTTGCTGAAGGCACAGGAGCCAGCTCTAACCCTTGCATGTTTTCTCTTCAGCATGTGTGCACTTAAAGCAAGCAAAAGACTTCTCAGCATTGTACTTAAAACAGTGTCTATGGCCCCCATAAACACAGAATGATTGAGGGGGATGCTGCTGCTAGGTGTTATTTCGTCCAGATCCTGCTCTAACTGCTTGTGCTTATTCATATCCCTGAGTATTAAAGAGTACACCTCTTTCTGGTGGTACAAATGGCCCTTATCTTCACCAGCTCTAGTTTGAGTCAGGGTGGTTGTGCCCATCATTACGCGGATAGAATCACAGAATGTCAGGTTGGGAGGGACCTCAGGGAACATCTGGTCCAGCATTTTAGGTAGTATATAGTTCGAATGAGATGGCCTGGAACTCTTGTCAAGCTGAGCCTTAAAAGCATCCAGTGTAGAGGAAAGAAGTAGGAGAGTCCAGCTTAGACCTGGGTACTTGGGGCATGGCTTTTGGCTACGTGGCTTATGAACATCTCTTTGAGGAAAGCCAACATTGTGCCTTTCTAATACATTAGGAATACTTTTGACCTGAGTAATGTAAATGATATATAGGGTTTCTACTGACATCCCACCGGAGTCTGGCCTTACTGAGCAATGATTTGGAGAGGCAGACAGCTTCAAGCCAGTTTAAGTTGTTCTTTTGTAACACAATAAGAAAACAGCGATGGCGAGCTTTCACCCGACCTTCATCTTTCTTACTACCTTCTCGAAGGCTTCCGTGTCTGTGACGCTTTTCACTTTCACCTCAAAAAGCTGGGAGATGAGCTTTATTTCCTCCTCGGAGAATGGTTCTTCCTTCAGCAACATCTGGCTTATCCCATAAGGTTTATCACCCTGGAGAAGGGCTGACAGCTGGAGTCTCAGACAGAACATTTCACTGAGACAAGCCTTTACTGCCTAGAAGAAAAAAAAACCTGTTCTGAAAACCTGGAAGCAGCCAAACAAGGTCTGTTGCAGGTAACCACTGAACAGAGACATGAGAGAGGCTGGAGGGGGTGTGGGGAAGATGGAATCAACCAACAGGAGGATATTGGAGCAGTTTTTCTTTTCTGGATTCCTATTTCATCAGAAAAAGTAACATCATTGGTCTCATGGGGATTTGGTTATACTGCATAATGTGGTTAAAGACAGGATCAGGATGAGAATGTGGTGGAATCCCATTTGGAATACTTGTGCTGTGTTTATTTATAGATGATGCTGGTAGTCCTTATCACGTGTGAGAAGAGCCATCGTTGATACGGGGTAGCTTTTAGTAGGGGACTGAAATTGCTGTCTGTACACTGCAAATACCTTTTGGGAAAACCAGATGGTAATAGAATCCCCCACAGTACGAAAGAGCACTTTCTAGAAAGCTGAACGAAAAGGGTTGCATCACATCAAGGTGTTACGGGAAGAATACTGCAGCTCCATTTTTCTGGAACTGTTTCTTAGAACTGTCTTCTCCAAGTCAGGAATGCAGCTGTGAAAGAGCATTTTCTGTTGGATTCTCCCATGTACTGGCTGACTGATGGCTAGAGTGTAGTTGTCTGGCTTTATCTCCTTAGGTGTTGGTGGATCAAGCAGGATCCAGGCAGGATGTTAGTACTCAGTATGGTGGACTTCTCTGTTGTCTCTGCCTTAACCTAAGGTGAAGCAGTGTCCTTTGAGTGTTGAATAAAAACCTTTTCTTTGAATAACCACTGTGTAATTGTAATAGCAGTTCAGGTATTAACTATCTTATTTAATCTCTCCTTTCCACTGTTATTATTGGACATTGTACAGAGGTGTTAACCCCCCACTTCTAAAACGGTAATTTTTTTTTAGGAACATTGCTAAAATGTGATTACATTTGGAAAGTTTTGATGTACCTGATGAAAAAGCCTCAGGAAGCGTGGGCTGGCATCGTGGTTGAAGTCAGCAGCAGCAATATGAGCTACGCAGTGCACGAGGAGGAGGAGGAAACTTCCGACAGAACTCAGGCAATCCCTTAGAATGAACAGTTTGTTCTTTGTATTCTGAGAAAGGACACAACAGGGGCCAGATCAGCTGGTGCAGCTCTTCCAAGGATTTATCTCAATTTTAGGGAAGTTAAAAGATTCACATTCAAATGTTCATATACACAAGGCAACATCATAAGAAGGGTATGGAGCTGTTGGTTGGAAAGGCTACAAGGGGTGATCAGAGGGCTGGAGCACCTCCCATAGGAGGACAGGCTGAGAGAGTTGGACTTCTTCAGCCTGGAGAAGAGAAGGCTCTGAGCAGACCTTGTAGCGACCTTCCAGTACCTGAAGGGGCTACAAGAAAGCTGGAGAGGGACTGTATACAAAGGCTTGTGG
Source organism: Cuculus canorus (assembly GCF_017976375.1). Classification (NCBI taxonomy): domain Eukaryota; kingdom Metazoa; phylum Chordata; class Aves; order Cuculiformes; family Cuculidae; genus Cuculus; species Cuculus canorus. The sequence continues at coordinate 6,314,938 of NC_071423.1, forward strand.
TGATAGGGGCAATGCGTATAAACTGGAGAGGGCAGATTTAGACTGGACATAAGGAGGAAAATTTTCATGGTGAGAGTGTTGATGCCTTGGCCCAGGGTGCCCAGAGCAGTGGTGGCTGCCCCATCCCTGGAGGTGTTCAAGGCCAGGTTGGATGGGGCTTGGAGCCCCTGATCCAGCGGGAGGTGTCCCTGCCTATGGCAGAGGGTAGGACAGGTTGGGCTTTAAGGTCCCTTGCAACTCAAACTGTTCTATGATTCTACCATTTTCATAAGGCTTCACTTAGTACTCTATGATATGAATCTTTAGCTTCTTGCATTGTCTGTTTATAGACAGTTTTATAAATCACGAACGTTCAAAGCCTTCTTTCTCAACGTTCCAGAGTTTTAGAAATAAATAATAATAGATAGCCAGGTTCGGTAATTTAATTATAGCAAGTAAAATGCTGACGCACTGCTGACTTCTATAAAGCTGACCTATAGAGAATTTCATAGAAATGAAAATGGTAGAATTTGGATGCAAGAAATTGGATACCAGAGCTGATTTAATAAATGTGCATTAGGTACGACCCTCACATTAAGCACACATTCACACTCCATATCCTAGAATGCTCTATTAAGTTTGTGTTTGGATGTTTTTGGTGTGTACCATTAACATTTGATGATTTCTTATATAGCATCATTATTTTTTCCTAGTATGCTTGATGCTTTCTAGGGCTTGAATAGTATGAAATATTTTGGCATTTTACTTCCTAGTCCCAGAACTTAAAGGATATGAAAATATTTCAGGAGCTGGCTAGATGGGAAGTTGCCAAACCTGATAAAAGAAGGAGTTTCTGAAGGCATTCCCTGTGGCAGCAGTAAGAGGTATGCTGGAGGCAACACACAGATGGATTTCTGGAGCCTGCAGAGAGAAGACAAAATGCTTCTGTGAAAACTGTGTTGTATGCACATCAGATCTGCAAAGTAAGAGGGTTTAATGGGATGTAAGTTCATTTAAATGTCAGCTTTGATTTGCACTGGGTACACAGAGCCAGCAAACGCCACATGAAAATGGAGATTGTTTAAAAAACCAAATTGTAGTACTTCATCTTGCCAGTTTCCTAATTAAGTAAATTAATTGTGTACTCCAGCCCTGGACTTCTGGCTGTAGTCACTGTGATTTTTATTGTTATTTATTTGATACTGTTGTGAAAGATGCTGGAGAGTTTACCTTGACTAAATCCAAAGTATGTTAAGAACTGTACAAAGAAAATTATAGAAGCCTTGCTCCAAGTTATAAAGGAAATATGTTTTTTCACAATATCATGCTCAAGAAATATCATAGAATCATAGAGTAGTTTGGGTTGGAAGGGACCTTAAAGATCATCCAATTCCAACCCCCCTGCTATGGGCAGGGACACCTCCCACTGATTCCAGTTGCTCCAACCTGGCCTTGAACATCTCCAGGAATGGGGCTGCCACCACTTCCCTGGGCAACCTGTTGTAGTTCCTCACCACTGTCACTGTGAAAAAATTCTTCCTCGTGTCCAATCTAAATTTACCCCTCTCCAGTTTGTACCAATTGCCCCTCATCCTATCGCTCCACGCCTTTGTGAACAGCCCCTCCCCAGCTTTCTTGTAGCCCCCCTTTCCCACAGGAAATAGAAGAACTGTCTGTGATGGAGAATTTTATCTTGAAAGAAATCCCAGACCATTGTGGAGAAAACGTAAAAGGAATTCAGTTCCAGATGTTTGCACATGGTCACTCTTGACTTCGTCTACCTTCCAACTCATGGACACGTTGCAGCCTGCTGGCTGAAGAGGGATCTTTGCTAACTCTCTCCTTTCGGAAGCTCTCATCACTAAGCATCATCTTCTTAAAAACTTACATCCATGTGAAATTTGAGAAACCGTAGGATGGAGATGCCATACTGATACACAACAAACTCTCTTCTAGAAAGGGTTGCAGGATCAACTACTGTTAGTTCTCCTTCCTGAGTCATCATGGCATCCTCTATGTCCTGGCAAGCAGTTGCTGTCTCTGTGAGAACAATAGTGTTTTGTCAGACGAATTGTTTTCTATTTTCATTTTGTTTCTCCAAGAGGTAACATTGCAGAACAAATGTACGATACATGGCATTCCTCACCTCATAATACATCATTGTACGATAAAATGAAGCCCTTTGGAGGCGTTATGGAATCTTCTAAGATTCATGAACTGCTCCATACCCTTGGGTAATGCCCCAACCTTCTCTTTTCCTAATGAAACCTCTGATAACTAAGGCCGAGAAAAGCAGCATTGCTTATGTGATGCCTCAGCTGATCAGCAGCAAACCTGGGATGATTCCATGTTGTATCTTTATCCTTCAGTAGCAGAAAGCTTCCTCCAAAGAGGAAAGTAACTTCGATGTCCATCCAGCAAAATCTTATCACAATAAACTCAGCCCACAACTACCTGAATGAAGAAACATTTTCACGTTGCACTCAAATTCTGACTTTCATATAAGAAAGAATAGAGGTGAGATTTACTTTTGTCCAGCGTTTGGCTTCCCAGCAGTCCAGCTGCCACTGCATGACTTTGGAGCTCATCGTTCACATTATTCAGAAGGTCAAGAAGAAAAGAGGGCTTTATACACTTAATTTTATCACCACCTGTGCAAGCAAATATGGAAATATTACTTTCCTAAACAATCCACCTCTTACCACATTTTTTTGAGCCAATGTTTCACACATTGGGATTATATAGACAAGTAAGGTGAAAATATCTTTCTTTTCCAAAGTTTACGTTCTCCAATTCACTAGTTTTCTCCTTTTTTGTGTATTTCCAATGTTGTGTGGAAGTCTGCCTAAACAGGAAGAAGGGTGTGTTCAATTAAAACAAAAAACCCCAAACAAAGCAAAAAAACCCCAAGTCCAAACATTTCATGTTTCCAAAGTTCTTGTCTGGACTGCTTACAGAATGCTCCTCATGATCTTTCCTGACACAGTTGTCTCAGTCACCCATGCATTTTTATTGATGTGAAAAAAAGACCACTACCTGCTCTTACCTCTATAAATAGCAAATTTCTATTAAAGTGTTGAATTCCATATCTCATCAGAATTGATAGGGATTTGTTTATCCAGCTAATGAGTGCAATGTTTACCCGTTTACACGCTCTAAGCCCCCTATTCGGATTATTATAAGGACCACATCATTGCTAATTCACAGCTGTTGGCAAGTTACTTAGGCAGATATCACATGTGGCTCATGTGTTTTGTTGTTAAACAGACAAAAAGGAGGCAATTGGCAGAAAAAGAAGCATCTTGGGTGATCACTTTGTGCAGCTCTGTTTGTGGGGCAGTGGTAGATAAAGTGGCTTAAGGTTTTTACCGTACAGAGAAGATGTCGTGAACTGTGGATTCAGAAGAACGATTCTGGATGCCATCAGGTGTTCTGCCTGCTTCAGCACCTTGATATCTGTAGGGACATTATACCCTAGTTAATGACTGCAAATAGCAGCAGCGAGATTTGTGTCCTTTCCTTGTTTCATAAGCTAACCTTGAGCTTTTTATGGAGTATTTGGGCCTACGAAGTCAGTTTGAAAATCAACTGTTAGGAATAAAAGCTGTATTTTTGACTAAATGTCTTCTATTTGGAAAAGATTTAAAAATGCAGAAGTGTACTGGAATCTCTCCAAGGGGATAGAGAAAGAAATCTGTTCTCCAGTGCTCTGACAGCTCAAGGACTCTTGCACTTCTTGCAGTTCAGGAAGCTTTGGGGATTTCTTCTTGTCAAGGCCAAAGGGTCTCCTTAACACACTTGGTGTGTGGCCTCTTTAATGCCACCTTTGCTGAATGAAGGAATTCTTTCTCATCTGTTTCAAATTAAATTTGCTTTTGCCTTATTTCTGTGTGTTCAGTTGAATTTAGTTGCACTATCCCACTTTGTCGAGCTAATGAATAAACAAACAGCTGTTTGCTTTATAGAGAAGGCGCTGGTGAGGCTTTGGAACATTAAGCAATCGATCACATGTGAGAGCTCACCTGATCCCTATGAAATATTTTCACACCGAAGAAGAGGGAAGTCTGCCAATTAATGAGCAGCTGCTACTATTTCAAGTAAACCTCTTCAGTCCCGCTAACCCTGAGGATGGAACGAGCTCAGCTCTGAGAACCACAAACATCATCTAGGTAAGATGTTTAATTTTGTTTGTGTCCTAGAAAAGGCAAGTATTCATGGAAAGTATCTGGTTTTACATCTGAGTTTTGGTAATATCCTTTACCTGAAAGGCTGGAAAACTGATGTTTTCTGAGCTGAAAAGCGCACATTGAACCTAAAATCTTCCTTGCTCAGTTTCTAGGAGTGCTTAGGTGTTCTTCTGCTGGTGGTTAGCTGGGAGAACTCAACTGACTTTTTTTTTTCTCCAAAAACACCTAATTCTTCTCCATCTTGTACTCTAACCATAGCCTGAATTCCACCCCACCTCTTCCCCGTTCACTCCATTTCCAAAAATATTAATGCCCCCCAGGCAATGCCCCAGTATCAAAAGAGAGTCATGGGTCACCGAGTCTCCTGTGACAAACCAGACTTACTGTGAGTCAAGAACAATAGGAGCTGATCATCTGCCTTATGATGTGTCCCTGGAACCCAGAAAGACTCCGATACGGGTGATAGAGGACTGTTGTTTTGCTGCATCTCTCTTTCTTTTTTATCTTCTTCTGGTCTCATGATCAACTTCAGCAGATCTGGGCAAAAATCCTTTCCTGAGAAAGCTTTTGTGTGGCTGCACTCTTTCATTGAGTTCTACAAGGAAAAGTAAGGGGGTGTAAAAGAAAGTACCTATCAAAGCACAATAGACAAGTCACGTTTGGTTCCATGTGACCTTTTCATTACTCCTCCCTGTCTTCTTTTTCAGTCGTTTCCTCTCTTTTCAAGGTGGTGCAGTTATTATACCTAATAACTACATTCAACCATACCCTTCATCTATCTGTGTGAATCTCTTAGTCCACAACATAACACACACAATACAGCTGCTGTCATGGTTTCGTTAACATTATCCCATCAATCTTAATTACTGTGGACATAACGCAGCCTGTTTGATTAGAGAACTTTTAGGATTTTCTGTTTTCTAACCTGAAATGGATCAAAATTACGTGAAGTATTCTTTGTTCTTTTGTTTTCCAGGAACAGTTTTAGCTGTTCCTCCAGCCTTCTCATTTTCTCCTCTCTGAATTTTTTCAGTTCATTGGCCATGGTGGTAGTTTCATCCAGAACCTACAGATGGTTTATGAGAAAACAAACAAACAAGAACAAGCCACGAGATTCTGGTATTGTTCTGGAAAGAGTGATACTTGGAGAACAAAGTCATAGAATCATAGAACAGTTTGGGTTGGAAGGGACCTTAAAGATCATCCAGTTCTACCCCTGCCAAGGGCAGGGACTCCAAGCCCCATCCAACCTGGCCTGGAACCCCTCCAGGGATGCGGCAGCCACAGCTTCCCTGGAAACCTGTTCCAGTTCCTCCCCACTCTCATTGTGAAGAAATTCCTCCTTATGTCCAATCTCAATCTGCCCCTCTCCAGTTTATACCCAGTGCCCCTCGTCCTATCCCCACAGGCCTTTGTGAACAGCCCCTTCCCAGTTTTCCTGGAGCCCCTTTCTGCACTGGAAGCTGCTCTAAGGTCTCCTCAGAGCCTTCTCTTCTCCAGGCTGAACAACCCCAACTCTCTCAGCCTGTCCTTGTAGGGAAGGTGCTGCAGCACTCGGATCATCTTTGTAGCCTCCTCTGGAGCTGTTCCAGCAGCTCCTTCTTAAGCTGAGGATTCCAGAACTGGACACAATACTCCAGATGAGGTCTTGCAAGAGAGGAACAGAGAGGAGTTAAGTCCTTTGCACAGTAGCGATAGTAATGAAAATTATTTAGTGTTTTCTGAATAAAATTGCTTGGTAATATATTTATAGTTTTACCTTCTCCTGGAAGCAGCCTTTTAGGCTCCCGACTGTTTCCTTAAACTGTGCCTCTCTCAGCTGTAATAATCTTACAGTTTGTATAAATTCCAGCACTAAAACCAGATGCTCTTTGTTGTCCTTCAGGAGATGTACGGCGTCCCTGATATCATCATCAAGCAATAACTCCTGAAAGAAACAATGTCAAGTGAAATACAACACGGAGTGTGTGCAGCACCTTTGCTTATCTTACTTTCCACTCAATAGATTGAAAGCACATTTAAGACTCAGAGGGGTTTTGAAAGACTCAGAGGTTTTGAAAATGGAAGCTAGGTGGCAATATTTTGCAGCCCTATTTACCCTCTATTATTATTTAGGTATACCCATGTAACAAACCCACAAATATAAGAGATAAATTTAAGATTCTCCAAGGGGTCTTGAGTAAATCTGTGTTAAGAAATGCATCTGAAGTGCCTGATCTTTAATAGCTAAGCCCAAGGTATTTTCAGTTCTTTTTGGCATTAAAAAAATATATGATATAATAGAGTGTAATCTGGAGTTAGCTGTCGCATTGCCATAAACAGAGATGATTCCTGAGTAGCTGCTAAACTTTCAAGTGTTGTAACAACACATTGAAAGATTTCTGATTGTAAATGTAAGAATCAAGAGGATTTTACCTCTACAATGAGTTGTTCCAGGCCTGTGCCCTCCTTTTGGGACCTCAAGGCCATCTTCTTGAGCTTGTAGCAATCGTGTAGCATAAGAACACTTTGCCTCAGGTGTCTCTGAGACAGGATGAAATACGCCACAAGGTTGCCGGACTTCTCTCCTTCGGTCTCCTGGATCACTTGCATTTCTCTGGCTTGCAGCTGGGAAGAAAACACCACAAAGTCCTACAGATCACTTGCAGACTTGTACAAATGTGGAAACGTTCCGGTTCTCACGGTAGGTGTGAAAACAGGAATCCAGAAGGGAAATAATGAGTTACCCTGAAGAACAAAGGAATTGATCAATTTAAAAATGGCCTTCAAAAGTTTCCCATGAGATAAATCACAGAATCATAGAACAGTTTGGGTTGGAAGGGACCTCAAAGCCCATCCAGTTCCACCCCCTGCCATGGGCAGGGACACCTCCCACTGGATCAGGAGCTCCAAGCCCCATCCAACCTGGCCTGGAACCCCTCCAAGGGATGGGGCAGCCCCCACTGCTCTGGGCAATCTGTTCCAGGGTCTCACCACTCTCATGGTGAAGAAATTCCTCCTTATGTCCAGTCTAACTCTGCCCCTCTCCAGTTTATACCCATCACCCCTCGTCCCATCCCCATAAGCCTTTGAGAACAGCCCCTCCCCAGCTTTCCTGGAGCCCCTTCAGGTATTGGAAAGTCGCTAAATAGTTGTGAATGGTATGAAAAATTGCTGAACCTAAACCAACACGGCCAGAGACGTTAGTAACTGAAGTCTCATCCCTCTGAACGGCAAATAGCAATGCTTTAGCTGAGGTACCTTTTCTTCTGTCTGTGTTTGAAGTTCCAGTCTGAATTGTGCCTGCATGTTTCTCAGCTCAGCTTCTGACTCTTCCTTTAAACCTTTCAGCAAATCCCCTTCCTGATGATGCTCCTGGAGAAAAGCCACTGCTCTCGCGACTTGCTGTTTCTCTCTCGTTCGAGCCACCTCTCGAGCTACTTCTTCACCATTATTTTTGTAGTCCAAACTTCTCAGGATCCTTGTCACACCTTCTGGATAAGCCCGAATCTGAAGCAGGTAAGCACAGTGTTGTGAATAAATGATTTTTTTTATTTAATATTTGGTTTGTAGTGGGCATAATTAGAGGCTTTTAATAGTGGGGTTCTGCTGGGTTGACTTGGATGGGAGATTGCTCTAACTGCACCCATCCTGTAGGCTGTCAGTCAGGATGGGCATCTGCATTGCTTACAGGCTTTGTAAATTACTGAGAGGCAAGAAAAACACAAAATACCTCTACCTGGAGGCTGCTGTAGAGATCCAGGACCCTGTACAGACATGCTTGTCTCAGAGCTTCCAGCTTTACTATCTTCGCTGCGGAAACTTGTAGTATTTGAGCTAAAGAGTCTGTGGAATGCTGGACTTCCTGAGGGTGTCGTTTCTATAAAGCGAAACAGAATAAAGGGTAGGGATTTTCTACACTAACAAATAGCACTGCGATCACCAGAACTTCAGATTTCCTACTGAACTTTGATGGGAAGTGAAAGTTTGGACTCGTCTTTTCTCTGAGTTTAGAGCAGCTCTTAGGGAAGATTTCCCCATAAGAAGCAGTGAAAATGAGATGCTGACTAAACATGCTTTGAGGAAAAGATGTTATTAGAAGACAGAGTGTTTCTACTTTCAAAGCCTCAACGGCTGTCTCTTAGTTTTACTCTCCAAGAAAAACCCAGTTCAAGCTGAAGAAAGAACAGCGTGTTAGAGCTGTGGGTTCATCCTGCGTAATAAAATCCTAAGATACCGCAGGATAGAATGAGGATCACTAAAGCATCAAAATCGAAAAGGTCGGCTGTGAAGAAAAAGGAAATAATACATTTAGGCATGCGAGCAAAAGCAGAAAATCTGGGCAGTACATCTATCTTTTTTCTTGTGTAATAATAGTTTAAAATTTGAAGTTATTTTTCCTTGATAAAAGAAGTGTTTTGCCACCTGTACCGAGGCAGTAAAATGTACAGTCTAACACATGGAGACCTGGAGCATTTAATCCTGCCTGTAGCTGCTCTGCGAGCACTGTCATCCACGCAGTGCCCAGGGCAAGATGCAGTGAAGATGACATTCTTGCAGAGCAGTGAAGGTGAAAACAGCAGGAGTGGCATAAAGAAAATGCCTTAAACTCACTTGTTCTTCATTGCACTTAAAATCTGGGGTCTGTGAGTCAGGAAGACAAACTGAGAACTGATGTGGGATTTCTTCCAGAAAATGCAGGCTCCCTTTGGGCACAGTTAAGGTTGGGTTGAGGCCGGAGTGCTGGATTTCTTCCAGCTGTTTCTGGCGCAGGGCTTGCTCAGTGTGGTGGTGGTGTTCTGACAGCTCTTTGAGAAGTGACTCCTTCGTGGCGGTTGCTTCTGTTCCTTCCCAAGTCTTCATCCCCTGAAACTGCAGACATCCCGACTGAGGCGGCATCATCATCACGAGCAGCAAAGGCGTGAGAATCGAGTCGTACTGAGCCCCAGATCTAACAAACCCAGCTGAAACTAGATGTCCAAGTTCATTTAAGTAATGTGAGTAGCCTGGTTTGCTGTGGGATTAGGTACCCAAGAGTTACTGAAAATAAGGCACTGCTTCTTGTGACTTAACATCGAGAAAGAAAAACTAATTTAGTTTCTGTTCCGCTTTGCGGCGGTCAGAATGGAAGGTTTCTTTCTTCTTTATTAAACTCATTTCTAAACTCATTTCTACTTCAGTTTCGTTTTCTTAAATTATGTAGGAAAAATGAGAAGAGTTTGAAAAGGAAACGGAAAGCTTTATTTTCCTGTGCATCAGCTGAAAACTCAAAGCTGATGCAGTGCCAACCTTACCCAGTTTCCTTTATGGCATTCCTTTTCCTTAGCCTTGGATGTTTGATGAAAGGAAAAGACAGCGGTTAATTCTTCCATCAGCAGGGAGAGTTCCAGGTGTGCCAGTTCGCAAGCATGCTTTTCAAGGAAAAACCTACAACCAGATAGGCGTGAGACAGGACTGCAGACAGACCATTGCTTTTTATCTAGTCCTTACTATGAGGCACTGGTCGCGTTCATCCACACAGTGCCTGGAGAACAAGGCTGGAATAGGTATCTTCTGTTGAGCTATGCACATAGAATCATAGAATCACCAGGTTGGAAAGGACCCACTGGATCATCGAGTCCAACCGTTCCTAACGATCCCTAAACCATGTCACTCAGCACAACCCAGATATAAACTTTCTGGGGAGAAAACTTTCCAGCCTTGCAAATAATCTATTTTTCTAAAGGCAGAGGCAATTAAACAAGGCAGGACGAGGATTTCTTACCTTCTCTGCATTGCCCGTTGTACGTGGCTGATCCTTTCAGAATGTGATGTGGGCAGAACAGATGATGCTATGGAAGAGAAAGTGTTTTCCTGACTTTCTTCAGCCCTTAGTGCCTCTGAGTGAGCAGCAGATGCTTTTAAAGTGCTCCTTGAAGAGTAGCCTGCAGAAGAAATATGAGAGAATATATTTATTGATAATTATTTTATAAGGGTACAGTCAAATCCTACTGCACACTTAGGATTTATTTTGTCTCCCTTAACTCTACAGTATTCAGGGCTTAAAGCAGCAGTGTTTCTGGTTGGAAGGAAACCAAATGATCTTTCAAAAAGTCATTTATCAGTCCATTCTAGTTGCATATTGACAATTATTTTAATGCAATCCCACTGTTTAAATAGCTGCTAAGGAGTTCTAAAGCTCTGCAGGCTTCCCAGTTCAGCAAAAATCACCAATGTTTTCAGAACCAGAGGTGATAGAAAAATAGGAAAAGTAGGACGCCTAACAAGAGAACACTGAGCCTTGCAAATAGTTCCAGACCCGTGGCAAGTTTACACAGATGATAAAGGATTCAAGCATTAGGTCCCAAGAGATCTTTAATCTTCAAGAAGTGGAACCAAAGCCTGATTTTGAGCTGCCAGGTGGGAGAATCTCCCTCTACATCTTCAAGGCTGAGAGGTTCCAACAACATGTTTTTCAAGGCCAGAATAAAATGAGGTAACTTACAGTACCTTTATCTTCTCCCTTACCCGATCTCTCAGGCGACTCACTGCTTTTGCTGCTTTCCTCCAGCATCCGAACCATAGACTTGAGCAGTGGGATCAGGCTGTGTTGGATCACCCTGCACGTACTGCGGGAGATCCCACTAATGCCATAAAATCTCATTGTCTCATAGTTTTCGAAACATTGTTGTGACCCAGAGAAAAGCACCTGAAAGAGCACAAAGCAGAATAAGGCTGTTTCATGCCTGTCAAATATATCCTTGACAGAAACCAACCCTTCATCCTCTGCCTTCTCGCAAAAACCTTGTATTGTCCATTCACAGCCATCCTATGCAAACTATCCAGTGACCTGATAAAACACAACAGCACTGCACCCCAGCAGCTTAAAAGCATTTTGCAATGATGGTGGTCCCACTGCCAGCAACTCTTAGATTTTTTTTTTTAGCCTTCAAGCTGATGTAAATATTGTAAAACATGATTTGATCTGTGTTACATGTATTTAATATCCTCAGTTTCTCTGGAACCCATTTGTAAGTGATAAAATGACTTCTATTCAACATTGTTTTCAAATAACCTGTCTCATTTGGATTAATAAGCTGTAATTTAGTTAATAGTGATGGTCTCATGGGAATAGAAGAGCAGAGGAGGAGGACAAAGAGACTTCCCAGGGAACTTTAGAGGCAGGACTCTGAAGAAAGTGGAAGGGTATTGGGCAAGCGCATCAATTCTAATCTTTTTATTGCAAGTGGTCCAAAATGAAATGTGGATACCAAACCAATTAAGTCGAAGAGTAAGAATTGGGCTTTGAGGTCATTGAATTAAAGGAAAATTTCACTGACTCTCCTGTCAAAATGATTTGGCTCTACAGTTCTTGGGCGTTATAGGTGATGATTCTCAGAACACGGCGACTGCTCGTGCTTTTGTTAGAAAGTAAGTAACCTGATTGCTTTTGATTTGCCTTAAGTTGAAGTCAGCACCTTTGCCTGCTGCGCGTGGATGTTTGACAAGTCTCTCAAATATTCCAGTTTGGTGTATGCAGTGTCCACTCTTGCTTGTTGTTTCAGTATGTGTTCCTGGGACTCCGAGGCTAGGGCAAGTATAACCTGGAAGAAAGGATACAAAATATAAGTCTGCTTCAAGCAAATCGCAAATCCTGGCTTTTATTTTCTTCCTAACACATTATCGAGCAATCCACTAGCTCTAGAGCTGGTGTAACTGTGCCGTTTCTTGTGTCTGAGTGCCACTGTGCTTCCAGTCTGGGTGGTCCTTAAGAGAACAGTCAGGGAAACTGCAGATGATGCAAAGAAGGACAAAAAAAAGAAGCCTTCTGGCAATGTATTTCAATCCAGTCTACTTGATATCTGTTCAGCCAGTAAAAAGCTTTGTGTAGAACCACTATTCTGTAATTCCATTGCATACCTTAATGAAATCCAGCTTCAATTAGACAACTCAATGAGACACTGCTGTTGCTAAAAGTCTGTCATTAGAAATATCTGAGCGATGGGTGTCTAAGGTGACCGGGGTTTTCATCTTTTGTTGTTGTTGAAGTCTATCTTTCCACTTCTGTTTGTTTGTTTGTTTGTTTGTTTATTTTAATTGGGATTGAGAAAAGAATAGATGGGAAAGCATAAACTTTATAAACAGCCGTTCTTGGAACTGGGAACATCACAGTATATCGGCTTCAGGGCTTTCATTTTACAGTGCCTCTCAAAGGCGCACCAGAGTTCTCTAAGGACTGAGACCAAGAACGTTCAGCCCAACCCAGCTGAGACCTCACCTTTCTGAGCTTCAGGTTCATTACAGTCCCAGTGCTTGAGAAGTGACTCATTTGCTTTTTTCTCTCCTTCAGCTGCGTGTATATTCGTTCTTCTTCTAGTTGCATCTTTCCGATGAACTCCTTCAGCTTTTCCAGTGCTTTTCTGATCTCCCACAGAACCTGTAACTCCTGCTCCTTTTCATCTCTGTCAGCTATGAACAGCAAACGTTAGCAGCAGCACCTCCTGGAACCTCACACAGCAAATCTGGCGGAATACACTTTCTCAGTGGGCTTCCCTACATCTACATTCTCTGTCTGTCAGAACAGCCCAGTTGTCAGACCCTCCCCGTGTACTACCTTGCTTCAGGAGGACAGAAGTGGTTTGTAGGGCTTAAGCTAACCTGCCAGAGGGAGCAGACAGAGGTGTACCACCCTGCCTCCCCCTCTTCTGTTCGTAGCTACCCCTCTGTACCTTTGAACAAGGAGGACAGTTTGGTGGCCAGCTGGGAGCTGAAATACTTTGAGGTTCGTCTCTCAGCTTCCTGCAGAGAGGACCCTTTCAGCAAATGGCACATTTCCTCAATGTCTTTCACTTTTTCCTTGTATTTTATCTGTAGGAAAAAGAAGAGCACAGGGAGTTTTAGATAATGTTGCAAACTTGTGAGACAGCAACCTGTTGTGATGTTCTTTCCTCTGAGAGCAAGGGCTTGTCTAATTTGGTCATTGCTTTTTCCTAGCCTTTTAATTATTTTAATTGTGTGGAAACTGATCACAAATCCCCTGTTTCTGATACCACTATGAATCCTCTTATCCTTGCTGTAAGCAGACTCATCCTGCATTTGAACCACTGGTTGTTCTGGTAGGATGGATGACACCATTCCTTATGCTGGGAATGGTTGCACTGAAGGAGCAAAGTCTCCATATAGATTTTCATTTGCGCCATAGCGGGGAGGGAAGTGACTTGGATCCAGAACACCACAGCAGCATTGGCGACATTTGAATTTGATTTGTGTGAACGAGAGTTCCTTAAGGAATTTGCCAAGAGAACCCTGCAAAAAGAAAGCACAGTACCTTCTGTGTCTCTCCCTCTTTTGCAGCATCGAGGATGTGAAGAAACAGAGAGTTCAGCTTTTCCAGAAGCCTTTCTTCCTTTTTTCTTCTGTAATGCCAGTACGTTTGCCTTGAATTGATTTCCTTCTCCAGAAAGTCCAGCTGCAAAGCAATGACAGACACAATAGCTCAGATTCACAGGAAGCTGAAGATTGATTATAAACGTCACCGAAGCCAGCGCTGAAATCTCCATTCAATGCTTTTGAGGGCCTATATCCTGCTCTGCTGCCCCAGGGAACGAGTGCTCTGCAGTCCTAATTCTGCACGTGTTATAACTCATGTCCGAAGTACAGTGCAAGGTGGGTTTGGGGTAGGGGAAGGGTATGAAAAAGAAGGTACCAAGATCAGCAGATACAGATAGAAGAAAGAGAAAAAGCAGATAATGAAAAGAGGAGAGGTAAGTACAATGACATACAGAGACGTCAGCTCATCTTGCACTGTAAGGAAATACTGCTCGTGGGGTGCAGAAAGAAGTGATATTCCCTCTCAGCAGTAGCAAAGCCTCAACAAAGAATTTCCCCCAGATCTCGAACCTGTGAGTGCAGATAGTTTGCTGGAGCTGTAATTACCAGATCTGGATCTGTAGCTCTTCTTGGTAAAGCTCCGAGAGACTGAACAATAGGAATTACGTTGTGTGTCCAGGGGTTGGTTTGGGCACCTATAACAGGACCGGCTTCACCTGTAATCAGACTTATGGCTCTGGCACCGAAAGAGATGGGAACGAGGCCTGTGGATAGAGAAAAACTAAGTGTAACACTTCGAATTTGGAGTACAAATTCCAGTTGCTGCCCTAGTGAGCAGCTTTTAGTAAAGTTCAAAAGGGACAGGCAGTGATTTCAAACCTCCTAATGCAAAACAAACTGAAATTTCCTGAGCCGTAAATGCTATGTACCAAGCGTCAGACCAAGGCACTGCAGACCTTCACCTCCTGACAGCGTCTTTTTATGGCCTCATCACTGAGAAAAGCATCAGAGCAGTTTTCCTAAAGAGAGCAGTAGATTTCTGAAGGGCTGAAAGCCATGGGGTCATTTGGTCTCAGTCCTAGCTCTCTTTTCCTTCTGGTGTTGTTTGTTTTGAATGTATATACCATGAAAACCAGTGTTTTCCATTCAGTGTTGAGGTAGAAATGGATGTGTTTTGGTAGGGTGATTTCCTCACTCTGAAAATAACTTGTCCTTGTCTCTTTGTTGTTTACATCATCCAAACCCATTTCTTGCTTTACCTTTTCCATTTCTATCTTCCATGGTTCCTGCGAGTGGGCAAGGCTGCCCAGTGTTCCAGTCACAGTCTATTCCCAGAATTGGCACCATCAAACTGGACCCACCAGGATCTGGGATTTTCATTCCAAACACTGCAGGCATCCACAACTCTGTGCTAGGATATTTGATCGTACCTAGTTTGTTTAAAAAAGGTGAGAAACACAAGCCATTACGTGGTTTTGTGATTAAAAGGACTACTTCCAGAGATTCCCAATGCTGTTATTTCTGTTACAGCTCCCAAATACCTGGCTGAGCTCATCATAAGATTTGTTAGTGGCTATTTTGACAAAAACCTTCCTAGAGGTTTGACGTGCCGATGTCTCGGCCAAATCCTGTCATGGAAAAGGGTGCAGTGCTGTAGCCTTCAGTGTAAAAAAAACATTTGTTTACTCCTTAAAGCAGGTTGCTGGTTTTATACCTACCTAGTTTGCCGCCGTTGCTCTTGAGACTTGAAGCTATTTCCCGTTTCTTCTCCAGGTTTTGCAAGCAATGTATTGCATGATAAAACCTAGTGGTGAAAGACTCCTTCATACCTTCTGCTGAAGCCTTTAGTGATGCTAATTTGTCTTCTACTAGACAGGTATCTTCCAAAACTGATGCCTTAAACTGCTTTAGAGCATTCACCACATGGGTTTGTGATACCAGGCACTCAGCATCCAACACCGCTCGGTAACCTCCACTGTGGGGTAGCACCTTGCCTTGCCGGAGGTGAGCTCCATGTACACGGGTGGTTTTCCCACTCAGAGGTTCAGTAAAGGAATCTCCAAGAAGCATTAGGTTTCCGGAAGCATCCACCAGCCCACCTAGAGGTATAACTTCTCCTGCGGTCAAGGAAGAGAAAATGAGAGTCATAACATCACTGAGCAACTCTTCGCTATGGTCCAATCCTTCCCATTGAGAAAAAAGGCACAATGATCATTTACTTCAGTGGAAGCAGAAATAGGTCTAACGGGACGTATCAGGGTCTGGAATGTTTGAAGATGTTTATGAAGTAATTTGGCTCATAAAATGTTCTTATATGTTTCTACTTAAATAGTCTCTACTTTAGAAGAAGATTAAGGTCTCCCCTCCTTTTTTAGGGTCTAGCGTATCTTCTCAAACGAATCATAGAGAATATAGATCTGTGAAAATTATTTTAAAAATCAAGAACTTCAACCCCCAGGCCTCTCAATAACGCATGTCACGCTACTTTTAATATTTTAATAGAGGAATTGGAGCATTTTTAGGCATCAAATCAGATTTGGTAGTGTCCTAGTTAATGAACGATGGCTTCAGGTTCTCTCATAGTTTCACTCGATCCTTTTATTGACCTTTAAAGGGATCAACTGTAAAATACAACTATAGAAGAAAGGATTACTGTCTGCAAAAGTTATGTGACTCTTCCACAAGAAGGTACATTTACAGAAGGTAAATATGTGAGATGAACATACAGACTTCTTGTCTGTGCCTCAGATCAGTCCGTTAGGGGCAGATTAAACGAACGATGCACGCCACACAGAGTGAGTCATGAGGAGCATTCACCTACCAGTGTCACTGTCCAAACCAACTCCGAGTATTGGAACGATCTTTTCTCCCTCTGGCTCAGTCATAGGACTCCAGATCTCCAGAGGTGTCACCATGCCAGTCAGGGGGTTAAGGTATGTCCCACCAACAGTCAGCTTTTGCCCGGTGTCAGGATGGATGGTAACTGCAAGCACTGGAACTTCCAGTTCTGTCACCGGATCTACCATCAGTCCTCCCATAGCAAACATTTTTTCAGGACACAGGACTGGAAGTTTTGTCTTCACAGGTAAACCGGTGCTGGGACAAACTGGGTAAGGAATGTAGGGAAATATGGGCACTTCAGGTTTGTGACGCTTCCCTGTGTGTAGAACCAGAAGACATTTAACATGGTTGATTGAAATAATGCAAGCAAGCATCAGAGCTCAGGATGGAGACTATGGAGCTTCCAGAGGGTACAATAGTAAACTCTTGCTGTCTTTAGGCCCAGAGTGAAATGAATGAGTGTAAACCCTTTCTGACAACATCATGGGGTAGTTTAAACTGAATTTTTGCTTTGGCTGTTCCCTTAACATTACAAGTTTCTCAGGATATAATGGTTCATGTAGCTGAATGAGCAGAGGGGCTGAAATCTGTCAGAAATGAGGAATATCTCAACAGTTTCTTGTATACAAGCCTTGTAACATCTAATACACCTTATCCGCAGTGAGTCTTATTTCTAGCTGAACAACACCTTCCTCCGGGGCTGAGGTAATGAGAGTCTTTCTTAGATTTACTTTAGGTTTTGTTACTTGAAAAATACAGGAGTTTATCAAATTGGGCTTTTTTTTGTTTGTTTTTCATTTTGTTTCAACCAGTATTCCCATTACAGACGTACTTCTCGATCAGGTAGTTGGATTAATGGATTTATTTCTTTGTAGCACTTACCCAAAGCAGAATCAACAGCACAGACCAGCCTAGATCCGATGGGATCGTAACAAACGTTACCAGCTACGGGAAGCACCTTTCCAGTCTCAGGATGCAGAAAGAGGTTACTGGGTACCGGCCCCGGGCACTGGCTGCTCAGCAGGATGGTGCGGTGAGGGCAGGGAGTTAACAACCCCGTGACGGGATCCACGCAGACAACGCCAGAGGCTCGGGCAGAGCCATTCGAGTCTAAAAGCAGTTTACGATAGACAGGGAGAGGGGGAGAAGAAACAGCCCGTAGGTCGTGCAGAAGCTGAGAAGGGAGGGTTGTAAGCTTATCAGGGATCGTATGTGAGGGTAGAGATGGGGCAAGAAGAAAGAAACCGTTCTTTCTGCTGCATTTTAGAAGATATTTGTGGGGGAAAATCTACAGCATATGGCAATTCAATTCTATCTCTACCACGTCTTTTGTAACAGTCAGGAAACTGATGCTTCCTGAATGTCCTTTAGGGATATAAACTGTCACTGCTTCTGTCTGCAATGGGCATTTAAACATCCAACGGCAGTTTCATTGTCTTTTTTTTTTAACTTCTGTTTCTTTTAGAAGGGTGAGAGACAGAGGAGTCTTGGTGTCAGGGTGCCTTTTCCGTTTTGTCATACCAAACCACACGTAGCAATCATAGATTGATAGAATAGTTTGGGTTGGAAGGGACCTTAAAGATCATCTAGCTCCAACGCCCCTGCCATGGGCAGGGACACCTCCCACTGGGTCAGGCTGAAGCAGACAAACACATAGGAACAAATGAAATGAACTTATAATGAGCAATAAGGATATAATGAGCAATCACCCAGTCACGGATCCTAATGAATGCAAACCTGGCATTCTTCCTAAGAGACAATGTAGAAGAATTCCCTGCCCATGGCAGGGGTTGGAACTGGGTTATATTTAACGTCCCTTCCAACACAAACCATTCTATGATTCTACTGATGGCTTTGCTTCTGTAACAACCCCTTACTTCACAAATAGTTAGAGGGATCTCAATGAGGACATCATTCTAGTTACAGTCTCTTTTGACTTTGTTAATTGTTCTTTTGTGACCCAGCTATTTTTTGTGATCTACATTTTGTATATCTGTGACCTGTGCTACACCCTTATCACTGACATGATTTTCAAATGAATTTCTAGAGGCTGTAGTTACCTACAAGCTCCTGCTTGGTGAGTATCCTGGTTTTATCTTCGTTAAGAAGGTGAGCTCCTACTCCTTCACCCAGGACTCCCCATGCTTTGAGGCGGTGACTCTGCTGTGTTATCATGCTTGACATCTTGCTGCTGGCAGCCTCTATCTGGGCTAACAGGCTGCAGTTCAAGAGATGAAGATGGTTACTCTCTGTCTGAAGATAAGGTAAAACAATTTAAAGGGAGCAGTAAAGGGAAAATTTTGATAGATATTCAATGATACGTGAACTTTGGTAATTAGGGTGTGATGAGTATTTGTTTTGGCTAATGCAGTTAAAAACCTTTTTAACTTTCCCATTTCTCTGTTTTCTTGCTATTTACAGCACTCTGGTGCTGACAGTGACAAGACCGGATGACCACTGATCAGAACTGGTGGGATATCCCAGAGCCAAATCCACTGGCAGCACAAGAAAGGACTGTCAAGATGTTGTTGTCACTCAGGTTATGAGGGACCCTCTTTGGAGTTCACATCTCTTGAGATTTTTTAGGCTCGTGCTACATAAATGGGAAAATTATGATCTGCATCACCTGATCTTCTGGTGAAAAATCAGTTTTCAGCATCCAAACATCTGTACTGCCAACCACACGCCAACCCCATCGCTTGCCACAAATGCACTCTAGTGAGTAAGAAGTTGCATCCCGATTTTGCAGTCTGTTTATTACCTCGTATCGTCTGGCTGAGACAGCGTTTGGTTTCCTTTATCAGCCACCTTATTTGCCAGCATCTCTGCCAACCTCACCGCCTCCCTCAAGGCAGAACAGAACAGGACACAGTGCTCTTCCTGACACTTCAGGTCGTGCTGTAATAACTGCATCTGTTTGTTCAAGCTTTCCTCATACTCAGCAGCCAACTGTTTCCTTCGCTGCATCTCCTCTTCTGCCTGGGTGGGGTATAAGATACAAACAGCTCTTCTGTTGTTGTTGTCATTTTATCCAAATCTAAACAGAAATTGCAACTTTTCCGCCCCTTTTAAAGTGGGAAAGATTAGAAATGGAAAATAATGTTCATATGTTCATTTCATAAAGCGTAGGGTATCCTTTCAACAAGTGATGCAACATCCAGGTAAGATGGATGTTTCTAGGTAAGAAAATGAGTTTATTTCTGTTCTCAAGACATGAAATAATTTCATTCTTAGAATTTCTGTAATGATAGAAATAAGAACAGTTCTGGTTTAGAAAAAGAGGTTGCACACACGCTCGAGCAGATGGATTTGTGCTGTTTTCAAAGCTGGAATCCTTGCTACCAAAGCAGAGAGACAGGATCTCCCAGAAGAGGTGAGATGCATGGAGGTATCATCAGATAAAGGAAAGAAACTTTCCGAGACAGGTTTCTGTGTTAACGCAAAGCAGCAACAAGAACCTTAAGTGCATTAAAGGCTCGGTGTAACCTGTTGTTCACGGACATTACAATGCCGGTTGTTTTGCAGACTGTGAAATATAGAATGTCTACAGTTCCAAAAGTGCATTTTTACATGACCGTGCCTGAAACGACAGAGTACTGGGAATTTGATTTGTTATTCCCCACATACATTGCAGAGCTGAGCTCTACCTGCTGTTTCGCTTCCAAGTAAGCCTCTGTCGTTGTGCTGTCATAAGCCTCCATCCCCTCCGGGATGCTCAGTGTCTGCATCCAAAGGTTTTTCAGTGAAGATATTTCACTCATAATCTTACGATAGATCGTTTTTAGCTGAGGTCCAAAACAAAAAAAAAAGAAAAGAAGATTATATTAGGACTGTAAGAGATTGGTGAAGTGTCTCTTCAGTCCAGGTGCCTCCTCTTGTAACTCAAACAAATGCTGACATCTGAGTTTCCACTACAAAGGGCATTCGCTTTAGCTTGTCTGGGGATGGTGATTTCTCCACACCACTCCTCTGCTCAGTGCATGCTGTGCTGAAGCTCCCTCTGCTGTCCTTTGAACCACAAACGGGGTTGGAGGAGTATTATGGGTAGATTTATCATTAGGGCTGTGCAACGCTGTTCCAGAGATTTCAGCAAAGAAACTGTTATAAAATACAAATAATTGAATAAGGCTGCATATCTGTGTCACTGTGTATGCATTTATTCATTTGTATTTCTCCTCAATTTAATCTGCAGCTCTGAATTTTGACTAGGAAATCCGTATTGTTTGCACTTTACGGATGAAAAATTGAAGCTGGAAGATGAAGCCCCTCTCCAAAAATGTTATCAGTTCGCTGCAGAACCATAAGAAAACCAAAATGTTTTGCCTTAAAGTCACTATTCTTCATAGAATCACGCACAGAATCATAGAATGGTTTGGGTTGGAAGAGACCTTAAAGCCCATCCAGTTCCACCCCCTCCATGGGCAGGGACACCTCCCACTGGATCAGGGGCTCCAAGCCCCATCCAACCTGGCCTGGAACCCCTCCAGGGATGGGGCAGCCACCACTGCTCTGGGCACCCTGGGCCAGGGCCTCCCCACCCTCACAGCAAACCATTTCTCCCTAAGATCTCATCTCACTCTCTCCTCTTCCAGCTCAAAACCGTTCCCCCTCATCCCATCCCTGGGTACATTTATTTCATGTCTTTTAAAAAAAGAAAGTTGAAGTTGAGGATGTACCTCATCACCACAGCCTGATGAAACAATGGTAGTGAAGTTCAATGTTTTAAGGCTCTTTCTACACAAACATGAGTGGTCCCAAAGCACAATTTACCTCTTCTTTGAAATGGCCCAGTTTGGTGGTGACCGAGAGCGACTGCTTCAGCAGAAGTTCAAAGAAAACATTGGTATTAAAGGACTCAAGGTCTATCTGTTCTTCAGGCTCCCAAGCATCACTCCTTTTCAGGAAGCAGGCTGGAACATGGAAAGTCATCTATTGGTATTCTTTTTTTCATTTATGACTGGTTTTGAACAAAGAATACATGTAAAATCCCCGATTTGAGCACCTGTTGCTAAACTAGGACTCCGTGTCCATCACTGACAAGTAACCAGATACACTCAGTGTGGTTTAGCCTTTCTGTTATCTGACCTGTTCCACTGGAGTCGTCATCTGGTCCGCCTTTGTTCTGCAGCGAGGGGTGACGTTTTTTAATGGAAGAGACTGTTGATACGCTGGAGGAATAACTGTCCAGGTTGTACTGCAGCTGCTGCCTTCGAAACGCAGGGCACGGAGCGCCTTTCTGTGACCAGCTGAGCCCCTGACAAAGCAGCTGCAAAGCACAACAAAATCCAACAACTAAGATCCTTTTCTTATTTTGACGCGTTCTATTAATGTGACTCACACGTTATGCACTCAACAAGAAAGGCTGCATCATCACCTCTTCGGCAAAGATCCCGAGAGTCTGTTTTCTGCCTATATCGTTAAAGTAAGCTGTTCTAAAACAGAAGAGTTCGTGATTGCAGCAGATAAGGCTGAAACCAAGTGAGGGAGGATGTATAATTATCTGTTGCTTCCATCTGCTGGATGGATAAATCACATTTTCTATCGTGACCTCAGTAGTCTGGCTGCAGAAAAAGCCTGTTGGTTTCAGAACATGCTAGAAACATAAAGGAATGGCTGTTTGGGGGATTATGAGCCTGAACGACCATCTGGGTTTGCTGTTACGAGACAGCACGTCTTGTTTCAGGTATGCTATGGGTCACTAGGAGCTCTGTCTGAATAAGGAGTGCGAATGGAACGTCACATGAATGATCACTGGAGAAACCTCTTCATGACTGACAGTCCTTTAGAGCAGCATTCCGAGAATTATCTGTCTGCTTTATTTTGAGGCAGGCTCGGTCAGACATTAAAGACAAAAACAATTATCATCTCATTGCAGATCTCATTTCTTGCTGAAGAGACGTGCGTTGTGAAGAGTTTTATTATGGTTTGATCTAAGGAGTTAGAAAATAAGAGTGAAATTCACCCATAATCGAATGTCTCTAAGTGGCCCATAAGACAGCTAAAAATATTGGGGCTTTCGTGGTGCTGGATCAATGCATTGATTTTATTCAATATATAAAACATGATCTTGAATTAAAATTTATTCTAATTTCCAAGTTTCTAGGTGATGCCCAAGGGAGCAGGTAACTCATGCATTCATCATGCAAACTCTTGTAATATCCTCTAAAAAGAAAACGCGTGTGACTGTTACTTACTGCAAATATCACAACAGCAATGAGCACTATGAGAAGTCCCGCGAGGACTCCAATAATCGCTGCCCAGTCTGGTTTCAGCAGGAGGTCTCGATGTTTGGCGATGCCCACCTGGACAGCGTATCTGGGCGTCGTGGGGAAGAACGGCCCCTCTTCGTAGCACTGTCCCCCGAGCGGCATGACCCTGACGTACTGAGTGAGATGAGCAGAAACCAAAAGGCCAATCACAGGTCATCGATCTGATTTCAATATACACGCTGATTTAAATATCAAGGGTTGTCTGCTGCACGGAGTCAAAGCTTCGCAGCGGTTGCACCACTTTGCACCCATATAGGTAACACACGTTCGTGCAAACTCACCCATTTCGGCTGCTCTCACCTGTACAGAGCTATGTATGAAAATGAAAAGATGCTCACTACTATATCTCAAATTTCCTGCATTTCCAAACATCCTTAGGGGACGTGAAATGCTTTGCTAAGAAGGGCACTGTGAAAGCAAAGGCAGGATGCCTTGATACAAACCATTTTTTTGTGCTGGTTGCTACTCAGCCGTAGCACGTAGGTACCGGGGTGCCGGAACTGGAAAAGGAAGAGGAGGAATTTTTCGGAGGCCTCTCTAACTTCCTCTGCAAGGCTTCGAAGGTCTCCCCAGTCAAATTCAGTGTTCGTGTTGTACAGGTTGTTTCTGGGAGCAAAAGTAGAGAAGCCAGCTCTTGTCAAAATTCAGCCCATTTTAAGTTCTTCTACTTTCAGTATTTGTACTCACACATCATAAACTGGGTAATGCTCCTTGGAGATAACGAACACGATGGTAGCATTAACATTAATGCACGTGGTAGGATTTAAGATGCCAGTGAACGTGATTTCTGGTGTGGAATTTGAAGTTCTCAGACTTTGTACCCATGAAGACCCACGTTCTTTGTGGCCAGACTCCACTGTAAAAGCAGAGACCTCGTTAGGTTTGGACAGTTACTGATCATTATCCGTCTACAGAACAATTGCAGGATGTAGCACGTCCTTTGCGTTTTTATCACTAAGCTTTATACACACAAATTTGGTTTCCAGAATACTTTTACTCTCAAGACAGCATGCAAACGTGCCGCTGGCGTTCCCCTGACCTTAAATAATCGTGCACCGCATTTTGGTGTGTCTCTGCAGCAGCTCTGCTGAGCTGCATCAGGTAAAGCAGCAGCTCTGCTCGTGAAGCCAGCGGCCTTCCCAAGGGATCTGTCCCTTTGGGTTTGGCCAGATTGGGCTTGCTGATGGATTTGAGAACATCTCTGCAGGCACTAAAGAGGGGCTCAAGCCCTGCTCTCCAAGAGGAACGCAAGTCGAAGGAATAGTAAGGAAGTGATCTGACGTGTCCAAAGCTTGGAGAGAGTGGTGTGGACTAGAGCTGAAGAATGGAGCTCAACTGCTAAGCCAAAGGAGAGGAAATGAGAGAAGCACTGCTCTGGGCATCGCTCCTGGGCTCTGTCCTCCCTCTGTATCTGTGGATGAGGCGGTGCAGCAGGGTTAGGGGGCTGTGGGCCGAGCCAAGGGCACACACAGGTGGAAGCGCCCAAGAGTTGCCCACACAGCTGCTCCTCATTGTCCGTGGGCAAAAGGCAGCAGAGCAGAGGGAGGCTGCCGAGCGGTGGGTTTGGGCTGTGTTTGCTGAGAGTCTGCATTATGGTACAGGGAAGGTAAAACTTTTTGTTTGATTTCACTATGTTTGGTGTGACCAGCTTCTCCAGAAACTGAAGATGGTGAGGTTTGTTTCATTTAACTGTTGTTATTTCTTTTTTAAGTTCACTCTGGGGATGGCTGAAGTGACAAAGCACAATTAAATCTATGAGAAGCTGTATTAAATATGAGCTGTGGAGCTTTACAGGAGAGCTTACCTGGAGGTATTGCTGGAGAAGGTCTATTTTTGTGGTGTGATGAAGCCTCATTTAGCATGATGAAGTTGTGAAACGCCTCTGGGTCAGGATTATATACCCCTAAAAATCCTTTCCCTGAAGAGATAAAAAGCAATAGTCACTTCTGGTTTGCAATGTGTTGGTCTTTGCTTTTCCTTCTAGTTTATAGAACGTCAGCTCACTAAAGACCCCGAGTAAGACATACAAAATCCAAGCTCAAATGCTCCATTTTAGTACATTCCTCTTATTCCAGAGCCGTGCTTTAAAATTCTTGGACCTTACTAAAAGCCCTTAAGGTTTATTTGGTGTTGCAAGAGCTGTTCCTTAAGTAAGAAGTGGTTTAACCTGGCTGAAGTCAATGAAATGGCAGAGGTGCATGGGCGAATGGTTCTGTCCTGTTGTTATTGCCAAACTTTCACACGGTTGTGCAAATAGTGCTTTTGGCTTAAAGCTCAGTTCTAGAATCCTGGGGAAAAACATGTGTAGTTGCTTCTAATTCTGCTTGATAAAAGCACCTTAAAATCTGGATGGATAAAGGGCCGGAGAAGGGAGTCCTTTGACGGGCAAAGATATTCTTCATCTCTGTCTGTCCTAGTTTAGAGAACACAGGAGGAAACTTCTGAATATCTGACCTTTCCTGTAATATTGCAAACATACAGATTTCAGATGGATGTTCTGGGATTGAGTGGGATGAACTTTGCACGGAGCGGTGAATTTATATTGCTGCATGCTATCGTGGTATAAACATCAAAATTCCTTATTGTTTGTGTTATAAATATTATGGGAAGTCTTTTTGTGTGTATAAAACACTTAATACCCACATAAAACTATAGTTATTCTTTCCCCTACCGCTCGTTTTCACGATGTATGCTGGGTGGGTATACTCCCTTGCTTCTGAAGTGCAGATGTCTTTTAAAGAGAAATACGTTCCTAGTAGAGCTGTTCTTAATTCTTCTAAGAAAACGGCAGTCTAATGGAAGAAAAAGAGTTCAGAAATATTTTTACGTGAATTATTCACACAGTTTCAATGCAAGATCAGGTACAAACACACTCTGTGCATAGAATAGAATGGTGCCTGGAGGCTTTGATTGTTGCTTTCTGTAATTTTCTAAGGTAAAAAAAAGGAATGAGAGTCTTCTTTGGTCAAAAGATTCCTAGAAGTCCAGAAAACCTAGCGAAAATAGGTAGATTGTGAAAATAACCACAGCTTTTACCTTGCTCTCATTTGTGTAAGTGATGATAAGCTGAGTGTTTTTCTCTCTACAAGCGATCTGCAGAGTGTTTTGTTGTTGTCTCCTACACTGAGAATTACACACGCTCTCCAGACTATCAGTTTGACAAATGCAGAGGCCAAGAACCTTGTCATAGCCTTGATAATCTCTGGGGACAGCACAAACCTGCAGGAGGCAAAAAAAGGGGGATAAAATGGCAGTACAAGTAATGTCCAGGTGTTCCTTAAGTGAGGAGGGAAACCTGGGCTTCCTATTTCAGGCTGAAGAGGGGGCAAAACCTCCAGTGAAAGCATTCGTAACACCTGGTTTCTGCACTGCCTATGCTTTCAGAGGGAAGAACTTGGGAGCTTTTAGGGCAGTTTCTGCATGGTCTTGAGATTTGGCTAATGCAAAAGTTGAAATACCTTCTCTGAGCAATAACGAGCCCATCCTCTCTTGGTTAAACACTCTCCCTCCTGGTTTCGGGAGGCTGAATCTCGGCAAATATCATATGCTTGTCTGACACAGTGTCTTCCATCACCTGAAGACCTCAAATAACCTGGAGGACACGTGCAGCGAGCATCACGGGGCTGGAAGGAGAAAAGGGTGTTTGTTTAGGAACCTGCAGTTTCACCCAGACGCTGCTCTGTACCTCCGTGCGTTGAGCGTTCCTCCTCATCTAAAGGAGGTCAGGTGGAACTTTGGTGTCCATACACATCTGCTTTACCTTCCAGCAAAGGGAAAAGATTGATGTAGCCGTGAAGAAACTCTAAATGTGTAGATCCGCTGTCCCTGTGCCCGTCTGTGTATTGGAAATGAGGTGTAGGACCGCCAATGCCCCAGAGAGGGAGATGGAATAGGGCAGTGCAGGTGAGGAAGAGGATGAAGGACAAGATGTTAACTGCTACTGATGGGGGTCAAGCTTTCACCGGAGTGCTCCTGTACCTGAAACACCTGGCCTTTCCCAAGACAGATGCATGTCTTCTGCCCTTCTGCGGGCTGCGCTGCCTCGGAGCCACATGGAAGACACGATCTCTGACCAGGCATGGGGTTAAAGAAATCCACTGGGCATGCCAAGCAGCTACGAGACATAGGTGCTGCTCCTTCTGAACGGAAAGTTCCTGGGGGACACGGAATTGGTGTGATGCTTCCTTCAGGGCAGAAAAACCCTTTGAACAACAACAGAACCTCCTGTCAATTTTTTCTTATATAACAACCCATAGTTTTTCTTATGTAATTATGTAGATGGATGAGTTGGTGCCTTCCTAGTTTAAACATTGTAGTTTATTTATATCATAACACCTAAATCAGTTAAATAATCCTGTTTAAACAAAAGTATTCCCCCTTCTCGGTATTGTCTTACTACGCAGCACAGGAAGAAAGTCTTCTGTTACGCAAATCTTATTACAATAAAGCTGAATGCTCTATACGCATTGTTTAAGCTTATTTACCTTTTACAATGTGATTTTTCTGAGAGCGTTCAGCACGATAAAGTCTGACTGCATCTTAATAGAGCAGTATGTGACTGAGAATCATTCTAAAGAAGTTAATAACACCTAGTAAATCAACTACAAATACCTGCTGGACATATTGGCAGATTGTCTTCTCTTCTCTCACAGTAAGTTCCACTTTGACAATCATCATTTTCACGTTGTGGTTCCCCATTGTCACAGGCCAAGATTGAAAAAATAGAGAAAATGAAGAGGACGAAGGCCATTTCTCTCTCTTGCTGTGTTGCTTGAATTGCTGAATGTGGCACAAGTAAGGGCTTTCCTTTCAGCCACTGAATATTTCATGGCCGGTGAAAGTTAAAACACGCTGATACATCTGTGTAACATAAGCATGGAAGTCACTTGAGCCTACCAGGTCATATAACTGCGGCTGTACTCGGTTGGGTCTAAAGAATTATGGCTGTTGCAGCGCAGATAGTGCTCTGTTCTGAGTAGAGACCATTTGCTACTGCACTATGGAATCTGTAGTTCTTTGCAATCTGCTGTTCTTCTGGTCCCTGCAGCTGCTGTGAGTTTTCAAAGCCCATGAATCCTCATTTACCGTATCGGTCAGTACGGAAGATGCTGGGGTTTATTTTTTGGGGGGCTGCATAGTTTATGATGAGCATAACCCAAAACCCATTAAGCAATTGGTGTCCCTTTGGTGTTTACTATAGAAAATGTATTATTTATGGTTGGTATTCAAGATCTGTGAAGCATCCTAGAAGGCAGTTTAGGGACCTGCTTTTGAATGCCCTCTGCTTCTTCCACTCTTAGTGGGGATTCTAATGGTAGCAAAACCAGCGGGTGTTTCTGAAGGGGCTTTGCAGGAGAGCAAGGCTGTTTTCCCATTAGCCGAGTGCCTTCCCCACAGCAGAGGGCAGCCTGGCTTCTTCTGGAGCTTGGGAACCTGCTGCTTGCTGCCAAACATGGGCAAGCAGAAGAGAAGAAACCAGGGTGGTTGTTTCTCTGTCTGTTTAGCATAACATTTGTGCTCTTCTTGAAGCAAACAAGGAAGGGATGAACTTATTGATGTCACCTAAAAACCAGATCTTTTTCAAGTGCAGTGAGATGTGAGTAGAGGGAGTTAATGTCACCTCTTACACTGATGGGCATTTGAAGCACTTCCGAAACCTTTGCCCTTGTAAGAAAAGGCAGACATCCCAGCACCGTGCCTCTGTGTGTGTTGTGAAAGAGGTGTCAGATATCTGGGCTCGTGTTTGCTTGTGAAGTGTGTAACAAAACAGCATGGAATCATAGAATAGTTTGAGTTGGAAGGGACCTCAAAGGCCATCCAGTTCCAACCCCTGCCATGGGCAGGGACACCTCCCATGGGATCAGGGGCTCCAAGCCCCATCCAACCTTCCTCCAGGGATGGGGCAGCCACTGCTGCTCTGGACACGCTGTTCCAGGGCCTCCCCACTCTCACGGTGAAGAAGTTCCTCCAGTTTAACTCTGCCCCTCTCCAGTTTATACCCATTGCCCCTCGTCGCGTCACTCCAAGCCTTTGTAAAAAGCTGCTCCGCAGCTTCCTTGTAGCCCCTTCAGGTACTGGAAAGTCACTATAAGGTCTGCTAGGAGCCTTCTCTTCTTCAGGCTGAACATCCCCATCTTCCAAGAGCATTTCTGGATGACTTTTCCTGCAACTTCTGTGGCACCAGTAAATGCACATACGTTCCTTAAAGATCTTTTGCACAACTACAAGTTCAGAGCTGTAGTTGGGTGGGTTTTCTAAGGACACAATAAATGAGTAGCTTCCAGATGAACTTATTCATTGTTTCACTGCTCGTCAACCTGGAAAACTATGGGAAGCAAGAGAGGAGTGTTTGGAGAGCGGAGACGTTTACTTACCTTTTTGCATCTTGGCTGGCAACGTGCAGCTTACCAGAAATTGTTTGTGCCCCTTTGGCAAATCTCTGATTTCACAGTGAAGCATTAGTTGCTTTACCTTTTCTTTTATATGTGGTAGCGTCTGGAGTTCTCAGCTGAAGGCTGTGCTCTTTAGGACAATGTGCAAGAGTACCCCATGAAACTGGTTCTTAAAGTAAGAATTTCTTAGATCTGAATTGCCTGTGCTTTAAATTCTGATCCAAAACATTCTCTCTCGGTGGCTGCCTAATCCTGGAAGTGCCTAAACTCACCTCCTTGTTTGAGTTTGCATTCCCCAAGTACAGAGATCCCTGTCTCGGAGCATGCCTGGAATTGCCCCCATTGGAGAAATCCTGTGCGTAGGTCCTGCCTAAAAGAGATCGGAATGCAGGAACTAGCTGCTTCTGCCTCTTCTCCTGTCCCCTGCAGGGCTTTGATTTGGTGCTGTCTCAGAGCACACCCAGTAAGTTCTGGTAATTGCCAAATTAAGGCTGGCCATTGCTGCTGCTTCTTTGTAGTCCTTTTTTTTTAATCCCAGGTAAAGCCAGAGCCGTCCTCCGGCCAACACCCATGGATCTGAAACTCTCAGAAACGTACTTTCAATTCCTTTCTTTTCCAGAGAGGTTTCAATCCACATCTCTTACCTTCTAAACTACTGCCTTGTGTTCCCAGACACCGCCTGTGAGCAGAGGGGAGGTCACGGCAGAAAATCTGCCGAATCCAGCTGCTAAAGCCATAGTCTAGACCAAGCAGTGAGTAGTTCCATGGTTGTGTTCAGCTCCTTCCTTCCAGCAGTGTAGCTGCATTTGATGGAATCACAGAATCATGAAGGTTGGAAAAGACCTCCAGGCTCATCCAACCCAACCATCAGCCCAGCCCCACCGCGCCTACTAAATCGTGTCCTGAAGTGCCACATCTACATATTTTTTGAACCCTTCCAGGGATTCCATTGTAGATCTGCTTCTGGAATACTTCTTTTCCAAGGAAGATTGGGTTGGGGGAGCCTTCCAGCCCTGGCTTTGATTGAGTCCCACCTTCGGGAAGGCAACATGCATAGCACTGTGGAAATGACCCGGGAGATTCCATGGGGCATTAGGTTTCATGGGCAAAGAACAGAGAGGAAGTTGATACCTCTTCTTCCTTTAGGAAGTCTTTTATAGTCATGTATCTATTTGCTAAACAAACTGATGTCCAGTGGCGATGGGTCTAGAATAAGGAAACATCTTACGATCTCATTTTCCAGGCTGAGTCTGAGGTTAGCGATTGCTTCCGGATCTGAGTAGATGTTCACCTTCCGTCTTCCAAAGAACCGATGAACAGCGCTGCTGTGTGTGTCCAGCTTTCTCTTTCCTGGCAGACTGGAGTTTAATATACCCATAAAAGGTTTCATGGTTGTAATCAAGACAAAGAATTCACATCTAAGTCACCATCAAGGGCCTGGCTGACGTGGTGACCCTTTGGCATCACGTGTCTCAACTTTAACGGGACAGATAAAGTTGGGGGGAGGCCAAATACAGCAAACTCCAGAATTTCTGTTTCATTTTTTAATTTTTGAAGACGATAACACCACGTTATTAAGCACAAACTGGAGCTCTCTCACCTTCCCAAACAGCTCCTGAAGAGAGAAAAAGTGTCTCTTGCTGTTCTTCCCTTGTATGGAACTTGTGAAAGCCTCCTGATGTGCACATGTGTAATTATTTTGCTTAAAAGTACTATTTTTTTCCTTCTCTTGAACTTCATCGCTGTTTTTTTCAGTCTCTGCTCTAACAGTTTCTTGTGAAAATGGTGCGTTCTTGTTGGCTGTTTTCTTCCTGGGCATTGGGGTTTGAGAATTATTTGTTATTTTAATTACGTGGTATCTGAGTAAGTAGGTATCAATGACTTTAGATGGTCAGGCAGTCAAGCAAAATTTTGGTTGTATTTCTCTGTTAAATGGAGTAAAGGTTTCTAAACAAAGGGTGGGCTGTCACAGCCACAGGTGGTGGATGATGTTCTGCCAACATTTGACCAACCTAATCTGCAGTTCCCCCATCTTCGTGATTTTTCCACATAAATTCTGCGGCTGAGAGATTGTGGGAGAGGAGGTGATGTGGAGGGTACAGCAGCACACAGCGCTGGCTTTGTCAGGGAATTGAAAACCAAAGGGTTCTTTAATCTGTAAGAGAGAGCAGCGGAGGTTTTTGTTTTACAGTAAACAAGGATTTTGTTGGAAGTAGCCTGCAGTGAACATGGAAAATAAGAATCCAGTATTGAAACAACCTCTATTACATACGTAAATGTCATTGAGATGGACGTTAATAGCATACGTTCTTCAGTTTGGCAAACGCACATTTTGGCTGTGAACTTGAAGAACAGCTGGATTCTGCGGAATCTTATCTTTTTTGTTACATCAGCAAAGGGATTGCCTTTGTGTGTGAGTAATAGTTCCAGTGAAACGAAAAGGTCACGCTAACGAGGAGTCAAAACATGTACACCTGAGACCATTAGAAAAGGAAATCAGAAGATGTTGAACCTTGAAGCCCTGGTGTAACAGATTAATTTCTGTTCTCTGGTATTTCCTAGAACCTTTCTAGCAGGAACTTAATTGCTGCTTGTTACTATTTTTTGCTGAATTTAAATGTGATTTCATCACAGCCTGAGCAGAGGTGTAAACATTTAGTCTTGGTCTCTAAAGAAGAGTTATGGAAGGAGCATAGAGAGATGCAGAAGAGTCTGGTGGAGAAAACTGAGGCTTTAAGGGGGCTGTGCTTTGTGGACCCTAAAATGCTTTGTTATGTATCAGAGTTTGTGAGGATTGAAACCTTTTTTGGCCCCTGTGCAGGTGGGTTATTGTGTGTTTCTGTGCTGCCAGCAAACAATTGGCTGTGAACGCCTTGTGAAGGATTTAAAATCTGGTTACTCATCAGTGACAAAGGGATACAGAGGATTTTATTTAAAACATTGCAAACGCAAGCCTATCTTTTAAAATCTGCCACTGGATTTTTGTGTTAATTCATGCCGCGTGCTTTTCTGCAGATCTGAAGGCATTTATTCTGGCTGCTCCGCTAACCCTCTGATGACTGAGCTAATGGTGTTAGGGTTTCTGCGCGATCGCGGATCACTTATCACACCACACACCTTTCAGTATTTGTGTTTGGAGGTCTTGTTAAGCTGGAAAAAAAATGAGACTTCTGTAAACTTATTTGGCCGGTGATGATAGGTAGAGATACGAAATGGAGATAGTGAAGAGCTGGGACCTACCCAGGCAGGCTTCTCATGGGTGTAGCAGTGAAGTATGGCCAAGCGTGGAGCAGAGCAGTGCCTGGGGCCTTCCTGGTATCAACTGGTTAAGATCTTCTTGGGTTTTTATATCGGAGGAGTGATGTTTTATCCACTGGAGCCTAAACTCTTGCTACTGAGCCAAGTGAACCCCCGAACTGCAGCACTTTAGTAAAGGGAAGGTGACTTCAAAGCAGATGACAAATAGAAACCTGTAACCTGGAAACACAGGGAGAAGGGAACAAGCGTTGTTTCCCGGGCGTTGCAGGTAGCTCTGCAAGAACCCCCTTTCCCTCACTATCTTTCTTCAGGAAAAGCATTGCTTGATAATCTCAGTTTAAACTCCTTTCTCCTCCTAGAATCCACATGAAATGAAGGATGGGGAGGGGGGAAAAAGGCAGGAAAAGGATGGTGTGTTAACCTGGGGCACAGGTCCCATGCGACCTCGTGGGTGGAAGCAACCAGGGCTGGGATGCCTGGGACCCCAGCCAGAAGAGATCTCTTTAGGGCTGCTCCTGCAACCTCCCGGTGCTGAGCTACGTTGCGTGGTTATCCTGGGGACAAGTGGTGAACAGCCTGAGGAATCGTGCCGTAGTGTCGAACCGCAGCCCCTGGCGTGCGCGCGGCTGGGGCAGCAATCGCCTTGCAGCAATCTGCAGTCCAGGTGGAGCGCGAGCCCATGTCCTGTCCTCTTTCCTTTTCTTGCTTCTCCCCACCACCGTCGCTCTTCAAATTGCGCAAGACGCTCAATTTTTCAGTTAGTGGGAGTCCTTTCTCTGCGTTTTCCTCTGTCCTGTTCGGCACAGCTGTAGAAACATGCCTTGTTTTAAATTGAATCATTTGGTTTCCAAGTTTCTCTAGCCACAAAGAAAGCAGGAAAAATAAAACTTGATGGGTGAGACTGTTCTAAAAGAATCTGGATCAGCCAAGAGCTCAGCCTCTCCCTCTCGCTTGGCTCAGAAACTTGGCTCCTCCAGCTCTGCTTGCAATTCAACCTGGTTGTCTTCACATGGAGAGAGATGTGGAGTTATGGGAAAGGGGATGCAGAGTGGTATAGAGGAAATGTCAGTGTTTCTTCTTGAATGGCAGCTGTTGATACATATTCCCAAAAGGGCTCTGGAGGATTTTCTTCAATGTCCAGACTCCTCCTGACTTTCGGTTCCTAATCTAAAAGGCTGAATTCTTTTTGTTTGTGTACTAGAAAGTATTTCTTAATTGGAATTTATTTTCTTGGATACGTTTTACTGAAGAGCACAGCATTGTTCTCTGTTTAACATAATCTGTTTTAGTGGGCAACAGTTCATGTGCTTCTTGGCTGAATTTTGGGCATCTGGGAGATGATGGCTTGTTTAAGCAAAATCCAGCAGCCTTAGGGAGCCTTTAATGCAATAATTGTGGATACGCAGCAAAGCGTGAGTTCCAGGAGGAGAAAAACAAACCAGGAGGTGGGTTTTCTGCCGTGGTCAGTCTTTGCGTGGTAACAGGGTGAGGGGTTTGGGTCAGAGAGCAGTTGGATCCCTCCAGATTAGGATACCCTTCTGCCAGAAAGCCTTTGGGTCCTGCTCTTCCAAAAGTACTCGGGAAGGAGAATGCTGGAGCATTTCTGCCATCTCCAGCTACTGAAAGCACCTCCCAGAGGGGCTGTTTGCTTAAGACCCCTTTCAGAGTTAATGGTCTGCGAAAGGCTCTCTTGCTGCCTGTGGAATTTTATGTTGTGGAAAATCTGGGCCAGAATCTCTCTGCTCACATTCTTGTGTTGTTTGTACACTTTCCATTTATGTAACACCTCGAGGAGCTTCCGTGTGTCTGCCGTGCAGTTTCTTGTTAATCCACCAAATATCCTCCCTAATCTTTTAATCTTTCACAATGCCATTAATCACCTCTGCAATTTGTGTTGTGTAGGTTTTATTGATACGGAGGAGTCACTACATGGCAGTGCTTGAGTTTTGTTTCTCATGGGCTTTTATAGCAACTATACTAAATAGTTGTGTTACTGTAAACGTCTGAAAGCTGTGGAAACGCATCAGTGCACTCCAGAAAAGCTGTTTGGCAGAGCTCGCGGACTTGGCTTGGAAGGGTTTTTGCTCTCAGGACTTGCTGTACCCATGACTGTGTAGCAGCAGCATCCAAACATCTGTGACGATGTCCCGGTTCCCTCTGGAACCTTAAGATGTTGGTTTTCTAGGAGAAAGATCTAATATTCAGCCAAAGTCCTAGTGAGATAACACCAAGGGTAGAGTTCCTGTTCCCTTGCCTCAGGCTGTTTTAGCAGATGTCTTTGTTCATCCCCTTGCTCTAACTTGCAACTCCTCTTCTGGGTAACTTCAACTTTCAGGGCTCTGGCTCGGATCCTTCTTTACACCCAGCTCTGAATGGCAACTTAGTACTGAAAGCCTAGAAAACCGGTGTGAATACTGCAGGGTTTAGGGTACACCTGGGGTTCTGCACACCCACTGAAGACCACAGCTGCTCTGTCATTGGCTTCAGGTACACCGTCTGTGGTCTTCTGACTATCGCTGATCGTAAATCTTTGCGGTGTCCCTCAGAGCATCCTGCCAGGGGAGTAAAGCTGAAATCCTTGCCAGGGCTTTCTTCAAGACAATTCCAGTCTGCAGCGGATAACTCATGAGTTTCTTCTTTCCTGATGAGGAGCATCCTTGAGCACTGCTGGAACTGCTGGATCCGATCTATTTATTTATTTGTATCTTTGCTGAATTGCTACCAATTTAGATGCAAATCTTTTACGCTACTCTTAAAAATGGGGTGAAACACTGGCCCAGGGTGCCCAGAGCAGTGGTGGCTGCCCCATCCCTGGAGGGGTTCCAGGCCAGGTTGGATGGTTCTTGGAGCCCCTGAGCCAGTGGGAGGTGTCCCTGCCCATGGTAGGGGTGGGACTGGATGGGCTTTGAGGTCCCTTCTCACCCAAACCGTTCCATGATTCTGTCGGAGAGGGGCAGGAGGGAGCTCGTGTTTGTGTATACATATTAAAAACATCAGTTTGAAGACTTGCAAGTGAAGCGATCAAGTTAGAGTGCTGTACAATCTTCTGTGAAGATGTTGTTCCCTGAACTGAGCGGGTTTGAGCGGGAGTTGTCTGAACAGATCCATGGGTGGACTGGTGTGTGTGTGTGTGTGTGTGTGGTGCCCAAGGCATCAAAGCTTAGGGCTCAATAAATGCTGTCCCTTTTTTGCTGGAGCCCTGGCTTAGTAACCAGCCTGGGTGATGGAGCTGCCTTGCAGGAGAGCTTTTCCTTTCATGATGAGCGGTGAAGCAAAACCCTTTGATCTGAATCATCAAGATCACTGGGCCACCTCACGCGGTACATACAGGTTGGAGTTAATTTCGCTGCTGCCCTGCTCAAAACCGTCAGCTTACACTGAGCAGGAAAACCTCTGCCCAGAGCTCAGTTGAAGGCATTTTTCCCAGCCCGGCTGTCAGACAATTGTCTGTAAAGGGCAGTTTTATCACTTGCA